>NC_090270.1:333978788-334284859 GCF_040414725.1 Anabrus simplex
CAGCCGATTCCTTCCACCTATTTAGCCAACTTCATTCACCATAATTTATTTCATCTTTATTAGCTCCTCAACTAAGGTTGGCGTCAGGAAGGGCATCTGGCCGTAAAACAAGCCATTTAAACTGATCTCACAGAATTCAATAAACGAAATTTCCTCTCCTTCCCAAAACTTGCAGACACTCTGAAACACAGTTATGATCAGTTTCGTAAACCTCGTCTGTTTCATTACTTTCAGTTTCGTTGTTCAAGAGCACTTTTTCCTCCGTTTCAGCCAACCACGAAAGTATCTGATTAGTGGATGGCATTGTAAGTTGTATAAGCATGAAACAAACCCTGACGTATTACAAGGCGCGAAATGTAAGTAGCACAGTTACTCGCTACTGAGCGCACCTCTCACCAAACATACACTACCGTGCCTAATAATGAATTGCGGGTATTTGTTTTCAAAGATAATGAAAGTGACTGGCACATCCCCTTCATAACAATCTGTTAGAAAGGTACAGGGAGTTTCAAAGTTGGAGGTCTTGTAACATTCCAACAAGAAGCAATACAGTACGAAGGTGAGCGCCGCGCTCACCATGCGAGTAACCGCGGGTTAAATTAGAGACCAACAATCAAGTAGGTGAATGACCCTTCTTATACCGGGAGACCAAAATCTCATGTGTATTGACTTCACATCCAATATAATGCATGAGTGAAAAAGAGGATAGAAATTACGAACCTCTACAGTACTTCCATCGTAATTGAGCACCACAAATTTCTTGATCGAGCTCTGCTGAGACGAAGCCAATATTTCTTCCTACAATAACCTTGAAGTCTACTGAATTGTAGGTGGTTTGTTGTGAAATTTCTAGTTTCTTTCAATGTCAAGGATTTAAGAAGGATATTATATTTTATTATTTCAATAATAAACGGTTTTTGAGGAACATTACGTTAAAATTAACAATGGCAGTGGAAGTAAACAATACTTACTTGTTTACTTTCCGATGAGGAATTGTTTTCGGGAGATAGTGGGTTCGAACTCCACTGTCGGCAGCCTTGAAGTAGGTTTGCCGTTGTTTCCCACTTTCACACCAAGAAGATGCTAGGGCTGTACCTTAATTAAAACCACGACCGCTTCCTTTCCACTCCTAGCCATTTCCTGTATGTGTCGACGTGAAGCAAATGTAAAAAAAAAAAAAAAAACAAACAAAAACAAAGGTGGTTAACATGTCAAAAGATAGAACATTTGACGCCATTCGAATTGCAAAAGAATAAAACGGCAAAGGAGGGTCCTAGCATTTTACTTTTTTTTGTAAAGTTAGTCGAGTTAACCGTCTGGAAGTCAATTTCGACCTTTCACACGGGATACTGTTAGAAAGCTATATCTGATCCCGAGATAATGGTACCAAAACTATTGTCCTGCGACGACTTTAAACAAGTTGAAAATGGGCATTTATTTAATTCCTCCACGTGGACGTCCGAATGTATATTCCGACCCATAATGTGTGTATCATTAAACAGAGAATCACACTACGTACATGAGGGTACCATCGGTCGACTTGGGACGATAAGGGCAGAAGTTACATGGGGTACGGAATTTTGAAAATTACCAAATGATTTGAAACATATGTTCGGGCTGTATAATAAGCAATCCGTGCCGTTAGACGACCAACCACATAATTCTCAACAATAACACCAATAGCCTTCTTCTTATTTCTTCCTCTTGTTCTTCTACCGCTTCTTCGAACACCTGTGGGTTACACATATGTGGATTTGTCTCTGTCTTTACGGCCGGATGCTCTTCATTGCACCAACCATTTGGATGGTTAACACTATTGCGTGTTTCTGTGGTGGTTGGTAGTGTGGTATGTCGTATGAATATGAAAAAGAAAATGTTTGGACAAATACAAATACCCACTCCCCGAGCCAGAAGAATTAATCAGACGTGATTAAAATCATTGACCAGGCCAAGAATCGAAACCGGGGCCCTCTGAACCGAAGGCCTCAACGTTGACCATTTCGTCAAAGTGTCGGACAATAACACCAATAGCGTTATAGCCGTAAATACCGGTATTTATTTATTTATTTGTTTATTTATTTATTTATTTATTTATTTATTTATTTATTTATTTATTTATTTATTCATTTATTCTACTTTTCGATGTTGGCCATCTGAGGACCACGAACATTAGTCCTGTACATTCATCTTGATCCTTCTTTTCTTGACTTTCAGTAGTTCTTTATCTTTTCACTTTCCTGTTTCCTCCTCTCTTGTGCCCAGGTGTTATTGCCTTTCCTCTTCTCCTCCTCCTGGAAACCCTTGCAAATTTGTAGCTATCTTCTGAAAAGAGTTCTATCTTGTATTATATCAGTTGTTAACGGGCGTATTGGCTGTGCGGTTAGGGGTGCGCAGCTGTAAGCCTGAATTCGGTGAATAGTGGGTTCGATCCCCACTGTCGGCAGCCCTGAAGAGGATTTTCCGTTGTTTCCCATTTTCACACCGCGCAAATGCTGGGGCTGTACCTTAATTAAGGCCACAGTCGCTTTCTTTCCACTCTTCGCACTTTCCTATCCCATCGGCATAAGACCTATCTGTGTCGGTGCCACGTAAAGCAAATTTATAAAAAGAAGAATATCGGCCGTTATTGCAATATTTATCGTATTATTTTTTATTCCTAGGATCCACTGGTTGCCTTTCTTGCTCTTGTAAACATGGTTAAACACTCGTTCTGCTGATCTGCTGTTAATTAATTAATTTGTGACAGTTGGCCACAACGACATCATTCATCTCTCACTGTAGATATCATCGGCCACCTTTTTTTTAAATTTACAATTTGCTTTAAGTCGCACCGACACACATGGGCCTTACGGCGATGATGGGTTAGGAAAGGGTTGGGAGTGCGAAGAAAGTGGCTGTGGCCTTAATTCAAGCTCACAACTGCGTGCCCCTAACCGCACGGCCAACTCGCTCGGTCAGCCACTTGTAAGTAAAATTGTAATGAATTGGCTATCTGACGTGTCTTTCATTTCATTCAGTCAGATTTGTACCGGGACGACGTTGTCTGGAAAATTCAGCGGGATGGCCCATCACCTGTCTCGAACCGTACTTTTTTTAGTTATATTGTAAATGATCAATCAATCAATCAATCAATCAATCAATCAATCAATCAATCAATCAATCAATCAATCAATCAATCAATCAATCAATCAATCAATCAATCAATCAATCAATCAATCAATCAATCAATCAATCAATCAATCAATCAATCAATCAATCAATCAATCAATCAATCAATTAATCAATCAATCAATACTGATCTGCATTTAGGGCAGTCGCCCAGGTGGCAGATTCCCTATCTGTTGCTTTCCTAGCCTTCCTTTCTATCACATTTATTTTGAACTACGACAAAAACAGCTTCATGATCACTAATACCATCTATTACTTCAGTTTCCCTATAGAGCTCATCTGGTTTTATCAGCACGACATCCAGTATATTTTTCCCTCTGGTTGGTTCCATCACTTTCTGAGTCAGCTGTCCTTCCCATATTAACTTATTTGCCATTTGTTGGTCATGCTTCCTGTCGTTCGCATTTCCTTCCCAATTGACATCTGGTAAATTCAGATCTCCCGCTACAATCACATTTCTTTCCATGTCGTTTCCCACATAGCTGACTATCCTATCAAATAATTCCGAATCCGCGTCAGTGCTACCCTTTCCCGATCTGTACACTCCAAATATATCAAGTTGCCTATTATCTTTAGAAATGAGCCTTACGTCTAGAATTTCATGTGTCTCATCTTTAACTTTTTCGTAGCTTACAAATTCTTCTTTCACCAGAATGAACACTCCCCCTCCCACCCTTCCTATCCTATCTCTACGATACACACTCCAGTGCAGTGAGAACATTTCTGCATCCATTATATCATTTCTCAGCCATGATTCAACTCCTATTACAATATCTGGTAAATATATATCTATTAAATTACTTAATTCTATTCCTTCCTTACAATACTTCTACAGTTCAACACTAACAATTTTATGTCATCTCTACTTGATTTCCAGTTCCCTATTCCCTTATCACCGCTCCCTAGGCCATCCCGTTTCCCTGAATGTACCTCCCTATTACCCTTCCAAACAAATTTCCTAACTTATACGTACCACTGCGGTTTAAATGAAGGCCATCCCAGCGCAGATCCCTATATCCTACCCACCCAATAGGATCTAGAAATTTCACTCCCAGTTTCCCACATACCCACTCCATAGTCTCATTCAAATCCCCAATCACCCTCCAGTCAGTATCCCTCCTACACAGTATTCCACTAATAACAATCTCCGCTTTCTTAAACTTCACCCGTGCTGCATTTACCAGATCCCACACATCTCCAACTATGTTGGTACTTATATCAGCTTGCCTTACGTTGTTAGTGCCAACGTGAAACACTACCACCTTCTCCTTCCTCTCCTCCCTCTCTTGTACTTTCCTCAACATCTGCCTCAACCTAATTCCTTGATAACACTCTACCCTGGTACCCTTTCCTCCACACACTTTCCCCACGTGTCTAACGATGGAATCCCCCATGACCAGAGCCTCAACCCTACCCACCTCATTTGATCCCCTCCCCTCCTGGTCAGCCCTATCTTTCCTGATAGCTGCAGAAGCTACTTCCTCCTCCCTTTTCTCCTTCCCATGACCCTGTTCCACCTGTCCTTTCCTATCCTCTACTCTACATTTTCCTTTCCTACCTTTTCCTTTCCTCCTACTTCCACACATCTCAGCAACAGTTCCCTGTCCCTCATCTTCCCTCTGTTGTTCTACCTGGAGTGACTCGTACCGATTTCGCACAGACACCTGTCCTGAATAGAGCCCTTAGCCTGCAATCTCCTTCCCCTTAGAACATTAGACCACCTGTCTTCTACAACTCCCCCCTTTCCTTCCCCTCCCTCTTGTACACCTACTGTAACCTGTACATTGTTTGAGGGAGTCCTATCTTTCCTCCTGTCTTCTGTGAGAATCCTAATTATCTCCCTCAAACTTTGCAACTCCTCCCTCATACCCCTCAATGCCTCGCCACACCCACAGTAAGTACACTCGCGCTCCTTAGCCATTCTTTACGGGGGGAAAATGAAATTAAAAATAAAATAACTTATTTGCAAAAAATAAATGAACGGAGGGATATATTGTCTGGGATAGTACACAACAATAAGGTCATTAATATACGACTACACTACAATACTACTTAGTCGTTCTCTATTTTTTTTATCCTACAACCCCTGACAGGATAAAAACTGCTGTTAATTACTGAATATCGAAAGTAATAGCCTACACAAGAACTACACAATTCCAAACTGCAATTAAGCCTATTCTAATTACAACAGTATTTTAGTAAGAGTTTCTACGGATACCCCTACTACACCAGTACTACACAAATATTTTACAATAATAGGATAATCACACTAAATTCTAATAGGATATTACTCGTATACTACTGTACAGTACACTACAGTAATTTTAAACTACTTTCAGACGTATCCTAATTTCGATACCGGTACCGTACCGTATGTCACTACAGTAATTTTAAACTACTTTCAGACGTATCCTAATTTCGATACCGGTACCGTACCGTATGTCACTAAACTAAGCACAACAGAAATGAAATTTGCAAGAACTACTGTACTCAAAGATTACCAACGAAGCTAAATGCTTAGACAAATTATTATTTGTATTACGGTCTAATAGATACACACGAAAAAATAACACACGAATATAGCAGGCAAGATACGGCACTATCTAAATGTACTGTATCTATACTACAATGTATCTACACTACACTACACTGCGTTTGGTTAAATGCTTAAGTATCGAAAGGATTGACGTACACGAAGAAAAACACGAATATAACTGGCAAGATACTACCGTATCTAGTATATTATACCTTATCTTCACTACAATTCTACTGAAATGTGGTTATGTGATTATTACAGCTGGTGGATTACTATTATTTTCCCTACTCCACGGGACGGAGAATAAAAGTGTCCTTAATTAGGCCTACTGAAAAATACGAGGTTGTCTAAAATAATTTCTCAAATATTTCTATCAAAACTACTACTACTACTACTCCAGGGACTTGAACTGCAATTACTGGGATATATGAATTTTATTATTGTTAGCTAACCGCTCATAAATACTGAAAGATTGAGGGAGCGAAATATAAATTACGGATACTCTAATTACCTACAGTACAGATGAATGGAATACAAGGTCAGCTGATTTTTATTTATATTTACTTGACTACACTGCACCCTTTGTTCACGATTGTAGCTAACAATGCAATATTTGAATATGAGGAGCGACAATAATCAATAACAATACAACGACTGTTAACTATTACCGTGTAATCTCTTTAACTTCTTTTTAAATGGAAGGTTACAGGCGTATTGTGTTTTTTAATGTAGTAAATTATTACCTTCGCGATAGTTTGAACGAATATCTATACGAAATACCGGAGAAGTTGCTGCAGAAGTTACGGTACTATTCCTTATGATAATCTGCCTTTGTAAGTATAACCAACGAACCTACAGATATTTACAAATATTTTTAAAGTCCTAAATCTAAATTCGAAACAAGGTACACCCAGCTAGCCTACTTAACCTAGAAAACGTAATTTACTGAAGACCAACTGAATTACTTGTTACAAAATTTAAATAAATATCACTTACCCAATGTCTACCAACAAGCACTAAACACCACTATATAAACAGCACTAAATGAATCAGATATACACAAAATTTAGCTATTTCAATAGGTTTTCAAGGGAATGGAACGTTTCTTCACATTGACATTGTTAACAAGTCGAGATACTAGATATCTAATCAATTAGACACATACATCTTACGAACTACATAAGTTGAAGCGGTTTCTCTTGCTGACGAGTTCATTAGAAATAGTAATTAATCATTGTGAGAGAGATATCCGATGCGCAAGGGAGCTTATTGTCCTGCGAGAATACATCCATTAGGATTAATTTCTCTGATTCCGGTTATGATCACGCTAAGAGCTGCGTCACCGGCAAGAACAAGAAAAGAAATGTGTGATTGAGAACAGAGACAAGGCCCCCTGCTATGTGCATTATGGAATTGGGAGGGGAGATCCTACCAACCCAGTGCCCTCTATATGTAGTAGACGGAAACGGGTAATTATGAGTTATACATGAGACATGGACATTAAGTCAGCTTAGAACCAGGTTAAATTGACAGCGGTGACGTCCACGTCCAAATTTAAAAGCAAGAAAAAAGGAAAGCGGAAGGAGGACAGTTAAATAAAAAGAGTAGAGTAAATGACTACCTGCGCTTAGAGCGGTAAAAATACGATTATGGAATTCTTGAGCCGCAAGGTATTAATTAAAACGTCGTTTTGCACGACAATGTTAACTTCCTGTGCTGCTCAGTCCGTGCTCGACTTTCGCAATTACAGCTCACATATTAGAAAATCAATTTGCTTCGACTCCGAAAGAGAAGGTGCAATAATTTCTTTGAACACATATGATAATCGTATCAAGCAGTGCTTTTGATCACTGTATAGAAGGTGCATCCCTGATGATGATACAAACTCTCAGAGATGACGGAGGGCGGCAAATGGATCAGTTTGAGATAAGGAACCGTAGTCCACAAACGTTCGAATCAAATAATCCAAGTTGTACGACCGTCCTAAACGCAGCAGTGTACACAGTTCTGATATGATGGAGTCCCACCTCACTTTGGACTGAGCGTTTGTGAACATCTGGATCGGGCATTCCATTCGAAGTGGATAGGAAGAAGAGTTCCTGTTTCGTGGCCCGCTCGTTCACCTGATCTCATCCCACTTGATTTCTTCATGTGGGGCCATATGGAAAGCCTTGTGTATGAGACACCTGTCGAGACTGAAGAGGATCTCTTGACGAGTATTCTCGATGCCTGCCACACGGGGTACAACAGAACTTTGTGCGACGATGCCGTGCCTGTATTGACGCAGGGGGACGCCATTTCGAACATTTCTTGTAAATGGAGCAGCTTGTGAAACGTGTGCAGGTAAACGAACTTAAATGAGTAGAATTTTGTTTAACTTTTGACTCGATCCTTTCCCTAATATGGCTCCTTATCTCAAATTGATGTGCGGCTCCAAGGCGTGCTGGCCTTTGGTCACAGGGATCCCGGGTTCTGTTCCCGGCAGGCCCGGGAATTTTAACCATCATTGATTAATTCCGCTGGCACGCGAGCTGGGTGTATGTGTCATCTCATCCTCATCAGATGCACAGGTCGCTTACGGGCGTCAAATTAAAAGAGTTACATCTGGCGAGCCGAACATGTCCTCGGGCACTCCCGGCACTAAAACCCACACGCCATTTCCATTTCATTTCAACTCAAATGGATCCATTTGCTGTCTTCCATCATACCTGAAGGTTTGCAACATCATCCCTGTACACTCTGTCCAGTACTCAAATAAGCAGACCTTGTTTCAGTGCGCATTATTTTGCGTAACCTCCAGAGGACTCCAAAACAGTGGTCAGAGGTTCCGCTAACGCCATAGACAAAAATAGTATGTGTGGTCCCCTTATTGCGCTTAATTAAGAAAACAATAAATGCGGAAAGATATGAACAAATTTCAAACCATTGTGTACTGCGTACAGTGGAGGATCAGATGGTGTGTGTCAGCATGCCAATGCACCCTGTCATAAAGCTGCATCCGTGAGGCAATGGTTTGTGGACAGTAACATTCCTGAAATGGACTAGACTGCTGAGAGTCCCGACCTGAACCCAATGGAACACCTCTAGGATGTGTTAGAACGTCGACTTGGCTCCAGACCCCAGCGTGCAGAATTACTACCTTCTCTCGCTTCGCTTCTTAAGGAAGAATGAGCTGCCATCCCTCCACAGACATCCAGACACCTCATTGAAAGTGTCCCTAGCAGAGTTAATGTCATCATAAAGGCGAAGGGTGGATGGATCCAATATTGTTGTCCAATATTGTTTACGTGGCATGGGTAAAATCTAAGTGCAATTTCAGGCAGGTGTCGGGATGCCTTTGATCAGGGTAGTGTACGATAGATCGATTTGAAAGGGGCTAACGCTAGTTCAAACTATTTATAAGACAAGTGTAGGTTACATCGTGAGTTCATTCATGGCCATAATTCAAAAATGTAGAATAACTCATTGTCTAGAAAATTAAATTTGAATCAACAAGGACTAATATACAATATTCAAATATAAATATGTACGTATTCTTCGATATAATTGAATACTTAGTTTCAAGAAGATGCTTGATCACGGCCCAAATTTACATAAGGCGTGCGACGTTTTCTAATATTCAACAACCCAACATTTGTACACCAGACGTCCGACTGAAGCCAAGTTCAGTCTTACATCACTAGCGAAAAAATCAAGTGTCGGAGAGAAATACAATCCATTCTACGCAACTGAGCGTACGGAGTCTGTAAGAGTTACTGCATTGTCTTTGAAACAAAATTATTTTTCTCGTTTATCAACAGTGTTTTAGGAAAAAGTATAGAACATATTCTAAATGAATGGATAATTGTAATTGTTCTTAAATCAATCGCCAGATGGAGTTATAATTTCGTTTGGCTATTTCTAGCCAAGTGCAGCCCTTGTAAGGCAGACCCTCCGATGACGGTGTGCGGCATCTCCCAAGAGTAGGTAACTACGTACTTTTGTGGTGGAGGATAGTGTTATGTGTGGTGTGTGAGTTGCAGGGATGTTGGGGACAGCACAAACACTCAGCCCCCGAGCCATTGGAATTAACCAATGAAGGTTAAAATCCCCGACCAGGCCGGGAATCGAACCCGGGGACCTTCTGAACCGAAGGTCAGTACGCTGACCATTCAGCCAACGAGTCGGACGCCAGATGGAGGTAAAGCCATGTCCTTCCTCTCCATTCAGGGATCATTAATGATGACTGCGACGCTTCTCATTCCGTAACTACTTGTAACATTTCGTGTGGACATGGCCCTGTTTCACGATCCGATGTTCTTCCTGATGCCAATCTTAACTAGAGGGATGCTTTCAGTAATGCGTACTTTTATGGTGGCGTGGCGTATGTTTATAAAGATGGGTGTGTTAAGACGAAGACGAGCACCCAAATTTGCCGCTAACGTCCTCGACCGAGCCGACAATTGAACCCGGGACCACTGAACGGAAGGCTTTGATGTTGGCCACTCAGCCACAGAGCAAGACTCCCTATATAAAATTCTCTGGTGCACACATAACAGGGGGCTGCTTAGCCGAGGAGGTGACAAGGTGCTCGGTAGGTTCGATTCCCCCTCAGTAAGCCGGAAAACTTAGAAACGAAACTTACCCTTCAAGAGAGACAAATTGGTGCTCAGCCTAGTACAGAAATGAGTACCAGGTTAATTCCAGGAGGCTCTGAGTTGACCAATTTATCCGACTTATTTCGAAAACCAACCAAACCCCATGACGCAACAGTCCGGAAGGGTCCGCTGCTTAGCCCAAAGGCCTACAGATTACGAGGTGTCGTGTGGTCAGCACCACGAATGCTCTCCGCCGTTATTCTTAGCTTTCTAGACCGAGGTGGCTATCTCACTGCCAGACAGCTCCTCAATATTGTAATCACGTAGGCGGAGTGGTCTTGGAATCAGACCTGAGATCCAGGCAAAAAATCACTTTTCTGGCCGGAAATCGAGTCCGGGACTTCAGGGTAAGAGACAAGCACGCTACCCCTGCAGCGCGGGGCCGGATCCTACATTTTACGAAAGTTATAAATTACGGAAACCTTTAACTTCCACGCTTCCATGGGCCTTAATGGCTACCAACGGCAGGACTTTGCTTTTGAGCAGACAATAACTCTTAGCCCATGACGTTTGATTCAAATCATTGAAGCCACCTGGTGATTTGGCCGTGCGGTTAGGGGCGCGCAGCTGTGAGTTTGCATCCGAGGGATAGTGGGTTCGAACCCCACTGTCAGCAGCCCTGAAAATGGTTCTGCGTGATTTCCCATTTTCACACCAGACACATGCTGGGACTGTACCTAAATTAAAGCCACGGCCGCTTCCTTCGCATTCCTAGGCCTTTCCTATCCCATTGTCGCCATAATGCCTATCTGTGTCGGTGCGACGTAAAGCAAATAATAATAATAATAATAATAATAATAATAATAAATAATTGAAGCGATACGTAATGCATACACCGAACGGTTTGGGTCGCTTAGCTGTGAGCTTTCATTCAGAAGATTGTGGGTTCGAACCCGACTGTCGGCTGCCTTGCATATCTTTTTCCGTGTTTCCCATTTTCGCACCTGGCAAATATCCGATCTGTGCCATAATTAAGGCCACGGTCGTTTCCTTCACTGTCCTAGTTTTTTCGTATGCCATCGTCGCCATAAGAACTGCTCATGCCGTTGTGATGTAAATAAAATAGCTACTTTTTTTGCTAGGGGCTTTACGTCGCACCGACACAGATAGGTCTTATGGCGACGATGGGATAGGAAAGGCCTAGGAGTTGGAAGGAAGCGGCCGTGGCCTTAATTAAGGTACAGCCCCAGCATTTGCCTGGTGTGAAAATGGGAAACCACGGAAAACCATCTTCAGGGCTGCCGATAGTGGGATTCGAACCTACTATCTCCCGGATGCAAGCTCACAGCCGCGGTAAAAAAAATAGCGTATAACAAATATATTTACTTACTTACTTAGGCGTACTTACATGCATTCATTAAAAATCAATCAAACCACTGTCGATAGAGTGTAACTAACCTGTACTTGCACGTTACAGCTACTTAGTTGGTTTATTTGAACGTACTGACCTGAAAAGGAAATAAAAGAAGGGTATTAGAAACAAATCAGTCATAACTTACACATAATATGTCAATATTGGACAGGAAAGAAAGAAGATTACTTTCCGTTTCGTACACATTTAAATCGGCTACATAAACCAATCCAATCCATAATATTTTATATGCAGTGCATATTTATTGAAGGCGACTATGAGACCTCAGCCCGAAGGCTGACCGATTCCCCATTATCACCTGTCATAGATAGCCTCGTGCACAAGGAAAATATGGGAAGAGATAGTTCCCTGTTGGCAACGGGGAGATGCGATTACACATCCGTTTACTAAGGTTCTAAGACATTTCGTACCACCTGGCCGGCTGATTACCGGCAAAGTG
Organism: Anabrus simplex; assembly: GCF_040414725.1. Lineage (NCBI taxonomy): Eukaryota > Metazoa > Arthropoda > Insecta > Orthoptera > Tettigoniidae > Anabrus > Anabrus simplex. The sequence goes on from NC_090270.1 coordinate 333,990,941, forward strand.
TCTGTTTTATTGTGATGTAAAAGCGATATACAGATCCATTGTCCACTACTGGGGCAGAAGACTGCTGATGTTAACCTTCCGGCGGGCACAACTGATCTGACTGGCACACTTGTTAATTCTTATCTGGTATTCGTCATTCGGGGGACCTAGCTACTTCCAGCTTTTAGTAGTTTCATGTTTCCGCGTGACCTTCAAGCCCATATCGGCCATTTAATCAGAATCTTTTATTTTGCTTACTTGATAATGACATAATGGAGTAGTTTATAAATATTCACAGTAATAGAAATATTATCCATACTTGTGCTCGTCAAGCACATTGCGCCCGAACACGATGTAGCCTAAATTTCTATTGTATTGTTTTGTTTCAGGATTTATACTTCAAAAATGGACTCTCTTATGATAATATGTAGACATAAGTGATAAATATAGTTTAAAAGGCAATTATTGAAATAATAAATATAGGAGTGTTCTTCAGCAAATGTTGTAAATTACTCTCCTTTCTGATTTCTAAAGTGTGTCTATCAGGCTCATTACACCCGCTGGCGTGTAAATAGTGTTCCATTCTCACATCAAGTGGTACGGATTGTCTTGGCGTAAATATTTGGGGATTACGGGAAAACTGTTCGCTGGTAGATAACTACCTAGGTGGTAAGAAATGTCCTCAAAAATCAAGTGGTATGGAATGTCCGGATACCGTTTACTTAGCCCATTGAAATACATCTTTTGTGTTCAAACCATCTAAAATGAGAAAGTGTCGTAGTTCTCACTGCTGTACATTCTCAGAAGAAACTAACATACAAAAAGTTTGAAAAGCGTAAACTTAAAATATTACCATGTGTGGTACTAATCACGATGTCAAGTTGTTCAGAAGAATTGGAATCCGTTATTTTTGATTTGCAAGCCAGATAAACGGGCACTGCAGACAAGTAGTTGTCCATGGCAGCAGAGAGGTTGAATCCCACCTCGGAGATCAGTTAAAAAAGTTACAAAGTTGAGCGAAACGTGTTGAGCATGAAAAAGGAAATGTTGACAGGTTTTCAACATGACAAGGGAGTGGAGTTCGGGGAACGATGTGCAGGATGCGGAATAATGCAGCGAGTGGCAGGTGGATGTCCGTGAACTCACGTGAAAGGTGGGATGAACAATACCGCGAGAACTGGATATAAGCGACAGTGGTGCTTCCCGGGCGGGGACATTAATTACAGTTCAATTGATAATGTATGTCATATTCCTAAAAATATTTGCGTTATAATGGGCAACAGCTACGACGACAATAATACAACACTAGAGTAGCCGCGCTGGTCCGCAGCTTTCGTTATAAGTAGGTCAGATAACTTGTGTTGATCTGCCTGTGTTTTGCCTGCACTTTTCAACGGTTTTATGGACGTTTGAGGAGCATATTTCCAAAACGTCCTTTCTCCACATTTTGAGGAAACTGACTTATGGGTACATTGATAATGTCCATCTCTTTCTCCGTGGAATGGTAATGAGTTTTTTTAGGCAGAATGTCCTTTTTATAAGCAAAAAACACGGTTAAATCTGAGCTATGTTTCCAAAGAGTCTCTTCTCCACAGCAATATGGCTGACTGGATTGCATCACAATTATGTTTACAAAATGTCTCTTCTCCTCTATACTGCATAACAAGGACTGCCATTATTGTTTCAAAGCTGTCTCTTATCCTCCAATACAACTAGATATGAAGGCAATGCAAAAGGAGCATTCTATGCAATTTCATTGCAAATATGGTGATAATTGTGTGGTGGTAACATTGTTGCATGACTATTACATTTAGGAAAACCATTGAACTACAGGTTATGGTGCAATTCATTGTACTTCGTGTGCGTTTTTTGCCTAGTTATTGCTGCTTTTACGCATATTGTGTGGTATATTTAATAAGTTTGGACATACTTTTTGTCAGGTGTTTACTGTTACATTCGTTTCCACGCAAAATAATGGCAGAAAACAGTCAAATGAATATAGTGTGAAAAACAGTGTAGTAGTTCCCGCTCCCTTGAGAAAAGGGAGAAAACGTACTAGGAATGAGGAGGAGTGTAGGAAATATATTAAGAAAAGAAAACTCTATGCTCAGAAGAGACTACCACAGATGCCGAAGTGTACGCATGTCAGCAGTGCTTTGAAGTGTAAAGAGTTATCTATGCAGGATGTTCAAATGTATTTCCAAAACGTCTCTTATCCTTTTTATATTTCTAAAATGCCCCTTCTCCAACACATTTGTATTAATATCTAATTAACGGTATGGTATTAAATGCATTCTTTTATTGTGAAGAATTATGGAATGTATAAAAATTAGCTAGAAGAATGTTTGAAAGAGTCAAACTCAAAATTACATTTTCTATTCGTTTTTTCTGCGTTCTGTAAAGAAGCTGCTGGAGAAAGGACATTTTGGAAATATGCTCCTCATTTAATGAGAAGCGCTTAATGGTATGCCGTAGTTCGTAGTCAGAATTCATCCGTGTACTGAAGGTTAGGGTAAGGTTACCGCTGCAATTATTGGAGTGATTATTTAATGATTTGATATTATGATTACTCAAAGTTGACTTAACTTAGAGACCTGTCAATGCCTCATGGTTCACCGCCAGGTAGGCCTAATTCGGGAGAGAATAAAAATAAAATAAAAACGAAACTGAAGCAAATCGGTCCAGTAGAACGGACGAAGGGATTTGCCAAATCTATTTTTAGTAAACTCTTTTAATATATAGGTTAATACGGGGCTGAATGATTGAGACGCTGGTCTTCTGAGCCCGAGTTGCTGTGTTTGATCCCTGCTCAGACCGATGGTATTTGAAGGTTCTCAAATACAGGATCCCCGTATCGGTAGATTTACCTGCACGTAGAAAAAGGTCTGTGGGACGAAATTACAACACTCTGGCATCTACGGAAACTACAAATGTAGTTAGTGAGATGTAAAACCAAAAAACATGAACATTAACAAAACATCAAAATCAAGGGATGAATCGAAAGAAAATACCAATGTTATGCGTTTAATAAACCTTCATATAATTTTTGAGACTGCAGAATATCGAAAATTTGCTCTTAAAAAGGGATATTTAACCTGTACAATTCCAAGTTATATTCACCCTACAGATGCCCCATCATAGGTTTTTCTGGATACTTTTAGAACGAATGAAACAGGCTAATAAATTGTTAAAATTTTGCAAAGCTACCTATAATCTTGGAAATAAAACATTAGCAATAGTTGTCTCTTTGCTCTTTCACCTAAACTTAGCCACTGGCACTTTACAAGGATCGTTGCTATACATCCTCAGAAGGATACATACATACATACAAAGAAACATTTTGAAAAGAATTAAGGAATATTTATTCCATGCAAACTCTTCTTCGCTGTTCTCATGAAAATCAGACTCTTCATTATTCCCTAAAAGATATGAAATATAATTTTCTGTCTTGATTTCTTTACACCTGGACATGCCCATACTGGAGGACAGAAGGCAGCTGTCGAAGCAAACACAAGGTACAAAAATATTATCGTATTTTTTGACGCATGTGAGTTGCGGAGGATGTTGACTTTTTATGTGCAGCTATAATTGTAAACTCACGACACTAAAGTGATTAAGTATTGTTGGGTATTCCGACAATGAGAGAGTTTTTGTAGCTAGTTGATGATGGAAAGAAACCAACTCCCAACCCAGCACCTGCAAGTGTGAGGTTCGTTGATAAATAATGATGATGGCGGCGATGTTTATGATGATAGTGATTTTATTCGACAGGAAAAAGTGTACGGTTATTAACCTCCGTCTGGAAACGGAATGACTTTTACTGATGTATTATTGGAGTGTCAGACATTGAAACAGGGACCCGTGCTATAGTCACTGAAATGCGGTGACGACGCATAGCCCATTGCTTTTCATATAATTTAGAAGCAATTAATAATAATAATAATAATAATAATAATAATAATAATAATAATAATAATAATAATAATAATAATAATAATAATAATAATAATCAACGAGGGAAAAATGCATTTTTAACAATTTCGACTACTACCCCCAGCTCCCACTCCCCAGCACAATTCCCTGGTACGTTAATGTCAAGGAAGACCGGGAATTAGTTACTTGCGCCCATAACGTCCCGGCAAAGCTTCTTCAGGCACGCGGGTGGTTCTATTACTCTTGCCCAAACGTATGGACTTAACGATATACTCAAATATCGATATCTCCCGATATGAAATTATATTTTTTCAAAATGAAAGGATTTGAAGTTACATTTAAGTAATTTAAATTTACGATTGCCGGGCTGAATACCTCAGACGGTTAAGGCGCTGGCCTTCTGACCCCAACGTGGCAAGTTCGATCCTGGTTCAGTCCGGTGGTATTTGAAGGTGCTCAAATACGTCAGCTTCGTGAAGGTAGATTTACTGGCACGTGAAAGAACTCCTGCGGGATTAAATTCCGGCACTTCGGCGTCTCCGAAATACACAAAAGTAGTTAGTGGGACGTAAAGCAAAGTAGCATTATAATTATTATTATTATTATTATTATTATTATTGTTACCGTGTTTTAGCGGTAGGTAGAGGTGTAAGAAGGTGCGGGCGTGAATGGGTTTCAAACTACGGAATCAAAGTTAATGTAAAATTTAACGAGGTTATATTTTCTTTTCAATATTAAGTAATAACAAAGAACAGGTACTTAGTAGCCGAAACACAATTTGAAATGTTCAATTACAGGGGTTACAGAGTTTGGGCTTCGAGCCCTGAGTTCACAATTCTTGAGCAACTAGCCCAACTTTCCGATATACAAATTTTAACAAAGGGGCAGAAGACCCCAATCAAAACCCTGGAGCACTTGCTCCAAATTACACAGTTAAGCCTCCTCGAGGCACACAACACTCCGTTTCCAAAAGAGCCACACGCTCTTTAATTTAAGCCTCTCCCAGGCCACACCAAACTCCACCTTCAAGTTGTCCACAACGGACACAAACCCAGGGGTAAAATACCCAATCTACTGAGGTCTATTAAATGAAAAGCAGGTTAATTAAATGACCTCTAAAACAATTTGAGAGGAGGCGAACTTGCACTCCTAATACACTTTGATTTTAAGACCTACTTTGGCTCTTAGGCCACAGATGCAAGGGCTAATCCCATACTACAGAGGTGACTTAGAAAAGAACAATTTGTTTTACGTTATCGAAGAATAGGTTGAGAAACAATAAGTTCACCTCAAAACATTATGAGTGGGAGCTCGAGAGGGTTAGCACTCTCTATCCCAGTATGTAGCTTTTCAAGAGAATAGAAGAAAAGACTAGTTACATTTTAGGAAAAGGTTACATGGTGGAACGCTTCGCACCCGCCCCGAGAGTTAAACTGCTGAGCAAGAAAAGAAAGAATTTATTAATCGGCCATTACCTTATTGTTGACCGCTGCCGAAGAAAGAGGCGCCTCCCGCCTCCTGCTAGGTACTTAACACACTGAAAGATGGAATAGAAGTGGCCCAGAGACCCAAAAATCAGCAGTTTAAATACTCTCGCGGAAGTTTCTAGGCGTTAGGGGAAAGAAAACACCCGCCCACAATGTTTTTATTGGATAGGACCCCGCAACAGATACAAGTTGGGGGAAGATACACCAGATTGGTCAGAAATTACTAAAAGAAATTCGGGATTGGATAAATCTAAAACAAGGGGAAAAAGAGGGGTATACAGCCAACTTAAACAATAACAGAAAGAAATTTAACAAAACACAAACTTTTGAAATAAAAATTTCTCCAACAAAATAGTTCTTTGACTCCGCACTAGGGTGCACTATTGTTGATCTTCAGTAGTGTCCTCTAGAAGAGAAAGTTCACACTTCTTACTTCAAGCGAAACAAAAACACATCAAAAGTGACACAGTTCAAAAACTCAAAATTTTCCACGTGGTGACATCTTCTGAGAAAGTAGAGAATTAATAGAGTAGATAAAGTTCAACCTTCCTCCAGAAGAGGAGTTTCAACTGGCGCAACTTTTAAATAAACGGTTTAGAGGTGTACCGCCCGGTACAATTATTATTATTATTATTATTATTATTATTATTATTATTATTAAATTTACGATAAGGGGAGTCCCAAGATAAACAAGATAATTAAGAGAATCAAAATAAATATATATTGTGTGAAAAATCATGATCAAAATTTCTACGGAATTAGAAATCTTAAGAGCATTATTTATTGCACCGTATCAGCATCTGTTTTTGTCAAGTACATCGACACTGTACTACAGTAGTTCGTGGATCCATTTCGGCTAGTGGAAAAAACCTCCACGCGAAAGGATCAATGCGGAAACGTTCCATGCGATGAATAATTCGGATTTACTCGCAAAGTAAATATGTCCACAATAGGTCAACAGCAGCTACACACACACACACACACACACACACACACACACACACACACACACACACACACACACATACACACACACACACACACACACACACACACACACACAGGCCATAGATAACAAAATGTTTAGCGAACAATATGAGGACAAATATCCTTATTATCGGTCACTACATTTCTTCTGTATGAAAATATTTCATGTCTTTCTTTTAAGGTAATAGAAGATTCGTAAAGTTTACTCTTTATTAATTTTGTACCCATTGTTCAATTAATATCTTTCTTTCTTAGTTCCTTTACCCTGCAGGGTTGGTTTTTCCCTCGGATTCAGCGAGGTATCCCACCTCTACCGCATGAGACTTTGAGCCGGAGGGAACAGCTGGGGAGGAGGACCACTACCTCACCCAGGTGGCCTCACCTGCCATGCTGAACAGGGAGCTTGTGGGGGGATGAGAAGATCGGAAGGGGCAGGAAGCGGCCGCGGCCTTAAGTTAGTCCCATCCCGACATTTGCTTGGAGGAGAAGTGAGAAACCAAGGAAAACCACTTCCAGGATGGCTAAGGAGGAAATCGAACCCCCCACTCTACACAGTTGACCTCTCGAGGCTGAGTGGACCCCGGTCCAGCCCTCGTACCACTTTTCAGATTTCGTGGCAGAGACAGGGTGGCAGCTAATCACACTACTACAGAGGCGGACTCGATTAATACCGCTGTTCCTTTAATTCTTCCTAACGATCCTTTCGATATAAGTAATATTATTCAGTACCATAGATCCCTCAAATTCCGACTCATTAGCCGAATGGTCAGTGTTGAGGCCTTCGGTTCGGAGAGTCCCGGGTTGGATTCCTGGCCGGGTCGGGGATTTGAATCGCGTCCGATTAATTTTTCTGGCTCGGGCACTGGGTATTTGTATTTGTCCCAACACTTTCCTCTTCATATTCAGACAACACATCACACTACCCACCACCACAGAAACACGCAATAGTGATTATGTCCCTCCATACAGCGTTGGTGTCAGCAAGGGCATTCGGCCGTAAAACAGGGCCAATTCCACATGAGCTACACAGTACAAAATATCGATACTGAAATATCGAATATCGATACAAATTATTGATATCTACTAATATCGATAATTTCGCAGCTACGTACCCAAGCGTGCCTCCCATGGTTTAAGGTACTGTGACTATGGCCACCGCAGAGTACACGCACGCGATGATTGGGTGTTCATAACTAGACCTCGGATTTTAGGCAAAAACAGAATTTGTTCCTGAAGAGAGAACTTAAAATGTTAAAAGGTTAATGGTCATATAGTGCTAAAAATGCCTGAATGACCTGAAAAAAATAAAATGGCGTATGGCTTTTAGTGCCGAGAGTGTCCGAGGACAAGTTCGGATCGCCAGACGTAGGTCTTTCGATTTGACACCCGCAGGCGACCTGCGTGTCGTGATGAGGATGAAATGATGATGAAAACGACACATACACCCTGTCCCCGTGCCAGCGAAATTAACCAATTATGGTTAAAATTCCCGACCCTGCCAGGAATCGAACCCGGGACTCCTGTGACTAAAGGCCAGCACGCTAACCATTTATCCATGGAGCCGGACCCTAAATGACCTTAGAACCTATTTTGGCCTATATTCCTATAATTTCCTTAACTCCCATTTTTTTGTCCAATAAATCGATTACAAATTCTTTTAAATTTTCCGAGGAACTAAAGATTTTGCCGACACGTTTTCAGTATCGTGAAGAGTATATTCTCGAAACACTTTTCAAACAAAATCTTAAAAGTGAGGAGGTGTAAACCACTCCCCGGAAGTCCTTCAGAACCTCCCTCAGTCAACACGTCTGTAGTCTGTGTGTCACGAGGTGGGAGCGTGTGTTCACCAAGCGTGTGGCCGAGTGGTTTGGGGCACGAAGCTGTCAGCTTGCATTCGGGAGATAGTGGGTCCGAGTCCCACTATCGGCAACCCTCAAGATATTTTCCCGTAGTTTTCCATTTTCACACCACGCAAAATGTACCTTAATTAAGGCCATGGCCACTTCCTTCCCGCTCCTAGCCCTTTCCTATCCCACCATCGCCATAAGACCTACGTGTGTCGGTAGGCAAATTAAAAAAAGGGGGCGGTAGGTTGTCATTATTGTAAAGGCCGCAGGGTTTTGAGGGTTTCTCAGACTTACTTATTAAGTTGTTTTCGTTGTTTCAGCCAACCTCTAACTGAGCGCGCGAGTCAACACAGCGCCATCTTATAACAGAGTATGAAGGTGACGTCACATTTTTGCCTTACTTCGAAGCGCTGTTACATGAAAACTACGTTTCATATTTTCAATAATTTTGCAAAAGGTAGCCTATTCTTTTATCTGTCAATTGAGGCATTTGAAATAATCGTAAGTTAAATATCCTCGGCGATATTCGCGTTCTACCCAAACACTAAAAATGTCTCAAAATGCTCCTTTCTATGTACCCGTTGTCGAGGAGCGTAAGTCCACGTTTATATAACCCACAGTTCTTCAGGCAAGCAACTGAATGTTGAAAACATCCTAGGGATATGAGCTACGAATTTTAGGTAAATAAAATATAAAGTATAATAATATATTATTTGTTTATTCCTCAAAATTACACTCCTTTCCTTAATCATCGCTATCCGGTCGATTAGATTAACAGTTTGCCTTTTTCTATCATTCATCATCATCATCATCATCTGTTTACCCTCCAGGTTCGGTTCTTCCCTCGGACTTAGCGGGGGATCCCACCTCTACCGCCTCAAGGGCAGTGTCCTGGAGCCTCAGACTCTTGGTCGGGGATACAACTGGGGAGTATGACCAGTACTTCGCCCAGGCGGCCTCACCTGCTATGCTGAACAGGGGCCTTGTGGAGGGATGGGAAGATTGGAAGGCATAGGCAAGGAAGAGGGAAGGAAGCGGCCGTGGCCTTAAGTTAGGTACCATCCCGGCATTCGCCTGGAGGAGAAGTGGGAAACCACGGAAAACCACTTCCAGGATGGCTGAGGTGGGAATCGAACCCACCTCTACTCAGTTGACCTCCCGAGGCTGAGTGGACCCCGTTCCAGCCCTCGTACCACTTTTCAAATTTCGTGGCAGAGCCGGGAATCGAACCCGGGCCTCCGGGGGTGGCAGCTAATCACGCGAACCACTACACCACAGAGGCGGACCTTTTTCTATCATTACGAGCGCTAAAGCGAGTCAATGAATTGTTTCACTTAAGCACCACTACGAGCGCTAATGTGAGTCAATGCAGAGTTTCACTTAAGCACCTCTACGAGCGCTAATGTGAGTCAGCGCAGAATTTCATTTAGGCACCACTACGAGCGCTAATGTGAGTCAACGCATTGTTTCACTTAAGCACCACTACGACCGCTAATGTGAGTCAATGCATTGTTTCACTTAAGCACCACTACGAGCGCTAATGTGAGTCAATGCAGAGTTTCACTTAAGCACCACTACGAGCGCTAATGTGAGACGATGCAGAGTTTCACTTAAGCACCACTACGAGCGCTAATGTGAGTCAATGCAGAGTTTCACTTAAGCACCACTACGAGCGCTAATGTGAGACGATGCTAGTTTCACTTAAGCACCACTACGAGCGCTAATGTGAGTCATGCAGAGTTTCACTTAAGCACCACTACGAGCGCTAATGTGAGACGATGCAGAGTTTCACTTAAGCACCACTACGAGCGCTAATGTGAGACGATGCAGAGTTTCACTTAAGCCCTTATAACTACATGCGGTGTGGACATTTTTCAAAAAAATCAAGAACCGCCTGAGAGCATTGAACCAAGGTGCACGTTACAGAAGGAATTACGTAAATAAGTTAATTAGCCTAGGATTTGAATCGTCCGCCTCTGTGGTGTACCTAGTGGTTAGTATGATAACTGCCACCCCCGGAGGCCCGGGTTCAATTCCCACCTCAGCCATTCTGGAAGTGGTTTTTCGTGGTTTCCCACTTCTCCTCCAGGCAAATGCCGGGATGGTACCTAACTTAAGGCCACGGCCGCTTCTGTCTATCCCTGCCAGTCTTCCCATCCCCCGCAAGGCCCCTGTTCAGCATAGCAGGTGAGGCCGCCTGGGCGAGGCACTGGTCCTCCTCCCCAGTTGTATCCCAGACCCAGAGTCTGAAGCTCTAGGACACTGCCCTTGAGGCGGTAGAGGTGGGATCCCTCACTGACTCCGAGGGAAAAACCGACCCTGGAGGAAGATTAAGAAGAAGACGAATAAAGAAACAAGCGATTTTAGGCTGTGTTCCTGGACTGCATTTAGGCCGGAAGTGATTTTAGAATTTTGTTAGTTTGATGGAGCTATGACTCACAATTTGAGAGCTTTCCGGACCAGTCCTTCAACTTTCGACACAGTTGAGGAAATTACTGAATTTTACGTTTGTCTGCTAAGAAATATTTTCATCATTAAATAGACAGTGTCCACTCTTCATTTGATTCTGTGAGAGCATTCAGTGTGTCCTTTGTCCAGCTCCATAGCGAAATGGTTAGCGTACTGGACTTTGGTCACAGTGGTCTCGGGTTCGATTCCCGGCAGGGTCGGGAACTTTAACCGTAATTCGTTAATTTCGCTGGCACGGGGGCTGGTTGTTCGTGTCGTCTTCATCATTTCATCCTCATCACGACGCACAGGTCGCCTACGGGAGTCAAATCAAAAGACCTGCATCTGCCGAGCCGTACTTGTCCTCGGACACTTCCGGTACAAAAAGCCATACGCCATTTCATTTTTTGAGTGTGTCGTTTATTCAGTGTATTAATTACACCGAAAGTGTCGGCCTCTTAAGTCGTCTTTAATTTAACAGTGGTTACAGGAGTTTCTACATTTCACATCGGATAATAAAATGGTATTCTGTGACGTCTGCAGCAAAGGGGTGAGTGGAATGAGTTTCCTATTTCTCCCTAAGGTGTTGTTATACATTTAGAAAAATACAAATAGTATTTTAATTTATAAATTCGTATTAAAATAAGTTATATGTAAGCTGCCTAAAACATATTTTTAGAACCTAAAAATCCCAGGTTAATCGATAACACTGTCTGTGTGTCGTCAAATTCCAGGTGTATGCATGACTTTTCGCCGATTTTTGTGCTGAAGGAAACACGTAATATTCAAGGGAAATTCAATTTTTTGTTTATTATAAATGTTGGCCATCGGCTTCTACATTTCGCCCATCATCAGGTAAGGTATGAATACCATGTCAGAAAAATTGCTTGTCTTTTTCGGCAAACCATTGCTCGAGCCATTTTTCAACTTCCTCGAAATTGCTGAAGTGCTGGTCTGCTAGCGCGTGCCCCATTGATGCGAATAGGTGATAGTCAGATGGCGCCAGGTCGGTCCAGTACGGCGGGTGTGGAAGGATGTCCAATCCAAGCGATGTCAAGGTGTCTTTCACTGGTTTTCCTGTGTGAGGCGGCGGATTGTTTGGGTAACAAAATCACTTTGCCATGTCTTCTGGCCTATTCCGGTCGTCCTTCGACCAATGCGTGATTTAAATTCATCTTTTGTTGGCGAAAATGTTGTGCATTAACGGTTTCGCCGGGCAGTTGCTCGTCTTCGCACTTTTTTGGTTTACCAGAACGCGCACTGTCTTTCACATTTAAATCACCAAGTTCTAAATTGTCGAAACTATTTCTCACATGTTCTAATCGTTGAAGCGTGTTCACCATATGTTTCTACGAGCAAACGATGACGTACCGCAGCCTTTTACTTTTGATTAAATAAAAAAGCAATGCGTGCCGCAAATGTTCTTTCTCAGGCACAGACGTCGATATGATCACTGAACGATACAACACAGACGCGGACTCAATTTCTGTGTGTTGGTAGGTTAATGTCATACTGACGCTGCGTACTGTTCGCTGGCGCCATCTCTTACTTATGTATACACCTGGTAAGTTTAAGTTCTCCGAAGAAGAATTCGTACCTGCTCTACGTTAAGGAATCTTCACTAAACCTTATGGAGACTAAAACAGCCACCCAAAGAGACAGTTACAACTCCTGCAGAGCTTGAAAGTGGTGACTACTGTAATCGTCACCCGGGAGTTCCGCGATGCTGGTGATTAGCAAGTTATCTCGTCTTGTTCCGGGTCAAATCTGCAACCGGCATGCGTGACGGACATACTAGCTGCACCACTCGTCATCACACCTTCATTAAGGCCGGTATATGATAATTACAACCAATTACAAGGGATGCGAATACAATACTCCAGGATAATTTATTACATGTAATGCTCTAAATAACAGTAAGCCACTGTGTCTTGTCGCTATGTTTCTTTCGCACGCATGTGAACTAGGTCAGTATATGTGTTTTTAAGATCAATAAATGTTTGTGTTTCTCTACAGAAGGTATTCTTAATTTTAAGAAGTAGACTTCCACAACCACTAAATGACATTATTATGTACTATACAGAATGTATCCGTGATGATGTTCCAAACTCTCAGGGATGATGGGGACAGCAAATGCATCTATTTGAGTCAAGGAACCATATTCCGGACACGATCGAGTCAAAAGTTAAGAAAAATTCTACTCATTTAATCCGTTTACCTGCACAAGTTTCACAAGTGGCTCCATTTACAACAAATGTTCGAAATGGCGTCCTCCTGCGTCAATGCACAAAGTTCTGTCGTACCCGTTCGAATATCCCCGGTGTCGTTTGAACAGCGTCGCAGGCAGCGAGAATTCTTGCCAAGGGATCTTCTTCAGTCTCGACAGGTGTCTCATACACAAGGCTTTCCACATGACCTCACAAGAAGAAATCAAGTGGGGTGAGATCACGTGAGCGAGTGGTGTTCAGAGGTGTACTATCTAACTAAGCTTTCATTCCACCCCTGAGGGGGGAGGCGGGTCACCTAGTAGGCAACACCTACTCTCTGGCCAAGAGATGTACTGCCCATGTTGGAACCACATCTGTTGACGGATGTTAAACAACTCGGAGTATTAGTAACTTTTGACGCGAACGTTTCCGGGCTACAGTTCCTCGTCTCAAATTGATCAATTTGCCGTCCTCCATCATCTCTGAAAGTATGTAATATCACGTATACATCTTGTATAATTCTGGGGATGTTAGATCGTGTAATGCTTATAATATGCTGACGCGTATCGAACCTGCCACCTGGATCGTCTTCAGAGCAATATCAAAGATTTTATTGGCAACTGCCACTCCATAGTAGTCCGACTCGTTGACTGAATGGTCAGAGGGTCCCGAGTTCGATTCACGACTGGGTCGAGAATTTTAACCTTCATTGATTAATTCCAATGGCTCGGGGGCTGGGTACTTGTGCTGTCCCCAACATCCCTGCAACTCACACACCACACATAACACTATCCTCCACCACAATAACACGCATTTATCTACACATGACAGATGCCGCCCACCCTAGTTCATTCTAAGGCCTCCACAGTCACGGAGAAATGTGTTGGAGGGTAGCCATGATCTACTCAGCATATTGTCATACTGTGTTGTTAAAATTATTCAGGTGTTGTGCAATTTCTATCGCCTTACGAATCATTCTAGGTATAAAATGTTTCTCTTTACAAATGGCAGAAGTTGCATCACAAATGATTTGATGGTCGCTGTGTGTGGGATGTTCTGCCACAGCAGGCTTCTAGACTTCTCTGACTGGCAAAAGACTTAAGTGCTTGCGATGTTCCTTAAGCCTCATTGCTACATGTTTGTCCAGCATAGACCGATCCACAGGAGCAATGATTGCACGGCGTGAGGTAGACAACCGCTCTTGATCTAACAGGTCCCTTGAGCTATAGATGTTGTTTTACTGCTTGCTGTAAAGAGCTTGCGATTGTAGTTAAACGCGGCCCGTGATTACCGAGTGACATCGTCACTATTCTCCCTACAGCGGCCACAGTTCGAATTCTGAATGATCCATGTGAGACCGGGCGAGTTGGCCGTGTGAGATCTTTTTAATTAAAGGTGACGCCTCTGTGGTTCATGGGCGTCTCCGTAAACCGTTCAAGTAGTTAGTAAAGCCAATCATTTTATTTTACGGTGATTCGGATTTCCTGTGAAACACCCACTGTGGGTGGGGACTGTACAGTCTTGTGCATATTGATGTGAACAAGCAGGTAAATTTAGTTTTGTAAATAATAAAGAGGTAACAACTATTTACCGCCAATTCATAACGACAGTACGGATACCCATTGTTGAGATAGAGAATTGCGCTATAGTTAATGGTCTTATTATTTGTGTTTGAAAGTTCATCTTGGCATATGTTTGAAGCTGTCTGAAACTGCATTCAGTGAGCATATTTAAGCAGTAATAATAATGGATATCACACACACAAAAACGAGGAGTAAGTTTATAACCCTCCACTAATTTAGTGGTATGACTCAGAGAGAAATAACAGCTGAATGTAATGTAAGTTTTGGTGCTACTTGTAATATAATAAGCAGGAATGGTGATACTGGGTCCAGTTCACCTCAAAGGAAATGGAGGTGTGGCCAAAAATGGAAAACCTCGAGGAAAGATGATGCCTATCTCATCAGAACAAACAAAATTAAAATCCTGAAAAGAATAGTGTCAATTTACAAAAAATAATTGGAGCGTGCAGGAGTAAAAATTGATGCTTCAACGGTGCGCAAGGGGCTTTTAGATGCTGGAAGGAAAGCTCGAACACCTATCAGAAAACAGCTATTAACGTGTGCCATGAAGAAAAAGACTTTTGAATAGGCAATAAAATACCAGAAATGGACACAAGAAGAGCGGCGAAGGGTCCTGTTCAGTAATGAAAGTAATTTTCGAAGTGAAAGGTTATAACATTTCACATGAAAGGATTGAAAATGTATCGCCGAAGCACATCAAACATACAGTAAAGTTTCCACAAAAGAAGATGTTCTGGGGCTGTTTTACATTCCCGGGCTCTAAATGATTGGGTTCTGCCGACGGAATGATGAAGACCGACAAGTACATTCCAATGTTAGAGAGAAAAGCTGCCCCGGAACTGAAGACATTGGCTGAGGAACTGAACGTCGAAAAAGCAATTTTGCAGCAAGACCTCGCCCCTTGCCATGTATTGAAAAAAGTCAGACTTCATGATGAAAAAATGGTTTCCAGTGTTTGGACTGGCCTGGATATTAACTGTATAGAAAATCTTCGGGCGATTTCAAGAATCGAACGAGGAAAATGGTCTGCACTACCAAGGAAAGTATGTTTTGTGCTGTAGTGGAAGTGTGGTTTCGTGACCAAAAAATAATCGAAATATGTAAGAAAACCATTGACTCTATGCCGAAACTAGTGAAAATGTTGAAGCCAAGAGTAGACATGTTAAATACTAAAACATTAATTAATAAGAAGTAACCTTGATGATTTGTAAGATAATTTCAAAAGAATAAAATAGTATCTCTGTTCACAGGAACATGTACATGGCTGTAGAATACATCCACCGTATCTCCTGCTTGTCGTAACATACGATCTTAACTTGGAAGCGTGAGTTGGAGAGCACGGTGCCCCTAGCTGAGTCTGCTGGCATTCCCTCCACTCGCTCTTTTCTTTCCTCTTTCCTATCCGATCTTTTTAATCAGTACTTGTACTCTTCTGA
Source organism: Anabrus simplex (assembly GCF_040414725.1). Classification (NCBI taxonomy): domain Eukaryota; kingdom Metazoa; phylum Arthropoda; class Insecta; order Orthoptera; family Tettigoniidae; genus Anabrus; species Anabrus simplex. The sequence goes on from NC_090270.1 coordinate 334,006,848, forward strand.
CCCCGGCGGTATTATGTTTGCGAGGCCTCGGAAGTCTTTCATTTTCCCGCCCTTCTCTTTTCTACCAGATACTTCCATACTTCGAAGTGTCGGATCTGTTCCACTTTTATTTACAATTTGCTTTACGTCGTATCAACACAGATAGGTCTTATGGCGACGATGGGACAGGAAAGGGCTAGGAGTGGTGAGAAAGCGGCCGTGGCTTTAATTAAGGTACAGCCCCAGCATTTACGTGGTTTTAAGAGGAAGTGCAACTGGACAACCATCTTCTATTTACACTAATCGGAGGGAAACATTCAAGGAGTACGACATTTTGAAAAATGAAGGCATCGGCCAAAGAAAGACGAGGGCATGAAGGGCGTGAAAATGAAAGGCATTCTAGGCTTCGATACCTAATACCATCGTGGTCGGAAAAGAACAAGAGTTGACCAAGGGAGGTCGAATTGTATAGATGAAAGTGAGGAGCCTGGCACAAATAGGTGAACCGATACCAGTTGATGTATTTGAGCACCTTCAAATACCACCGAACTGAGCCGGTATCGACCCTACCAAGTTGTGTGCAGAAGGCCAGCTCTCTGCCCTCCGAACTACACAGCCCGGCCCATCCTCCAGTTTGAGTCCAGGAGCCCAGCGCTTTACTACTCAGTCCGGCTTTTTTAAAATTAGATCTCCCGTAGGTATGACCATCCAATGCAGTCATGTACAAGTACAGACTTCCTTTGTATTTATCTGTCTAGCTTTGTCTGCCACTGATGCTGATCATGGTCTTTATTATTATTTTAGGAAGAAATTAGCTGAAACTCGTCAAGACATGACGGTCAATGGGCTAAACATTTATTGAAGGATTTCCTTATATTATACGACATTCATTGTATTTTGTTTTCCAATTTTCTTTACGACACAGATAGGTTTTACGGCGCAATGGGATAGGAACTGGCTAGAAGTGCGAAAGAAGCAACCGTGGACTTAATTAAGGTACAGCCCCAGCATTTGCCTGCGCTGAAAATGAAAAACTACGGAAAACCATCTTCAAGGCTGGCGACAGTGGGGTGGTGGTGGTGGTGGCTATTGTCTTAAGATGAAGTACAACTAGGCAACCATCCTCTATATAACACTAATCAGAGAGGAAAAAGGGGAAGGATCCAACACTTCGAAAATTGAAGGTGTCGGCCAAAGAAAGGCAACGGCCACGAAGGGCGTGAAAATGAAAGATTTCGTAGGCCTCGAGTGTTCCAATATCGTAGGGGTCGATAACGAACAAGAGTTGACCAAGGAAGGTCGGATAGCATTGATGAAAGTGAGAAGTCTGGCATATGTAAGTGGAAACAATGCCAGAACTCAGCTAAGGTCCCCGTGGTCGCCAACCCACGCTCTAAAGTCCAGAGCCAGTGGGGGTGACAGTGGGGTTCGAACCCATTGTATCCCGAATGCAAGATGATAGCTATGTGACCGCTGTGCTGAGTCGCTCAGACGGCTGAGGAGCTGGCCTTCTGACCCCAAATTGGCCAGTTCGATCCTTGCTTAGTCCGGTGGTATTTGAAGGTGCTAAAATATGTCTGCCTCGAGTCGGCAGATTTACTGGCCAGAACTCCTGAGGGACAACATTGCGGCACCTCGGCGTTTCTGAAAACCGTAAAAGTAGTTAGTGGGACGTAAAGCAAATAGCATCGATTAACTGATTAACTTCGTGACGCAAACCACGTAGCCACTTGCTCGGCACTGTTGGAAATATCGCTCTCTTGACATTGCAACATCTAACTGAACCTGGTTAAAGCAGATAGAGTCCTTCGCGTCCCTTGAAAGAAAATGGTACCTTTTATCGGAATTTGCAAAGTCAGTTCAAGGGATTAGTTCTCTGTCCAACTCTATTTCAAAACATCAACGATTTTCGTACACACTTCTCAGAATTAGGCCCTAAAGTGGTTCCATTTAGTAGTTGTTGGGAATGATCCGATTTCTAAGGAGCATAACTAGAGCTCCAAATTTTAAAATAAGAACATGTGGAGACAACGTATAAATTATGAACATAAACGTTTTCCACCTATTCAATACATAATTATATTTACAATGCGTGTATTTACATTATTTGGGACTAGTTTCAACTATACTCGGGGTCATCATCAGCCATGTTTAAACATTACACAGTATTTGACGAAATCCTAAAACATGTTTCTAAGCAGTAAGTACAATATGAAACAAATAAAGCTAAGCTGCACACATTGCCGCTCTAGGTAGAGTCCATTCGCTTTTTTGTCATCTATTCTTCCTTCCGCGTACTTTGCGTTTTTACTGGCTTTTCTTTAATCAATTCTAATATGTCCCATTTGAGAGTTCCACCCATTAATATCATCACGCACAGTGTCTATTACAACTCGAGAAGAATTCTAAAACTTCAAATTCAGTATGCATTGTTACAAGAATACACCAAGTATCAACATTTCCGCTTAAGCTGATACAATGTATATTAACTTCTCAAATATTCTTCTAGAGAGTATCAACTACATATTTGTTACTCAAACATTTATACATACTGTACTTATATACTTTTATTATAAGTGTCACGTCATACTGTGTTCAGTCTTAGTACCATAACACTCGGTCCACAACCGTAATGCATTACCAGGACCTACTGAACTCTATCTGAAACACCATGTGTCTAAAAATTGGACTCTAGTTGATCCACAACATCTAATTTGTACTTTTATACCCAGACTTTTTAACGTGTTTGTGTACTTGTATCATATATTGCTCACCTATTGTCCCTTGTAATATTTCACTCTCATTTGCAACATTTTGAGCACCATAGCACTTCGCCTAATTCAACCACACGTCATAGGGTTGAAACTAGTCCCATATAATATAAAAACACTCATTGTAAATATCAGTATGTATTGAATAGGTGGAAAACTTTTATGTTTATAATTTATATGTAATCTCAGTTCAATACGGACCAACAACATGAAATTCATAACCTTTGATGTGGAGACAAACCATTCATTCCAAGGATTAAAGAAGTATGTAGGAAATAGAAGTAGCTAGCTAGTTCCTTAAATGAAACAACAACTATAATACGTCGGTGCTGAGCAAAGTTACAATCAGCACGGTGTTATCTTGGACTGGAGTTACTTCCAGGATCATGTCTACATTGTCAAGGTTCTGACCCACGACCTTTAGCTCTGAAGCTCTTCGCTGTAATACATAAGTCATAAAACATGGTGGCATCGCTTTGGGCGGCGCCAGTTGTAAGGTTTCAAGCTGTTACTTTGTGTGTGCGAGAGGTCAGACATAAATGCAATATTTCATGAGGCTCTTCACTATAAATACAGCAGAGTCAGACATCTGAAAATTTAGACCATCCATGAGGTCAACAACATAACCTTGTTACCATAATCACTAGCGACATCTGTTCATCACGTTTAATCCGTGTTGATTCTAATCTCTCTGGCCGTAATAGGAATGAAACACTGTTCTAAGTGTGCGCGGATCTCTTTTTTCTTTAAAGGGCCTGAAGTAGTTCATGTCATGTACTTGAAAGTGTGTGCTAAGAAATGTAAAATGCATACGAGTCAACAACTCTCTCTCTCCTTCTCTCCCTCTCTCGACTTATTTCTTTGTTTCTCCTTACATTTCAGTAAATATGTGGCCATCTTCCTATTTTGCCGTGTCATTATTTGATGAGGCTTTCGCTAAAAAGGAATCCTAAGACCTCATTCTGAATAACCTAACGCTGCGAAAGATCACAAACACATTATTTTATGTTTCATTTCGAAGTAATTATTATAATATCTCTGAAGGTCATATTCCAGTGTTGAAAGAGAAATATCGTGGATGCTTCGGAAACAGCCATTTCGTTGTCCATGCCCTTCTGTTCGAGGCCTGAGTAATATTATATCGATTAGTGGCTAATATCCTCAATTAAGATCGACTACGTGCACTAGAGCAAGACCAGGTGTAGTTGACCTTGATTAGGAATTAACAAGGAACATCTAAACTCCCTGATAGAAGACATTATTGATGACTCTGTGAACATTGTTGAGCAACATACCTATAAAACCTTATAGCATAGAACTTGTTTAGTGACACAATTTCAATACTGTATTCCATTATTTAAAATATTCAAGTTTAAATTTTAATAATATTCATATTTGCGTCAAACTAACAACTTTTGCGATTTTTGGAGACGCCGATGTGCCAGAATTTTGTCCCGCAGGAGATTTTTTACTTGCCGGAAAATCTACCGACACGAGGCTGGCGTATATGAGCACCTTCATATAGGTTACCACCGGACTGAGTCAGGGTCGAACCTGTCAACTTGGTGTATTTAGTATAACGTCACTTATGATTGATTGGTATGTTGTGTCTTCTGGCAACTTGTAGTTAATCAAGTAGTATAAATTTCCTAGCAAATATTTTCTCACTAGTATAGTAATAAATAATAGAGGCGCTGGCCTTCTGACCCCAACTCTGCAGAATCAGTATGTGTTATTTCTTTGTTAAAATAGTGTAATTACAGTTAAAATCAAACTATGAAAAAGTCAAAGAAATTTAGAAAAAATAAATGGGTTTGGAGATCACACTAACGTATAATTCGCAAACTTGTGTAAAAAAAATATTATGTAATTTGTCTTTCCTTTCCACCATGAAGATAGATAGGGGTTCGAATCCCATCGTCGGCAGCCATGAAATTTGATTTCCATGGTTTCTCATTTTTACACCAGGCAAATGCTGGGGCTGTACCTTAGTTACTTTGCCAATCATGGCCCTTTCCTATCCTTGCGTTGTCGAAAACATTCGATGAGTGAGTGCGACCTAAATCCAAGGGCTAAACAATAAGTTTAATAAAATAAAATAAAATAAAATAAAATAAAATAAAATAAAATAAAATAAAATAAAATAAAATAAATCCCTCTTCGAGGACAACAGTGTATGAAACTGTGGAAATAATTTTCAAGCTTGTCATTTCTTCTCTTCTCTGTTATTCTCTTCACCCACATTGACCTTTCATTGTGTTTGTCTTTTATTTTCCTATTCTTCTTTCTTGATAACTGTTATTAAAGCCAACTTTTCACCTAACATGTTCAATTCGAAATATTAGAGCAGTCGTATTGAATTATTTTTAAACATAGGAGTATATTTTCATTGTGAAATAAAGATGTTGACAGGAGATGAGTGCGTCTAATTCAGAACTGTGTCTTCAGAGCTATAACAATAGAAGTATTGTTGAACCTGGTCCCAGCTGTCAATACTTTTTCATTATCTTGCATGAGTAAGCAACACCATCAAATACAAGATGTTAGATGAGGTCGTGTAGTTAACAAAGAATGGTCAAGTGGAGGAAGCGAATGAATGCTATTAAGCACGTGCTGCACTTATGACATTAAGTGAGATGGTGAAAGGGACACTTAGCTCGTAATCTATAGCAGTAACAGAAGAGTTGATATGAACATTCATATCAAAGAGTCTTTAGTGAACAATTAAAACCCTATGATGCTACAGACATTTTGGGCTTTCAACTACCGACCGACAGCTGTTATTGTTGGCGCTGAGTGGTCTGTGCAATACGTATCACCGCCGTTACATTTCTTTATGACAAATGGGGTTAAAAGTCAGGTTATGGGTTCGACTAATAGGAAAAGTCCTCTTGGTTTTAATTACTGCGTTGATGGGGTGAAACTTCCTTTTGGGGATCAATGTAAGTATCTAGGTGTTAAGGAAAGATCTCCATTGGGGTAACGCCGCAAACGGGATTGTAAATAAAGAGTGTAGATCGCTTCACATGGTTATGAGAGTATTTAGGGGTTATAGTAAATACTGTGTGTAAAGTAGAGGGCATACAAGTCTCTGGTAAGACCCCACGTAGAGCAGAGTTCCAGTGGAAGGGATTACTTGAGTCGAGAACTTAAAGAAAATCCAAAGAAAAGCAGCTCAATTTGTTCTGGGTGATTTCCGACAAAAAGATTAGCGTTACAAAAATGTTGCAAAGTTTGGGCTGGGAAGACTTGGGAGAAAGGAGACGAGCTACTCGACTAAGTGGTATGTTCCTAGCTGTCAGTGGAGAGATGGCGTGGAATGATATTGGTATACGAATAAGTTTGAGTGGTGTTTCTAACAGTAGGAAATATCACAATATGAAGATAAAGTTGGAATTCAAGAGGACAAATTACGGTAAATATTCGTTTATAGGAAGAATAGTTAGAGATTGGAATAATTTACCAAGAGAGGTGTTCAATAAATATCCATATTGTTTGCAATCATTTAAGAAAATACTAGGTAAACAACAGATAGGGAACCTGCCACCTGGGTGACTGCCCTAAAGGCAGATCAGTGGTGATTTACTGATAGACCAGAATTGTTTCATTTTCTGATCAAATTACTCAGTTGTTGCCGTCGGTCTCATTAAACACCGTTTTTTAAAATCATAAATCGGCTTTAAAATTGTAATCTACTTCAGACACACTAAGTACACTGGGCTGCTGATGGCAACGGGTGAAGCGGCTCATGAAAATATACGCGAAGTTCGACTTCATAAAACTGCAAATATGACAAATGACAACCAAATGGTTAATATGCGGTTAAAAATATGAAGGATGGAAATATTCTTTGAAATTATTGTAGTTTCAAGAATCCGTGACTTCATGACGAGAGGTGGGTCCACGATGTTGTGTTGCAAGTGGGTGTGTGTTTGTTTACAACTGGCTTTACGTCATACTGACACATATAGGTCCTATAGCGATGATGGGCTAAGAAAGGGATAGGAGCGGGGAAGAAGTGGCCATAGATTTGTCTGGTGTGAAAACGGGAAAGCACGGAAAACCATCCTTAGGGCTGTCAACGGTGGAGTTCGAACCCACTATCTCCCGAATACAAGCTCACAGTTGCGCGGCCCTAACCCTGCAGACACTTGCTCGTTCATCTTCTTCTTATTCTTCATTTTGGCCGGCTGTGGATCACGTTATTTCAACAGTTTGCATTCTTCAGCTTTAATTCTTTCCCAGTATTCCTGTATTCGCTTTATGTAAGCCTCCTGTCCTTCATCAGTCCACTTCTTGCCTGTTTTCAACTTCGGATTTTCTTGGAATCGCTGGTATACTCGAACTTTCTTCTGGAGAGGAACACGTTCCTGGATGTCTTCATGTGTGATTCCTATTTCTTGAAGGTATTTTCCAACTTCGGTGAACCGGGTTCCTTCGGTTTTCTTGTTTACAATATTATTATTATTGTTATTATATAACGTTATTAAAAATAGAGATTCGTAAGAACGCGAGGGTAAGCCTATGGTAGACTATCCTGAGTCTGTTACGTCGATTAAAGGAACTTCTTCTCCATTGAGTCAAGTGGCATTCTAATCAATGTAGACTGTGGTAAGTGTGAGTATTTGTTATCGTGGTCTGAACCTCAGACACTTGGCGGCTCCTTGTGTGATTTGACCTGTGTGTCCTTTGAGTGACAAGCTGATCAAGCAGAACGCTAACTGTACTCCTATATTGAAACTCTGGCCGTGGTACCTGGACAATGGCGAGGCGTGTGGTGCCGGCTCGAGCGGAACATAGACTTCAGTTCCGCTATATCGGAGTGGCAGGAGATCTGCCTCCCCACATTTGTAGTTTACGAAAAAATTCGTCTCACTCTTCAATGTCATGGAGGGAAAAAGAAAACGAACTCGTATTGAAGATGTATTTCGTCCACATTAACGTTTATCAGTGAGAATTGGAAATGCATCCTGTTTGTTGTTGCAGTTTGATCCACTCTGTTATCCATTCTCTCTCTTTAGGGGAAAACGACTACTACTGTTAAAACGTTTTCATTCCTCCCCTGAAGGGGGAGGCGGGTCTCTTAAACGGTAACACCCTTTCTCCGGCCAGAAGATTTGTTTCGGCGAAGGAAATGCACGGAGAAGGTTGGCTGCCGTGGCTTATACTAGGAACTGTCCCGGCATTCGCCTTGTTGCAGGAGAATGAAAAACCACGAAAAACCATTCTCACGACAGCTGACGGTTGGGACCAGCCGTGAGATCCAGCCCTGCCCCGTCTCCCGAATACAGGGGCCTAGAGCCACGGTAGAGCTGTGGCCACCCCTCTACTGCTTGGTTGGCCGGTCGGAGTGCTGAGCTGTAGGACCACTGTCCAGCCGTGGCCACTTATGGGTTGAGACCCACTCTGCATCTACCGACAAGGAAAGCGATTCCATACAACTGTCTCTGACGCATATCGAACTACCTCCAGCGATTGCTGAGAGGATGTTCTGCGGGCTAGTATAAGCAGCAGCCTCAGTAAGCCAGAACGAGCAAACACCAGTGTTTACAAGTATTCTTTTTGATTCGAAAAACCAAAGAATACTTAACTAAACCTTGGGGAATTCTGACCCATATTCTAATATAGGCCAAAATATAAAACCGTGTTGTATACCAGGTGAGCTAAACTGCAATACAGTGCGTACGTTTTAAATTAAAGTTTAGAACGGTATTTGTTTATAGTCTGCGCGGGACTACTAGAATGGGATTGACAGTTGCTTCAACACGTGTTTTCCATCTGTAATGGGGATGGAGTGGGGAGAAAGCCACTAGGTTGTCTTGACAACCCGCAATTTGACCAATCACATTCGACTAATCACTAAAAAAGCGTGGGCCAGCGAAGAGAAGGGAGGGAAAGCTTAAGGCAATGGTTACCATTTTCGTAACATGTGCGACGAGAGAAAGCTTTCCCAGCAGTATTCACTGGGCTGTCAGTTTCTTAACAGTGAAGGTTGTTTTAGAAATGCTATTTGTTCGGGGCGCCGACCTATAGAGACCTTTTGCCTCTCCTTGCACCATGTGATGAAGCTGCGTGTAATTGGAATGGAGGAAGTGTACAGTGTTGAATGTGAAGAAAGGAACGTTAAGGACAACACAAACACCCATTACCCAGGCCGGGGATATTAATAATTTGCAATTAAAAACCCCTGATCAAGCCAGAAATCGAACCCGGGGCTGTCGGGTGCCAGGCGGACGCGTTGCCCTCTACACCGCGCGGCCGGACACAATGAAGGTTACTTTGTGTTTGTGTGTCCGCATGTGTTTCCCTGACGACGTGTGCGTGTGTATATATACTTGTACTATCAATTTTTAAATATTGTTTTTAATATTATATGCCTAGCATCTATTAATTTTAATCAAATGGCAGAAAGTGAAGAGAGAAAATGTAACGGCAAAGGCATTCTTATAAAGAACAAAGGCGGGACGTTATTTGTTATGTACGAAAGTACTTTGAACAGGAGAAACCTGTTAATGATGCTTTTATTTCTGTAAATAAAGTGTTAGATACAACTGCAGCTGTGGTTAGAGTACGCAAAAACACTGTAGTTAAAATAGGAAAATACAAAGATGATTATTGTAAACGGACAACTGTCGTGCGTGAATTATATTTATTGACATTGATAAATATCTGTTCTTGCTGCAAATACTAATCTTAATTATGCATTACATATGCTTATTTTTATATTTTACTTTGAACATTTGCTTGCATTATTTAGAATACATCCTTAACGTACTGTATTGATTTTGCCGTGAAGAGGCCTTCGTTGAATTATATCACGTCGCAACACCGAGCTTCTCGCTCTCTTAAACGTCAATCCACCGGGAGAGTTGGCCGTGCGGTTAGGGGCGCTCGGCTGTGAGCTTGCATCCGGGAGATAGTGAGTTCGAATCCCAATGTCGGCAGACCTGAAGATGGTTTTCCGTCGTTTCCCATTTTCACATCAGGCAAATGCTGGGGCTGTACTTTAATGAGGCCACGGCCGCTTCCTTCCAACTCCTAGGCCTTTCCTATCCCATCGTCGCCATAAGACCTATTTGTGTAGGTGCGACGTAAAACCACTAGCGAAACGTCAAGCCAATTCTAGTTACGCGCGGACTACATAATACACTTCATGGAACCCCCTGACGCTACAGCAAAGGAACACTGGCATTTGCTGGAATCTGCACGGGGAAACTCTCAACGTCTTGTCTGTCTCACCTCTGAACGTACAGTGGGAATAGGAAATCAGCATCATGAAAGCCAGTATATTGGTAACCTATGCTACATTGTTCCGGCCCTGTGGTGTAGGGGTGACGTGCCTGCCTCTTAACCGGAGGTCCAGGGTTCGATTCCCGGGAAGGTCAGCTGTTTTTACCTGGATCTGAGGGCTGGTTTGAGACCCACTCCATCTACGTGATTACAATTGAGGAGCTCTCAGACTGTGAGATGGCGGCTCCGATCTTGGAAGCCACGAATAAAAGCCGAGAGGATTCGTCGTGCTGACCACACGACACCTTATAATCTGCAGGCCAGTGGTTCAGACGGTGGAAGTGCTGGGCTTCTGAGCCCAAGGTTGTGGGTTCGATCCCATCTTAGTCCGGTGGTATTTGAAGGTGCTCAAATACGTCTACCTTGTTTCGGTAGATTTATCGGTACGTAAGATAACTCGCGTGGGACTAAATTTCGGCACGTCGGCGTCTCCGAAAACCGTAAAATACTGTAGTGAGTGGGTCTTAAACAACCAACAATTTAAATCTGAAAATGTGTTGGTATAGTTGGTAGCCATCCTGTAGAGAAACAATATGTAGAAGCATGATTTTTTTCGCATTAATATATGTTGGATTTCGCGGAAAGGAAAAAAAACGCGTTACTTCGCGAAATAGAGCTGACCCATTCGTTTTAATTTCGCGTTAATCATTTCCTAGAATTATTCATAGAAAGTTTAATTCGTGAGATCTGAGAACTATTTATGCGGAAGATAAATACATAAATAAAGAGAAACAATACTGATATTCGTTATTCTTTATGTAATCTTGATCAGAACTATAATATAGACCTAATCAAGATTACGTAACTGTTTACCCTTCCACCATACATGGCCATATTATTCACCATCATCATCATCATCATCATCATCATCATCATCATTCTATAGTTCCAGTTTCCCGGGAACTGTTGGCGAGCCTCTTCCATTCTGTCTTATTGAGATACGCCCTGTTGTTAATGACGCACTCCACTGTCCTTCCCCGATCTGCAATCTCCATCATTACGATGCCCTGCCAGTGGGTTCTTGGTCTCCCCACCATCCGTTTACCTGCCACACGTCTCCCCAAGTTAACATATGCTGTCTTTGTTGGCTCCATCCTCATTTCATGCCTAAACCACCGCAGTCTGGACATGCTGACCCAATCTAACAATGATGTAACAATGTCAGCTTCCTTCCTAACCACATCATTCCTTAACTTGTCCAGTTTGGTTTTTTGAATTGTGGACCTAAGGAACTTCATCTCAGATGCCTGCAACCTTGATGAGTCTTTCTTAGTGAGGGTGCAGTTTTCAATACCATAGGTTAAGATTGGTGTGAAGTACTGATTGAACATTACCAGCTTTGATTTTGTTGGTACTTTGGGATCCCAGAGGAGTGTTCATACTTGCTGATAAAAGTGGGAACTCTTCTGCACTCTATTTGCCACCTCCTTTGTGGCTAGTGTATATCAAGATATTACACTGCTGAGGACGGTTTCCTAGCATGATGTTCGCTGGTCGTCCCTCTCTGTTTATTGCCATCACTACTGTTTTGGGTTCGCTTATCTTGAGATTGAACTCCTGGAACTTAACCTTCCATTCATTTAGTCTCAACTGTACTTGTTCCTCAGTCTCCCCCCAGATCATAACATCATCAGTGAAAGCCATTGCATTTAGTTCACCAGAGGTTTTCTTGATGTTCTTCATTTTGTCATACATGATGGTGATAAACAATAATAGTGCACTGCCTTGCTGGACTCCACTTTTGGTCTGGAACCAGGATTAATCTCTGTCACCCAATCGCACACAGCTCGTACAGTTCTCATACAGCATCTGAACTTTCCTCACCAGTCCCTCCGGCACATTCCTTTTTTTCAGTCATTCCAATGTCTTCTCTCTTGCAATGCTACATATGTCTTCTCAATATCAAGGAAAACCATAACACATCAATTAAGGGATTTAATAGAATATTAATACGAAGAGATACTTCTGTCGAAATGGGATATCCTTATTCTGTCCTCATTTTCTCTTCACACATATGATACTGAAAATGAAAATATTGAAAATGAATTTCGCTGCATTTTTGCACTTATCGCGAGATAAATCGCTTTAATTCGCTGGAATTCGCTAAAACAAAATCACTAATTTGTTAACCACATTCATATGGTTCGTTATGATATCTCAAATCGCTTCAAAATATGTCTTGGTGCGCTTATCGTTAATGCGAAAAAGTCATGCCTCTACTAATAAGTGATCTCTTGCTTGGCTTTCTCTATTAACTCTTAAACTGAACTTGGTTATATACCATAGTACATCAAATGCGCTAAATGTATGTAATTTGTACATTTCTCTGTCTTATTTGTAGAATACTTCTGTGCGGAGTTCCCAAGCTTCATTGTATTCAAATCTCACCCACACGCGGAGATGAATGTGAACATTCACTTTGAACAACGACTGCACTGACTTATGTATATGTTCTTACAACTTAAACATGTGTTTAGTGCTTATATCTTCTAATTCATAACTTGTTCCTAGTGCAAGAAGGAGAAGCAGCTGTTATGTAGTAGTAACACCTGGAAAAAAAAGTGTGAAGGTTGTGTACTCCCCGGTCTAGAAAGCCAAGAATAACGGCCGAGAGGATTCGTCGTGCTGACCACACGACACCTCGTAATCTGCAGGCCTTCGGGCTGAGCAGCGGTCGCTTGGTAGGCCAAGGCCCTTCAAGGGCTGTAGTGCCATGGGGTTTGGTTTGGTTTGGTTGTGTACTCTGAGGAACACTATTCCTGTTAATTTTAAAACTTAGGGATATGTTGGTCATTAGTCCAGTTCCTCGGCTGGATGGTCAGCGTACTGGTTTTCAGTTCAGGGGGCTTCGGGTTTGATTCCCGGCGAGGCGGGGGATTTTAGTCCCGTTTTATCAATTTCTCGGGCTCGGGGAATGGGTGTTTTTGTTCGTCTACATATAACATATCACACTACAAAACATGACAGAAACACGCTATAGTTAATACATCACTTCACAAAAGGTTGACGTCAAACTAGGCTTAATTCACAAGCTGACCAGAGATCAATTGGAAAAGGTCAGGAAGGAAATATATGTTGTGGTTACGTACTCACGAGAGAGTTTGAAAAACTTTTATGGTGTCTATGTTACTTTGTATCACTTTTCTTGCTAGTGGTTTTACGTCGCACCGCCGCAATTAGGTCTTATGGTGACGATGAGATAAGAAAGGGCTAGGAGTTGGAAGGAAGCAGCCGTGACCTTAATTAAGGTACATGCCCAGCATTTGCCTGGTGTGAAAATGGAAAACCACGGAAAAACCATCTTCAGGTCTGCTGACAGTGGAGTTCGAACCCACTATCTTCCGAATGCAAGCTGATAGCTATGTGAGCCAAACCACGCAGACACTTTCCAGATGATTACATATCAAGACAATAGAAATATTGTCATGTAACCACTCTACTTCATTGCAAAGATATTTCGAAAGTGCAAATTCCATCTACATTTTCTTGATAATTCGTTGAAAGTGAACGTCCCTCTCAGACTGTATTTACATGGATACGCCTTTCAGTTTCTACACGAGGGCAATAGTCCTGCAGTACTGTCACAGTGTTGGCACCCTGACAAAATAAATATCCCACGCAAAGTGAAGTGGCCGTGAATGTGGAAAGGGCAATGCCAGTCAGGTGTCACAATACGTGACGTTGTCGTGTGCGTGCTTCCCGAACATGCGCTCGACTGGCAGGTAGCAAGCGGAAATGTCAGACATAGCGCCAACTTCGATACACAGAACATTCGCAACAAGACTGAAAGTTCGGCTCTTGGTTCTAAGAAGTGATTTTATACTCATTTTAGCTGCATGTTTATTAGTCTTTTGTAAATAATTTGTGACTGTATCAGTGACTCATTTCTGCAGTTGGACATCGAGCAATTCCAATTTTCGGTCTTCGAGGTAACTTTAACAATGATGGAAAAATCTATATACATAATAAGAGTTGTGTCTGTACATTGCTAAAAATTCAAAAAGAATAGTATTTCTGTATCGGTCGTATCCACAGTAACAAGGAAATGCACTTTTTAATTTTCCTTCATCTCTGTATGTATATGTGTATATCGTATGGGTGCAGTATGTATGTATGTATGTATGTATGTATGTATATATATATATGTATGTATGTATGTATGTATGTATGTATGTATGTATGTATGTACGGGAATCACGAGAAAATGGCTGAAGAGAGCTTAATGAAAATCAGTATGTCAAGTCCGGGACTGAGACACTACAATCTAGGCTATAAATAATTTTAATCACGCTGAGCTGAATGGTGGGTTAGGGGAGGGCCTAAAAATTGTATTCTCAAATATTTATGTTATTAATGGTCCTATCAATAAATACTATGTAGCTAAAGTTTTATAGAATTACTTTTTCATTTATGCCTCATACTTCCAGGATTCTGCCTGCTGTCATTTCTTGATGGTTACAGTACTTTTGCTTTGCATACATCTCTTGGCACAGGCTAGAGCAAAGTGTAGCTTCCACTGAAGTCCCAGTCTCATCCATGGCTGTGACAATATGGAAGCTGCTGGGGTATGGGTGTTGCTAATTAATGACATTCAGAGCACAACCAGTGTGTCTGAGTGTCATGAAAGGTGTTGCTCATAGGGTTAGTTGTGCTACAATAGCACTGTCTGGCCCAGTGAGGAAAGCAATGGCAAACTACCTCACTCCTCATCTTGCCTAGTACGCCTCATTTTGGTACTGCCATTGGTTTTTGTGGTTTCCCTATAACTGCAAAGCCTTTGGTGATGCTATTTGAGGATCCAACCATCCTCTGGGCTGATGACCTAACAGACAGACAGACTTCCAGGATTAACTCTTCCTGAGTTCAGTATCTCCATCTTAGACACAACACTGGAACAGGTTGATCACTTTTCATATCTTGGAAGTATCTTGTCCAAACGGTGCATCTGCGAACAAGATGTTTATAACAGAATTGGGGCTGCTCATGCAGCATTCGGACGGTTAATGCACAGAGTCTTCATGAATAACGACCTAAAACTGCACACCAAACTCATGGTGTAAAAAGCTGTTGTCATTTTCACGCTGCTGTATAGTTGTGAGACTTGGACACTCTATCGCCATGATATCAAAAAACTTGAGCGCTTAAACCAACAGAAAATGAGATTCATCTTGAATATTAAATGGGAGGACTATGTGACCAACGCGACAGTTCTTGACAAAGCGCAGCTAAATATCATTCAGGAAACAATCATCGCTCATCACCTGGGATGGTTAGGCCATATTCACCGCCAAATTCTGTATGGTGAACTTTGCTCCGGCAGTAGACCTCATGGAGCCCCTCTTACATGTTTTAAGGACCAAATGAAACAACCCATGAAGACAACTGGTATAGATATACAGACATGGGAAGAATGTGCTGTGGACCATACACTGTGACGGAACACTACATCCACCGCTGTCAACTTGTTTGAAAGAGAACCGCGCATACATCAAGAGACCAAGCGAGAAACAAGAAAACTCCATCAATTACAACCCCGCCCTCCTCCATCCATTCAGTGTGATTTGTGGGGGGGTACGTTTTATGCCAGGATTGGTATGTTTAGTCATCGCAAATACATCCATAAACTCAGTTGAACTGGTCACTGTATTGATGGTGATAATGATGATGATGTTGACGATGATGATGCCTGTTGTTTAAAGGGGATTAACATCTAGGTCATCGGCCCCTGGTCAATGTATTCAGAAAAAGTTATATATACGCGGATCGAGTTACAGCCGACGATGCCTTATATATTTCTACTTTAATGGATATGATAAGAGAAGTCGGTATGTAAAGTCTGGGAATAAGGTACTACAGTCTATGGAATAAATAATTTGTATTCACACTGGATAAAATGGTAGTTTAGGGAAGGCACTGTAGCTAAGGTGGATTCAGTGTGTTGTGTCCTTCACTACGTAATTTGTGTACTTCACTATAATCTTTCCGAATTGTGTGGTGTGAAGCTTAAACGCACGACACCCTATCATCCGCAGAGCAATGATAAAGTTGAACGTCTGCATCAAACAATAAAAACTTCTATCAAAGCCCACAACGCTATAAAGTGGACAGACACCCTTCCAACTGTGTTGCTAGGTCTACGCGCATCACTCTGGGAGGACTCGAACAGTTCAGTTGCACAAATGGTGTATGGCACGCATATTAGGCTTCCAGGTGTATTCTTCGATAATCCTCCATCTCATATCGAACCAGAAACTTTTGTCTCCAAACTTCAGCAGCACATACAGCAACTCAGGCCTGTGGAAGTTAAGCACAAATCTTCCCGAACTGTATTCATGCATACAGAGTTGAGTAAATGTACTAATTTATTTCCGAGAATCGATAGAGTGAACAAATCTTTGCAACCCCCATATGAAGATCCTTTCCTGGTAACTGCCAAAACTGACAAATATTTCACGGTTACCATAAATCTGTGAATGTATCCATTGATCGCCTGAAACCATCCTACTTCATAGCAGCAGATGTGAGACTTCTACAGCTCGTCATGAAGAACGACCAGGTGCCTTGCAAGGATTCTGCAACCCTGATTGATCAACGGCGGATTCCCAGGACAAACCCAGCAAGGAGAAAGTGGTAACAAAATCACGTACTGGAAGGATTGTCAGGTTTCCTACTCGCTATGTAGATGATGTTGTATATATTTAATATTATTGTAATCATGGTATATTTTGTTTATGTTTTTATTGACTTTGTATCGTAACTTGGTTACTGGAGCGGGAGCGGTGTAGGCCGTCCCTAGTGGACTGTGACTGAACTAGAAACCGAAGTTAACCGATCTTTGCCGAGAAAGAAAGGCGGCAGAAAAAAGTACTAGTGAGTTCTCTTTGTACATTTGTGTAACGATAATTGTGGTGCAAATTTAAAGTGTAGCTAAGGTGGATTCTGTGTGTTGTGTAGTTTACTACAGTACCTAAAATTTATTCTTTTAAATACCTATGTTATTGGTCCCATCGAAAAGTATTACGCAACAAAAGTTATAGAGAATAAATACAAGTTCCAATCATTTATGTCTTAAACAGTTTTACCAGACCGACTGTAGTTCATGAATTTAGACTTCTGTTGCTTAGTCCATATCAACGCCGAGAATGGAACTATTGTTTAATAGTGTTGACTGGCGATGGTTTTTTTAATCATGATTGTCAAACGCGTGGGCATCGGTCCGTATCGACAAGAAAAATTGTGAAGATGATTATAACAAATGTGAAAAATCGTAAAGGAAAGATTTCTTGAAGAATAAGACAAGGGGGAGTCGTGAGAGAAAGAAGGACTGCCTTTACATTGGATGCTCTAATATCCCAGAGGCGGAAGAAAAGTAAATGTGGATGCCGACATTATCGAAAGCTCATACAACTGATCAACAATAACATTACATAGACCATTGTTGTGATGTGATTTATCTTTTCTGCTGCCACTCATCTGCGACAGATGGAATTACGAGTAAAGCAGCATGCCTGCATATTGGCGGAAAGTAGCTGATGACTTCGCACGTACCGTCAACGGCGGGTATTGCAGCTAGTGTACAATAAAAGTAATTGGGCTCAATACAGTTCCCTGAAGAAACATTTACAACTACTAATTACTTTTCTAGAAATTATCAGTCAAATTACAATTACTTCACAGAACGCGAGTCTTCAGGGAATCACTGACATTTTCTTTTTCACATGGGAATGGAATGATATCAAAGTTTGCAAGGAAGAACACATGACTCAATTTTGTGCTTTTTAGCATAGAGACAAAGTATCTATGATCACCAAGCAGACTTTCAAAATTACTGTTTCAGAGCAAAATTTGAATGTCACTTTCGAGTTTTCATTACTTTCAGGATAAGTAATTCAAAATAATTATGTACCTCAGACCTAAACCAATGTAAGTCAGATTTATGAAATTTAGAGCTATGTATATGTAGGTCCACTGTCATTTTATTTTTATGGCAATAAAATAATAACTAACCATTTTAAGTGTAAATTATATTAATGAATGTGGTCAGTGATCAAAATTACACAAAATATATCAAGAACCCAAACCAAACCTAACCAAACTCCATGGCGCAACAGCCCTTGAAGAGCCTTGGCCTATCAAACGACCGCTGTCATACACAATCAATCACTACAATCAATACCGATCTGCATTTAGGGCAGTCACCCAGGTGGCAGATTCCATATCTGTTGTTTTCCTAGCCTTGTATTTTCCTGCACAGCCTGAAGGCCTGCAGATTATGAGGTGACGTGTGGTCAGCATGACGAATTCTCTCGGCCGTTAATCTTGGCTCTCGAGACCGGGTATACCAAGAACAATGGTGAAAATGTATTGCCTAAGTGGAAATGCAGGAAAAGCGCTCTGCAACTGACGTTTATCCCCTCACCTGTAAATGGGACATACGTTTTATTTAGCTGGCAGGCACAGGGGGCCTGTTACAAATTACACTGTACAGTAATCGTTACCAAAAGCTGCAATATTTGAATCGATAGAGCGCCATGGATCCGTATACGAATCAGTATTCCTGACGTCAACATTCGTTGAGGCTGTCTAGATGTAGCGGAATAACTGGCAATCCTTGTCTGGCTCCATGGCTAAATGACCATTTGTTCACTGAGGTCCCGAGTTCGATTCACGGTCGGGTATGGGATTTCAGCTTCGTATCGTTAATTTCTCCGGCTCTGGGTTGGGTGTTTGTGTTCGTCTTGAAATGTATGAGTTCATCAAATCAATTCAAAATTAATGATCAGAAATATATCGGTTCAGAGGGTGCCGGGTTCGATTCCCGGCCAGGTCGGGAATTTTAACCTTCATTGGTTAATTCCAAAGGCCCGGGGGCTGGGTGTTTGTGCTATCCCCAACATCCCTGCAACTCACACACCACACCTAACACTATCCTCCACCACAATAACACGCAGTTACCTACACATGGCAGATGCCGCCCACCCTCATCGGAGAGTCTGCCTTACAAGGGCTGCACTCGGCTAGAAATAGCCACACGAAATTAAATTAAATTAAATCAGAAATATAAAACATTGTAGCTGGCTAAATGGTCGTTAAGACCGAAAGCCAAAATATTTTAAATTAAAAGAAACCTGGCAATCCTTAAGGTCTTATGGAGAAAATGGGTTAGTGAAACTACATAGAAATGAATCAACTTTTGTAACAGTTGTGAAGAAGAAATGAGTGAATTGATTGGATTCGGAGTGGATACAGATTATTGTCCTTACTCTATAAAAGAACATTGTTAAACTTTGATCAAGTATTATATACAATTTAATGATAAAATGCAGTAAATTTTGTACTTTATTCTGTAATTGTTACTATGATTCTTTCACGATAATACTAATTTCTAGATTTATTATTTTAATAGGATGAAGTTATTAATATATTATCCGGCTCCATGGCTAAATGGTTAGCGTGCTTGACTTTGGTCACGGGGGACCCGGGTTCGATTCCCGGCGGGTTCTGGAATTTTAACTATCAGTGGTTAATTTCGCTGACACGGGGGCTGGGTATATGTGTGTCTTAATCATCATTTCATCCTCATCACGACGCGCAGGTCGCCTACGGTCTTCAAATCAAAAGACCTGCACCTGGCGAGCCGAACATGTCCTCGGACACTCCCGGCACTCAAAGCCATACGCCATTTCATTGATATATTGCAAATACGAAAGTAGATGGAGCGGTGAAAATATTGGAAAGTAGGAAGATTGCACCTAGAATTTTACAGATTGCATTTTATTTAGTCAATTAATGAATGTTCAAAATATATGTATCGTGTTCTAATTTTCTTTGGAAACAAGAAGTTACAGAATTGTGCGCAGACCTTATTAGCAATTGGCATATAGTTCTCATTTGTTTTTGATCTCAAGATCGCATCTTGAAGGTAGCTCCTTAATTATAGCAACCCTGTGTGATCTGATAAGATCGTTGTCTGGAAGATGAATGGATGGAACATGTTTCACACGGAGTGAGCTACGGAAATAAGGTTATCATCCCCGCGTCAAGGTGAGACTTCACTAACGGAGAACGTAACGGCGAGTTAGAATAGTACGTGGTTGGCGATGATGCCAAGGTGTGGGAGTGTGACCTGGGGGCTGGCGGACTTCCAGTGAGCTGTCACGGCTCGTTAATGCTACCTTTAAGACGGGGAGATCCAACAAATTACAATACCAACACAACACAACACAACATTACGATACCTTTTTCCTCCACATAATTTCCACTTTATATGACCTGAAGAGTTGGGAAGACGCAATTTCAGATGAAAAGGAACGGAATTCTACATTCTAAAAATGAAACTAATACAGTCAGATTGTCTAATTATGTAAATTCCTGAAGAAAGGTGGATCTGGGCAGAGTGAGAGGGAAGACCACAGAATACTTGTAAACACGCCTACACTGTGAACGTCTTGGACAGGCGTCCTGGAGTTGCCGATCTGATTATAACAACAGAAGGCTGAACATAGCTTCCACCTGTCCCGAGGCGGATTATTGGGGTTCGAATCTCGAGAGTGCTGTTTCTTCTTGTCACGACGAATTTCAGAGAAACAGTCCTCTAAAGGACAGTGTCCGACTCGTTGGCTGAATGATCAGAGTACTGGCCTTCGGTTCAGAGGGTCCCGCGACCCCACAGGTGTGGGAAAGACGGTAGGAAAAGAAGAAGAAGAAGAAGAGTCGTCTAAAGGACAGCCCCGTGATATAGCGGTAGCGTACTTGTCTCTTTCCCGAATGCCCCAGTCTCGATTTCCGGCCAGTCCAAGGTTTCAAGTCAGAACGGAGACCAGCTGAGGAGTTGTCCGATATTAGGAGCAGAGGCTGCGAAAGCTAAGCCAAGCGAACACTTTAGAACGTCGTCATGCTTTGAGTGGGCAGCAGTTACCTTGGCAAGCCAAAATTCTTAATGGACTGTGTGTGCCACGAGTTCATATTATTTTCTGACGGAATTTTTGAGTTGTTATTGAATATTACATTGTTTTGACTTTGAGGTGTTTACCAAAACAAATATTTACCGGCCAAGTTGGCAGTGCGGCTTTGGGCGCGCAGCTGCGAGCTTGTTTCCGGGAGTTGGTGGGTTCGAAACCTACTGTCGGCAGCCCTAAAGATGGTTTTCCGTGGTTTTCCATTCTCACATCAGGCAAATGCTGGGACTGTACCATAATTAAGGCCACGGCCGTTTCCTTTCTACTCCTAGTTCTTTCGTATCCCATCGTCGCCATAAGACGTACCTGTGTCGGTGTGACGTAAAGCAAGTTCTTAAAAAGTATTGCCAACACAATTTGTTTGTAATACTTACTCTCACCATTAACTACGTGCTCAAGAAATTAAGAAACTATTTGACTCCATATGTTTTGATAACAAAGGAAAATTATCTCCATACAGGCCATGAAGATCCCTAAAGGATTGAAATGTACCCACAATTTCGGCACTAACTGATTATCTGTCTTTATCCAAACCAAACTAAACCCCATGGCTCAACAGCCCCGAAGGGCCATGGCCTACGAAGCGACCACTGCTCAGCCCGGAGGCCTGCAGATTATGAAGTGTCGTGTGGTCAGTACGACCTCGGCCGTTATTCTTGGTTCTCTAGGCCGTGGTCGCCATCTCGACGTCAGATGGCTCCTCAATTACAATCAGGCTGAGTGGACCTCGAACAACTCCTCAGATCCAGGGAAAATCACTGATCTGGCTGGGAGTCGAACCCTGGGACTCAGGTTAAGATGCAGGCATGCTACCTCTACACGGCAGGGCCAGCACCTGCCTTTCTCACCTGGAATTAATGTGGGAAAACTATTACAATAGCCGTGTTTAATTTCGAAATTGTATGCCGAAGACAGAGTACACAGTTGACTCTGCAGAAGCGAAAAACTTGTTTCTGAATTTGTCGACATCCTGACGGGAATCAAAGGTTCTCGGTGAATCGAGTACTCTTTTATTGTCTCTGCTAAACACCGCTCTTGCGCGTATCCCTGTTTAAGGGATCAAAGGAATCGTATTTATTGAATTTTCATATTTTTTCCTACTTTTTCTTGATCTCTTTTGAAGTGGGGTGTGGTAGCCGCCTCTGGTGGTATTTGTGTTATCGTCCTGTAATCATCAGTGTACACTGGACACCCACCGTGAGTTCTATGATACTGATAATAATCTCTCCCCTCCAGCTACAAGGAACACAACTTGGTGCAGCATCTTGTCCCTGATAAAATCAGTGTATGAGGCTGCTTTCTTCAGGAACTAACAGTCAGTGAACTCTGAACAGCTTTAGGAATCTCCACACTCCTTATCGGTACGAAATGTGAAATGTTGTACCGTGTTAGATATATATTGAAAAGTTTTCCACTCAAGTTCCTCACTTATTACCTTATTTTACATCCCAGTAATATCTTTCACAAGAATAAGCTAATAATCAATATTTTCCGTGTACTTCACCCAAGTCTAATCTGCATGTGTGGATTGACAGTGAACTGCAGTGAAGGGGTTGTAATTGTTTACCTGTGTAGTGTTACTTCTGGAATTCTTGAAGAGTTTGAAAAATATGTTCTTCTTTTTTTTCTTCACTTCCCGTTTCCAGTCTTCTGGATCGGATTGTGGATCAAGGACCTCCACAGTTTTCTATCTTTCCACCACTTGCTTCCTCCAATATTTCTTCTACTTTTACTCCTCTCTTTTCTATACTCTCCTTCACCGTATCTATCCACCTGTTTCGGAGCCATCCCCATTGTTATCCTCCTATTATTTTATCCGGAAATACTCTCTTTGGAACTCCACCCTCTTCCATTCTCATCATGTGCCCGTATACTAGTATCTACTTTGTCTTGCAGTTTCGGGAACCCAATTCTCACTCTGATTTCTATGTTTTTTATTTTATCACTTGGTGTATTCTCATTTTCCCTATTTTTCCTCTCGGCTGCTTGAAGTCTGCTTTAATCATGTTTTGTTGTTGTGCATGTGCCACCGTGTGTGTCAAAGATATTATTAGGTTTAAAATGCAAATTCATACTTTCTGTAGTGGTATTCTACACTGAGTGGCCAAAAGACATGGTAATGTGTGGCGTCTATGATCCCTGAGCTTTGCGGCTAGCAGCGGCGTAGCTAAGAAGTCTTTCACAGACATCATTGTCGTGAAGATGCCAACACGTCGCGAATTAACCGATTTTGAACGTGGGATGATATGGTCATCGACGCACGACGTATGGGTCATAGCATTGCAGAGATTACAGGCGAATTCGGGTTTCCGTTCGAGGGCGAATCTTCAACATCGCCGAGACACTGTTACCACCCACGTAAACCGCAGCACTGGAAGACCACGGGTGTTTAACGAACGGACATCACGTCCCCTCCATAGAACCATACTGGGCGCTCGACGCGCTACTGTGAGGAAGGAAGGGAGGGAGGAAGGAAGGGAGGAAGGAAGGAAGGAAGGAAGTGAGGAAGGAAGGAAGGAAGACGTGAAGAAAATAGGCTTTGAAGTACAGCACCCCGAAGTCTTGGCGAAAGAAAAACATTATGAAGGTTCCTATTTTATTTACTAGACCTCTCCGACTGAACCCTGAAAGATGTTTAGGCGGTAATAAGTTAGAAAGCGAACTTATTGAAGCGGGTTGTAAGTAAAGTCCACCCTACACAACGATTACGTAATGAGTGTTGCATAAAATTTAGGGGTACAGCCAATCAGAACCCCAGAACATTTATGCTACTCTTGTTACATAACGGAAGAACGAGCTAGACGACACTTCATAATAACCAAATTAGTTTATTATTAATTTTATTTATTTCGACTTTCCCAAACTGGAGATTGCCCCTGAGAACAAGGTATACAGAAAGACAATATGAATATAAAATGCAAGTGTGAGCTGCTTAGTATATTTGACATACTGTATGTTGTATTGAAAAGTCTAGTAATAACATTGTATGAATTTTACGCGACGCGTATATTTTCGTTCCGTCGAAACGAAAGAATTTAGTAAATGGAACGAAAGTAAGAATATTTCGTTTGGACCCGTTTTCTAGTGGACGTGGACCTTTGATAGTGGACTCTTATTTTTCTGGTTGTTTCATCTTTCAGATACTCCCTGTATTTGTGGAGGGAGTTGGCTGCTATAGCTTGTGGGAACAGTCCAGTGCCAAGGCCGCACCCGCTCTTACGAGTGACAGTATCGAAAGTGGAGGTCCACAGTCGTGCGATGCATGGCAATGTCAAGTTATCACATCCACTGTGTGTTCACAGCGAACTACTATACCTCGCGAATGACATATCGATTGTGCAGCACGCAAAACTTCCTATACACGGCAAATGTTACCCACCGTCCGGCTCCAAGGTTAAATGGTTAGCGTGCTGGCCTTTGGCCACAGGGGTCCCTGGTTCGATTCCCGACAGGGTCGGGAATTTTAACCTTAATTGGTTAATTTCGCTGGCACGGGGGCCGGGTGTATGTGTCGTCTTCATCATCATTTCATCATCATCATCATCATCATCATCACCACGACGCGCAGGTCGCCTACGGGAGTCAAATCGAAATACCTGCATCTGGCGAGCCGAACTTGTCCTCGGACACTCCCGGCACTTGAAGCCATACGCCATTTCATTTTTGTTACCCACCCTCATCGGAGGGTCTGCCTTAGAAATAATAATAATAATAATAATAATAATAATAGTAATAATAATAATTTTAATGTTGAAAACATTTCTTAGGAGACAAAGTAGGAATTCCCATACTAAAAAAACGTAAAATTAAGCTATTTCCTCAATTGTGCCGAAAGTCGAAGGGTTAAGGGCCCCGGAAAGGTTTCAAACTGCGAGTCTTAGATAGCTCTATCAAAACTTTTAAAAAATTCGGAAATCATTTCTGGCCTAAACGCAGTTACGGAAAAACCAGTCTAAAATCGCTTGTTTCTTTACTCGTTTACTTTCTAATTAATATCCTACCCAAATAAATTATTTCTGTAATTTGTTCCTTGGTTCAATATCCTCGGACGTTTTTAGATTTTTGAAAAATATCTACACCGAAGGTAGTTATAAGGGCTTGTATTAACTCACATTAGCGCTCGTAGTGGTGCTTAAGTGAAACTCTGCATTGACTCAAATTAGCGCTCGTAGTGGTGCTTAAGTGAAACAATGCATTGACTCACATTAGCGCTCGTTGTGGTGCTTAAGTGAAACAAGGCATTGACTCACATCAGCGCTCGTAGTGGTGCTTAACTGAAACTCTGCATTGACTCAAATTAGCGCTCGTAGTGGTGCTTAAGTGAAACAATGCATTGACTCACATTAGCGCTCTTAGTGGCAGAAAAAGCAAACTGCTTATCTAGCCAACAGGATAGCGATGATTAAGAAAAGGATTCTAATTTTGGGGAATAAATAACATATTCTCATATTTTATAATATTTCATTTACCTAAAATTCGTAGTTCATATCCCTAGGATGTTTTCAACATTGAGTTGCTTGCCTGAAGGACTAGAGCTGTGGAGTTCTATTATTCTTCTGCTTCTGGTTCGTTTCGGCTCGCTCTGGACCACGTTATTTCAACAGTTTTCATCCTTGAGCCTTAATTCTTTCTCAGTATTCTCGCATTCTGTTTCTGTGAGCATCCTCTCTTTCAACAGTCCACTTTTTGCCTGTTTTCAACTTCGGCTCTTCTTGAAATCAAACTTCTGGAGTGGAACACGTTCTTGGATGTCTTCATGTGTGAACACCATTTCTTGGAGGTGTTTTTCACCACACTGTTAACCACAACAGAAACATGTCATAGTGAATACACCCACAGATTTTGGTGTTATGCAGTGTATTCGGGAGCATAGATCGCACCCATGACTCCCACCTGAGTACGGGAAGTTCGCGGGAAGCAAGAAACCAACCAGATAATATTCAGATGTAGCTTGATTAAGGTGATTGTTGTCTTATGGGCAAAACAGCGAAATTATCACCTCCTTAACCTTTACTCGTTACGCATCAAAGAATAAGGTAACCGACTAAGGATGAAAAGGTTAAGCAAAGAAGGTAACGTGAAGGATTTTCTAGACTTAGCAAAATTATACCGTCAGGCTCGGTGGGAAAATAATGTTTAAGTAAGTGAGACTACACAGCAAAGAGGTGAGCCTGCACACGAATGGAGAGAACCAATACCAGGTCCCTGCGGTTGCTACACCACGTACCAGTTGAAAGATTTTAACTTTTCCGGTCTGAGTGGCTCCTTTAAGCACGAAGGAATAAATGAATGTGTATACCGCCCTTTTAACTACGAGTACAGTCGGATTTTTGATACCTGAGTTTCTCAAACGGCAGAGCGCTGCTTTTCTGAGCGCAAGTTGACATGTTTAAAACCGACTCAGACTGGTGGTACTCGAAAGTGCTCATATTATGCACGAATAATGTCAGCATGTTTACTAGCACGTTAAAGAACTCCTGCGGGACAAAATTTCACTCGGCGTCTCCAAAAACAGTCACAGTATTTAGTGGGACATAAACGAATAACATAACTTTGCTCCCTAGTGAGTTCGTTATACCATACTTGTAAAATTGTACGCCAAAACAATGAAGGAACTTCGCATCTTCTTTCCAGGAATATGTGTTGCTGGTTTGAAAGGGGATCTGCGTGCTTTTCTTTCCGTGATTGCCGTAATAAATTTATCCGCATATCGATAGGGACTTTTCCCCTGCTCAGATGATAACCCTATGTTTTTAAAGAATTTATAAAAAGAGGTGAGTTAAATAGTTCCAGAAAACAAAACTACCTCTCGCGTGAGCCGGGTTTCCAATTAGAGGGTGGAGTACTGTGGTCTAACGACAGAGCCTTGTGGGACCGCACCTGAGAGAATTAGAGCTAACTTTAAAGTTAATTTAGAATAATATTCAGATTCTGTAATTTATTGAATTCTCCTCTCCACAAGGATTTCTAAAATATCTATGTGTAGTCCTTAATGATATTACAATTTAAACACAGCGTAATTCGTTTGGCTCTCGTATCCAGTGTTCCAGAGCCAATTTGCATCATAGCACCATAGGAAAATATTTAAAAGTAATATTTTGTGAAATATTCATGTTGCAGCAAAATGCGGTACCCAGGCGTCTCTTAAGAGGTATAATTTAATAGTTTAAGGTACATTTAAACACACATTATTCTTGTTCGTTATGCCCAAGTAAGGAGTGCTTTTGAACTCATTTAGCACAATGTTTCTTCTTTTCTTCCCAATGTATTTTGATTTGTTCACTGTGTTATCCTCTCCACCCCCCGCTCTCCCACTGAACTAAGGAATGTAACTTTATTGATCTATTTCTTTCATATTTTCCTGTTGCTAATTTATGGAACCATCAGGTCCTTGTTTGTCATCCGTTCCATTGAGTAACTCCTGCATATTGCATAAAAGTGGAGAAATGAAACTCTTGCTAAACATGTTCAACCACCCGTGAGGCAGATGTTTTGCGGGACTCTCGTTTGTATGAGGAGCCCGGGTGAGATACTGAGACTGCATGGTGGGGGAGAGCACGTGGAGTATATTAAACATCGCGAGGAATAGCTTTACTGAATGGGGAGAAATTTATTTTAGTTTTATTTTCATGTGATACTCCTTCTTCTTGTCTACTTAGTAAACAATGTGTGTCGCGCGAAGAAGTAAGCGAGAGTCAATGCGAGGTTTAAAAGTTTACAGTGCCACGTATAGGGAAGTAGCACCTCTACTCTTCTAGTCAGAGCGAGAAGACTGAGGACTTTATTTTTACTATATTTACATGAGGACCTGTACTAAAGGTGACAAAACCATAGGAATATGAAGAAATGTGGCCGTGGTCTTCATTTATGTACTATTCCAGTATGATTCAGATGTGAAAATGGGAACTCACGAAACACCCTCCCAATGAATGCAAGCTTACAGGTACACAGTACACGAGTCATACCACGCAGCAAACTCACTCGTTAATTTGATGTTTGAATGATTAAATATATCTACTCAATCTACTGGTTGCCCATGAATCTTGAAAGAAACTGTCAGGAATTACTGCTGTTTCTCATAGCAATGTGAAGCAAAATTAAGATAAAAATAGGAAGTAAAACAATCTTCTGATGATAACGACGTTGAGGACTTAAGAGCCTGAAGTAATAATACATCTAATAAAATATGGGTAATTAGACTTCTTGTCTCAAACATCGTTATCGTAAAAGAAGAATGGGAATTTATCAACGTGAACAGGTGTTAATAAGAACTGAAGCGGTCATAAAATGTACAAAGGCGGCTTTTCTGTGGTCATTCACACATGCAGAGCATTAACTTCTCCTTGTACTGTAGTGTGTAGTACACAAGAAAAGTATAATAGAAGTGATGGGGACATGGAATTAAAGCTAATGAACTCTAAAAGTTGCTATTTTCAAAATACGCAACTTCCAATCATAGCCTCCCTCATTCCCTCAGATATTATGTTTGTCTGTTGTTTATCAACTCATGACCCGTCTTCAAATCTAGGAATCATTTTTATATGACTAAAATATTTCCGATCATCGCCTTTCATGACCCTTCTCGTTACTACTAAGATATCTTCAAGATGCATTGAGTAATTTCGTAGATTCTAAGGCCAAGATACTTAGTGCGTGACTGCATACCTACATTCTGCTTTCAGATCATCTCATAAGATTCATCAGTTGTAGGGATACTGGACTTAATGATCGAATATAAACTGCATTCCTAAACTGATTCTTCATCAACATCAGCAACAACAGCAGCACCAACATAGACGGTAGACGCAATCGTAGGGATGGACTTGATGCTATATTGTGTCAGCGTCATTTCTCCTCTCTGTCAGCTCGATCTTTCTCCGACCCTATATTTCTTGCACATTGCCGTTACCATTCAACATTTAATTCTGGCTTAATGGGACTTGAGTTTAGTACAGATAATATTAAATAAATAAATAAATAAATAAATAAATAAATAAATAAATAAATAAATAAATAAATAAATAAATAAATAAATAAATAAATAAATAAATAAATAAATAAATAAATAAATAAATAAATAAATAAATAAATAAATAAATAAATAAATAAGTAAATAAATAAATAAATAACGTTACTGCTACGGAGTTCCTCTTTGTATAACCGAAGAATGCCATTGAGATTCCCAATTTATAATCGAATAATAATATTAATAATAATAATAATAATAATAATTTTATTATTACTGACAAGCCCACTAGGGAGCGCTTATGACTAGTGCTTTTCGGATGCTTGCTTTCGTTCCCAATGTCTCCTGAGCCCTGGTATTCGTTACATGTTAAAGAGCTTTGTGAAATTTAACAACTTTCGATAGAGGAGACCACGAACTTACCAATGTAAAAATTTCAGGGGGTCTGAGACGTCAGTATTAGAAATCCCAGCGGAAGCTAAGAGGTTTTTTTTTTACTTAATTGAGCCACATGCTTCCAGTCTTGTAGCTTTTGATGAGTGAGAAGTTCTTCTTCGTAAGCCTGCTGTTGTCCATTTTCAGTATATGGAGGATGGTTGCTTAGTTGTACTTCCTCTTAAAACAATAATCACCACCACCTCTAAGGAGGTTGCCGTAAAACTTCAGCCGCCTTGCTAGTGTTAGCCGTTTCCAACTGTTGGTACAGTTCAGAGTTCGCTTTCAGTCGGTAGGTTCCATTCGGGAGCACACTTGGCAATGAGTTTTCTGGAGGACAAGTCTTTCAAATTTTTCCAGGTCGTCCACGGTGGCTTTCCTGTTCATCCGCAGCATATAACAACTGGGCTCTGACAACGGTTTTCTAATGGCGTATTTTGGCGTTCTTCGAAATGCACTTGTTGTTGTAATGATTTTGCGAGGATTGAAACTGTGCCGGCTGCCGAAGCCTTTCGCACTCCTCTGGGGCAATGATTAATGACTGACAGATAAATGGAAATCATATTGCAGAGTGTCGCTGGAATGAAAGATGACGGGGAAAACTGGAGTAACCGGAGAAAAACCTGTCCCGTCTGCGCTTTGTCCAGCACAAGTCTCACATTGAGTGACCGGGATTTGTAACACGGAACCCAGTGATGAGAGGCCGACGCGCTGCCGCCTGAGCCTCGGAGGCTCTTGTACATGGACAATGTTGTGTAATCTGTGAATGGAAGCCATGAATTGGTCGCTCTCGGCTCACAAGTCACCACCACTCTGTATTCGGGAGACGGGACAGGGCTGGTCCCCATCGTCGGCTGTCCTCAGAATGGTTTTCCGTGGTTTTCCATTCTCCTGCCCTAAGGCGAATTCCAGGACAGTTCATAGTATAGGCCATGGCCGCCAACCCCCTCACCTTCTCCGAGCATCTCCTTCACCGTAAAAAGTCTCCCGGCCTGAGAGACGGCATGAGGCCAGCCTCCCCCTTCAGGGTAGCAATGAAAACGTTTTTAGTCGCAGTACAGTAGAACCAGCCATGAATTAGTTCAAAATTACTCTCATGTTTGTGCGTGGCCTCTGCTGATGAATGCTAGTAATTAGAGAGGATGGCACCTAACGGCGAAAGTATGAACTTGTTGTTTACATCGTCTGTTCAAATCGTCTTACTTCAACACTACTATCACTCCTACTCCAGCAGTTATAATAGGCAAATTATCATGACTTCTTAAATCCGGGATATTGGCCGGCATCCTCCCGTATTACGTGATTTATGCTGTAACTTGTGAGTATAGCTGTCTTCTGTTTACTCCACCTACGTAGTTACGGCCGCACCGCGGAAGAGCTGGTGGCGCAGACGTAGTAGAGCCAAGGCTAAGTGACATAATAGTAAACAGGGTGGGTGGTGACCTTGTCTGCCTGAAGGTGCTGACTCAGCGCTTGTGGATCAAAGAACTATCATCTGTACCTCTGGACACGCCATTTTCATGATCGCATACAAGTGAGTGTGCAATATTTCTTTCTTTGCTACTAATTTAATTTCCACTAACCAGTGGCTTCGCGTGTTTAAGGCGACATTCCGGAGATAAAAATATATTTTTACTTAATGCATGGATTTTCAGGAAACTTTGTGGGAATGTCACCTACATGAAAGTAGAGATATCATGAACATTTCTTTCATATACAATTAATAGTTTTTCCAAAATATTTTTTGTTGAAATTTTTAATTCCATTTTTTCATGAAATTTAATTAACAAGTTAATGTAAATTCGTAATTAGGTAGATAATATGTTACTTCTTTTAAAAGCACTACTTATCGATTTTCTGTACATAATTTATATAAGGAGATATATCGTACAAAATTTGTGTAATTTTTACGTTCTGAAAATTTGAACTTCAAAATCCCTATTGCTTGAAAAAATTCTGCAATCAAAAATTCCATATTCAAAAAACCAAACCAAACCCCATGGCACTACAGCCCTTGAAGGGCCTTGACCTACCAAGCGCCCGTTGTTCAGCCCGAAAGCCTGCAGGTTACGAGGTGTCGTGTGGTCAGCACGACGAATCCTCTCGGCCGTTATTCTTGGCTTTCTAGCCCGGGGCCGCTATCTCACCGTCAGATAGCTCCTCAATTCTAACCAGCCCTCAGGTCTAGGTAAAAATCCCTGACCCGGCCGGGAATCGAACCCGTGGCCTCTGGGTAACAGGAAGGCACGCTACCCCTACACCACGGGGCCGCAAATTCTATATCCAGGTTTCTTAATATAGCTCTGATACATATACCATACAAATTTTGTTGCATTTGGCAGAATATTATGGGAGACAATGGGATTTAAATGTAAAATTATAATTGGCAAACAAAGCATTATTACAGTGAGAAATTGTTTTAATTCAGCGGAATAACTTCGTGACAAAAAAAAATAAGAAATTCAATCCTTTCAATTTCAGTAAAATAAATCAGATTAAAATGACCAAAATATCGATTTTTATCTGCGGAGTGTCGTCCTAAAATCTTTGGGTGTGCGCACAGAGCAGACAGTACTAAAACTATCTATAAGTTTCTCCTCAGTCGGTTAATACGTTCACTGTGTCCTGTTGTCAATAATGTCATAGAATAAACCACCATGGATACAAATATGAAGTTAACACCTAAAATTTAAAAATAACTACATGCTGGTAATCATCTCCTTATTTTCCTACCGCTTTTCCCACACCTGTGGGATCGCGGGTGCGAACTGCGTTATACACATGTATATATATATATGTGTGTGTGTGTGTGTATTTGGCCCTGTTTTACGGTCGGATACCCTTCCTGACGCCAACCCCACACGGAGGGATGTAATCACTATTGCGTGTTTTCTGTGGTAGTTGGTAGTGTGGTATGTTGTTTGAATATGAAGAGGGAAGTGTTGGGAAGGACACAAACACCCAGTCCCCGACCCGACCGGGAATAGAACCGGCGACCCTCTGAACCGAAGGACAGTGCGCTGACCATTCAACCAACGAGTCGGACAACTACATACCGGTAATATTGCTGTAAAACAAACCCTCCCCTCCACTTCAAGAAATATGCAGTACACTCCCATCCTACAGCAGGGCTGCCGACTGTTGTAGGAATTGTATTTAATAATTAATATTATCAAATACACCAGCTGAAAGTATGAATCTAATTTGTTAGCAAGTAGTTGGCTAAAAGAGTCTTTGATTCATTAAGCAATTACTATGCTACACCTGCAACTAAGAAGAACAGTGTCATGCGGTTGATGAGTTAACCACTTCCTGGTAGCTACCCTGTGCCTTACCCACTACCACGGACTACGTGATACATGCCGCCATCTTTGGGCTTAGAAAAGAACTTTCAGAGAAGGCATTGGAAGCAGACCAGCGGACCGTGATCACACAGGAATTGTGCTCATATTCCCTACACCCACAGCATTGCCCCTTCAAGCTCCAGCTATGCAATACGCCCGGACTTATAGTTCGCAACGTGGTTATGATCAGCCGGCGTAGCGCGTGATGGAAACGGAAAGTGAATCGGCGTTTACAACTTCGTAAATACAATTTCAATTTACAAAAATATTGCTCTCATCATACAATATCGTGTAAATTTCAATTGTTTGGGATTAGCAGAGTGTTCACCTGTTCGTGTGATCCATAAGAGGAGACGCCCCTGGCACCAACACATGCAGGTTGTTGGTGACATCCAGATAGGAAAAGGGGCTAAGACCGAAAAGATGCAGCCGCGCTTACTATGAACATGCGAAATCTCAGAAATCCATCTTCAGACCAGACAACGCTGTTGTTTCTATTTTCTCATGTGGTATAGGCACTCTACTGCCACCGGATACCAACTTGCTTGATTTGAAAAATTATTGTGATAAATTTAAAAAAAAGCACTAGAAATATAACAATAAAACCGGAATGAGTCTGCCGTGGTCTCAGAGTGCCCATGTTCTACCATCTGAACCTTCTCCCTGTGGGTGGGGGCGGTAGAATAACATCCAGGGTAGCTCCTACCTGTCGAAGAGGCGACTAAAAGGGGTCTAAAGGGGTCTGAACTTGGAGGCGTGGATTGGTGACCACGGGGCATTGTACTTGTGCAGGCTCCTCACTTTCATCTATACTATCCAACCTCTCTTGCTCAAATATTCTTTTCGATCCCGACCATATTAGGTCACGAGGCCTAGGGAGTCTTTCATTTTCACGCCCTTCGTGGCCCTTGTCTTTCTTTATTTTTCGAAGTGTCGGATCGCTTCCATTTTTCTCTCTGATTAATGTTATATAGAGAATGGCTGCCCAGTTGTACTTCATCTTAAAATAGTGATCACTACCATCACCACCACCCATCTAAAGCACTCAGGTTTATTGTGAACAGTCCGCTTATCAGGGACCAATACGTAGTTACTCGAAGTTCTCTTGAGATTTATGAGCTGTTAGTTTATCGAAAAGAGCCGGCACATCCATTTCCCGCCTGTTGCCATTTCTTGATGGATGCAGTGTTTTTGTATCCGTCTCTTGGCACAGGCCAAAGCAAAGTGTAGCTTCCACCGAAGTCTCACTCTCAATCATGGCTGTGACAATATGGAAGCTGCTGGAGTATGGGTGGTGCTGAGTAATGGCATTTGGAGCACAACTAGTGTTGCTCATAGGATCAGTCGTGCTGCAGTAGCACCTTCTGGTCCAGTGAGGAAAGCAATGGCAAACTACCTCGCTCCTCATCTTGCCTAGTACGCCTCATTTTGGTGCTGCCATTGGTTTTTGCGGTTTCTCTATAATTGCATAGCCTTTGGTGGTGCTGTTTGAGGATCCAACCAGCCTCTGGGCTGAAGACCTAACAGAACAGAGATATCCATTTCACTGTAAACTGCTCGGAATTCTCGTGAGCTTGGTAAACAGTTTATTAATACAAAACAATGAGCACATCGAAGAATATTTCACTCTAAATTGTTGAAAATTTTCGTGAGTTTCTTGAGAGCCTCCGAGGCTCAGACGGCAGGACGCCGCCTTCTCACAGCTCGGTTCCCTGGTTTAAATCCCGCGCACGCCATGTGAGATTTGTGTTGAACAAAGTGGAGTCGGGACAGGTTTTTTTCCGGGTACTCCGGGTTTTCCTGTCACCTTTCATTACAGCAACACTCCCCAGTAACATTTCATTTCATCTGTCACTCATTAAAGGAACGCGACAGGTTACGGCAGCCTGCACTCGCCGCTAGATGGGGACTTCATTCATTCCATTCCTGAGCCGGTCAAATGACTGGAGACGGGCTGTGGATTTCAGATAGATCTCTACTTCCGCTCTGCACCATTCATGGCTTCATGCACACCAGCCACAATATTTGTCTGTTATGTGTTCGTAAAAGTGTGAGAACAACTAGAAACATTAAGTTATCTCTGTGTGAATGAATATGCTGTACGTTTTAAAAAGCCTCAACACTAATTACTATCTTAATTTACCGTGATGTTTTATACATAAGCAGAGAAACAATACCGATGTTTGAACATGTCTTGGTCTGCAAATAAAACAACCCAGTGAACTCAGGTTGGTAAACCCATTAAAGAAGCTCAAGGACCTGGCAGTGAGCGCATCGCTTTCAAGGTCGTACAAGAGCATGTATGCCCGCGGCTACTACTTCCGTGCCTGCATAAGCGAGGTCCCTAACACCGCGGTATTAAACATGGGCTATAAAAGCGAGCTGGAGAACAAATTTACCTCTTCTGACGTCATCTAGCCCCCGGCTGAACATTACATGAACATCAAAATAACACATGAATTACGTTAAGACATTATGCAGATTATTTTAGGACGTGGAGCAGGTTAACGCTTAGTCATACTATTATTTTTACTCGCAATGCAAATATGTTATGTAACAATTTCATCATAAATATCTCGATTTAAAAATCATAATTTTAACATTAATGCAGTATTATGCTCATGATGTTTTCTTTCTTGGCTAATGACATAGTCTTTCCGTGCGGTTTTTAGGCACACAAATTAGCCTGGCCAGATCCATCTCTGGTGAAATGCAATGTGCAGACTGTACTGTCTCTCCTGGTGTGGGCTAAATCAAGTTTGTTTGATCTGTCCCAGTCTAATCCTCAGCAGGAAACTGACTCAGATAATTATAAGTAACACCATTCCTTATGCAGCCAGTTTCTGCGGTGAATGGTTTGAACGTGTCTCTTATAGGGTCGGTTGGTGTATTCATTTCAATGTGCTTGATACACTGATATGTAACAGCATCTTCTGGCTCCATGAGGAAAACAATGAGGAACTAACTGACTTTTCACTTTTCTAGTACACCTCTTCACCGATGCTTAAGCTATCCATTTTATAACTGTTAGGTTCTTCAGTCTTCAGTCTGTTACCATGTGCTTTCTTTTTTTTTGACGTAGTTGATAAATTGATTATTGAAAATTAGTTTCGGCGGGCGAAGAACCTAACAGTTATACAGTGTGTCCCACTCCCAGTGGGGCCGGGAGACAACATGCCTGTTCCTAGCGGTATATTCATAATCTCCCGCGTATCCTGTTACCGATATTATTAAATTTATTGCTTAGTTATACACCCAATTGCGTTTATCATGAGTACTAACCCTTTTTGACAGGTGGTCTTGAAAGTGGTGTCCTTCAGCATCCGAACATTCCTCGCATCTAATGAAATTGCAGTTCACAAGCATAAGTTCCTGTTGCATAATTGTCCTAATTATTGTTATGTTGTTTTTAAGTTCATCTATGGTGTGAGGACTATTTCTCTAAAGTTTACTTTTTAGGGTTCCCCACAATTAAAAGTTGCACACAGGAAGATCGAGGGAGCGGGATAGGGGCAGTGTTGCCAACTTATATTTTCAAGATCCGCTAAATAACACTTAAAATCCGCTAAAATTCCGCCAAGAAATCCGATATCAAATAACGAGCAATAAAATGAGCAATACTACTACTACTACTACTACTACTAAAAGTAAATGTCTGCACTCACCTGATCTGTGAGTTTTATTGGGATTAACCCCTTGCCTGCGAGCCGGCGAGCTAAAACTTGTAGGCGTTTTAGTGCCGGGTGAAAACTAGGCGAATCCCCTATCTCAAGGGCCTCACACAAAACAGGCCAGTTTATTAAACGGTCTTCCTTCATAGCATAAATATAAAAGCTACTCTCTCACAGTTTCATTATCTGTCGTCATTCATCAATAATTAAGAGATAAGTACCCTTTCCCCACGCATAATAAATTTATGATACCATGATCTCATAACATCAAATCCAAATAGCATGTTTTCCTCATGTGACTGCTAGATCCTGACAAGAAATGCGGAATAGCTGGGAGACAGACTGGAGTACAAATTAAAAAAGAACGTAAAATGGATAAAACACTAAATTCATCCTCATCATGACGCGCTGGCCGCCTACGGGCGTCAAATCAAAAGACCTGCACCTCGCGAGCCGAACATGTCCTCGGACACTCCCGGCACTAAAAGCCATACGCCATTACGCCGGCCTCACTGGGAGTGGAAGACACTGTAAATTTTCCGAGTCGAAACTGAAAAGGGATGGCTTCAGGTATCACAAAAGAGAAAAAAAATCACTTTGCGAAAAACTAATGTCTTTCAACGAATGAAACTCAAATATTGATGACGAACTATTTACTTGCACCATTTCACAGAGATCGGTACCCATGTCTACGGTAACAACTAATGCGACGTTACTGACGGTAAAGCTTCTATTTCAACACACACTATTTATACGAAGTCTACAGTAACGATGAATGTGACCTCACTTCTGTCACACATTTTGTCGCGTTACGTTACACAAATTTTCGATTGACCCCCAGCCATCTTCACGTCAAAAAAATTAGCTACCTTTAACACCTGATGGTGTATCTGTTGTAGATCCAACCGTCTTTGGGCTGAGGCCATACGCTCAGGTTTTTGTTTATTAGTAATGAAATTGATTATCATCATCATCATCATCATCATCATCATCACCATCACTAAGTATTGCAATGTGTAAAGCACAGATGGTATTAATTTTGATGTTACTATGCCTACATAAATAAATAAATAAATAAATAAATGAAGAAAGAAAGAAAGAAAGAAAGACAGAAAGAAAGAAAGAATAAATAAATAAGGAAGAAGGTTCGCCTCTGTGGTGTAATGGTTAGAGTGATTTGCTGCCACCCCCGGAGGCCCGGGCTCTGCCACGAAATTTGAAAAGTGTTACGAGGGCTGGAATGGGGGCCACTCAGCCTCGGGAGGTCAATTGAGTAGAGGAGGGTTCGATTCCCTCCTCAGTCATCCTGGAAGTGGTTTTCCGTGGTTTCCCACTTCTCCTCCGGGATTGTAAATAACTTAAGGCCACGGTCCAAGGGATATCCGTAGGCGTTATAAGCGATTTGGCATGGGTTGTTTTATTTTGCGTTGTGTGTAAATGTATGCAGATTATAGGATGTAAGGGAGCCTACGTGGCTCAGACGGCAGCGCGTCGGCCTCTCACCGCTGGATACCGTGGTTCAAATCCCGGTGACTCCATGTGAGATTTGTGCTGGACAAAGCGGAGGCGGGACAGGTTTTTCTCCGGGTACTCCGGTTTTCCCTCTCATCTTTCATTCCAGCAACACTCTCCATTATCATTTCATAGCATTTATCACTCATTAAAAGATCACCTTGGGAATGGCGACCCCATTGTAATAATAGCCTATATATGTTTCATTCATTACATCCCTGACCCGGTCAATGACTGGAAAACAGGTTGTAGGTTTTCATTTTCATATAGGATGTATGATTAGAATTATGCAAGCTAGTTTCTTAATGATTGTTGGTGTTATAACGTAAACTTGTTGAGTGACGTCGTGAAATAATAAATGGTACCGGTAGTTATGACAATGTATTTCGCTTTCCAGCTGCGATGAAGAAAACTTTGAGCATAAAACAATAGCAGATCAATATTTTTCGTCAAAGTGTTTCTGGTAAACAGGTCCGAATGATAACAAAATGTAATTAAACAGTTACGGAGTTTAAAGAAACCATTCGTCCGGGATAGATAACATTTTTGTTAATTAGGATTATGAAATTACTTCATTTATTAAATTATTAAATTCAGTGGAAGCACATTTTGATAATTAGCTTAAAACCAAGTGACTAACTGAAAAATGTATTCTGGAAATGTTAGTTTTATTTGCTGAGAAATTTAAACTGAATAACGTAACGATTAAGGGGACATGTCCGATGGCAAGGGACTTAACGGCCACAAGTGTTTTGAGCGTTTGTTGTTTTTGTTGTTGTTATTTTGATTTTGATTCGTTGAGCATCAGATGTGCTGGGGATTTATTAATGTGGAAACCTTGGTCATCAACTGCTGCAACTTAATTGTGTTCAGCCTTCCGCTTAGATGTTGGATGGTCATGGGGTCATCAATCTCAGTGACTTAGATTAGGTCCGTCTGCCATTATAGCATCAATTTTTCTTGCGACCATCACCCACAATGACTTTAAAGTAAATCAAAATATTGGATGTCGGTCCATGACATAGTCACAGATCACATCGATTCAATTAAGGGTCTATGCCGTATAACCACTGTGTGGCACATACCGATTGGACTGCCTTAATTATACCAAGAGTCCACAGCTCGTGTTACGGGGGCTGGATCATCACGAATAATTATGGTAGTACATGTAGTCTTACGTGGAAGCCGATCTTAGGGATATCCAGACTTACTTTATTTCATTCTTAAATTAAGACGGTGGTTTCTAGTAAGGATGCCCCCCAGACAATTGTATTGTATTAAGGTCTGCAAAGCCAGCGTCTCTCATCATCGTTATTATTTTATTATTATTTTTTAAAACGGACAAGACTGAGTTCGTTGTTTAGAGGTGGTAATATGTCACAAGTTTCTTCGACTTCATCGCCAATGATAAATAAAATACCAATTTATTTTAACTGGAGTCCTCTCATTGTAGCCAATAGTTTAAATTACTGAAACCCGCCTCTTACCTAAGCAAGTGACTAAGAGCTCGTCAACGACCCATCCCGATTTGCTGATAGGTAAGGAAGGTAGGTATCCTACGAAGGACCTTAGAGGGTTCAGTATTTACACGTATTTATACAAAACCTTGCTCATTCTAAGGCATGAACCAAAGCTAAAGGAAGTTTCAACGCCTCAATCCAGAGGCACGTTCTTCAACAGCCAAACAAGGGCGATTAATGCAGCGTGGCGTATAATAAGCTCTGAGCTAAGGAAACTTAAATTGTCTGGAAAACATAATTCACAATGTTTTTATTTATGAAACGGACTATGTGTATGATGGGTGTAATTGAAGCACTCGATTAGTTCTGGGATATACATTACATGGACATATTGGCGAATCATTTACAGTTTATTTCCCCGCATTCTTGTTATCTATTTTCAACAAAGAAACGCAGCATTCAGTAGGTAACCATTAGTTAGAGTGGGTTTCTTTGAGTAATAGGCAAATTTGCGGAATTATTTCTTTCTTTATTTCTTTCTTTCTTAATCCGTTACCCTCCAGGGTTGGTTTTTCCCTCGGACTGAGCGAGGGATCCCACCTCTACCACCTCAAGGCAGTGTCCTGGAGCGTGAGACTTTGGGTCGGAGGGATACAACTGGGGACATGACCAGTACATCGAGCAGGTGGCCTCACCTGCTATGCTGAACAGGAGTCTTATGGTGGGATGGGAAGTTTAGAAGCGATAGACAAGGAAGAGGGAAGGAAGTGGCCGTGTCCTTAAGTCAGATACCGTCCAAGCATTTGGCTGGAGGAGAAGCGAGAAACCACGGAAAACCACTTCGAGGATGGCTGAGGTGGGAATCGAAACCCCCTCTACTTAGTTGGCCTTCCGAGGCTGAGTGGACCCAGTTCTAATCGTACTTTTTTTTCCAATTTTGTGGCAGAGCCGGAAATCGAACCCGGTGAAGCAACTAATCACACTAACTACTACACTACAGAGACGGACTCGGAGTTATTTAACGAATATAGTTTATACTCTCCTCATCTCCGAACCCATTTCAGGAAATGGAACTCAGGGGTAGACACATATGTTAGGGTTCTTTGGTCCACATTTCGGTTCTGTGCGGAGACCTGCAAGAATTTATTAGCGTTTCAGAAACGTTTAAGGAAACTTTTCACACATCCTTAGCGTGGCATTAGGTTTACGAGACATGAGTAGAAATAAAACAGAAAACTGAGCGAGTTCGCCGTGCGGTTAGAGGCGCGCAGATGTGTGCTTTCATTCGGGAAATAGTAGGTATGAACCCCACTGTCAGTAGCCCTCAAAACCATTTCCACGCCAGGCAAAAGCTGGGACTGTACCTTAATTAAGCCCACGGCCGCTTCCTTCCTACCCCTTGCCCTTTCCTATCCCATCGTCGCCATAAGACCTCTCTGTGTCGGTGTGACGAAAAGCCAGTTGTATAATAAAACGAGAACATGACATGTCAGTATCTTGACTTCTGTAATCACACACACATTGTACGTACTACTGAAAAACCATTTAACCTCAGCAATGACCCTAAACCCTTGCGTTAAACTAAAATAATCACATCGATTCCAGAGACCTCAGAAATTACTGCGATAATAATCTGGAAAATGTTCCTTTGTTTTATATATGGACGGACTTACCCTGGTTCGATTCCGATGACTTCCGATGTGATCTTGAACATAAGTGGCGAGTGATGACAGGAAGGGTATCGGAATTTAATCCCTGGGCTAAATACTAATCTTAACTTGGTTCGCCTTCCCCATTCTGTACAAATTTTATACTCTCGACTATTCGAAAGTCTTTGTACTAACTCTGTATGTATATTTTTAGATATCCATATTTTAAATAAGCAAATAAGAATAAATTTATTGATTGAAATGACAAAGTCTAGGAAATAATCGCTCTGCCACACTTGAACATTACAACACTCGCGCAGCTGTGAGCTTGCATTCGGAAGATAATGGGTTACAATCCCACCGTCGGCTGTCCTGAAGTTGACGTCACTGACTGTAAACTTTCTATTTCAACGCACTCTATTTATACAAATCCATAGCCGCAGCATCCTTGGCGACCGAGGCCTACGATAACGACTAATGTGACGTCACTGACGGTACACCTTCTATTTCAACGCACTCTATTTATACAAATCCATAGCCGCAGCATCCTTGGCGACCGAGGCCTAGGGTAACGACTAATGTGATGTCACTTCCTTCACACATTTTGTCAAATTACACAAATTTCCGAATGACCCCCAGTCGTAAGATTTATTCATGTAAAAAAAATCCCACAGTCCTCTAGCCCTTCAGGCAAGCAACTCACTGTCGGAGGCAGAATTTAACATGCCCTGCTGAAGGCCAGTGCAATTTGGCTGAAAACTTGGCTGCATTAAATAAATATATATAGTGGCTTTAACCCAGTATTCATTAAATTCTTTACGTTATTAGAACATATTCTTTATTTATTCCTAAATATTACAATCCTGTTCTTGATCATCGTTATCAGGTTGATTAAATTAACAGTTTGCTTTTTTCTACCACCACGAGCGCTAATGTGACACAATGCAGAGTTTCACTTAAGCGCTTATAACTTCATTTGGTGTGGACATTTTTTCTAGAACTCAAAAATATACCTGAGGGTATTGAACAAAGGAACACATTACAGAAATAATTATGTAAATAAGTTAATTTGGCTGGGATTTGAACAAAAATGAAAACGAGTAAAAGAAACTGCATTTAGGCCGAAAGTGATTTTCGATTCTTTTTTTTTGTTTGTTACGCTATCCAAGAGTCATATTCGAATCCTTTCCGGCGCAATTGAGGAAATTGGTTAATTTTACGTTTTTCGTAGTGTAGGGCCCCTTTTATCTCCGCTAAGAAATGTTTTCAACATTAAAACATGTCCGGCTCCATGGCTAAATGGTGAGAGTGATGGCCTTCGGTCACAGGGGTCCCGGGTTCGATTCCAGGTAGGGTCGGGAATTTTAACCATCATTGGTTAATTTCACCGGCACGGGGACTGGGTGTATGTGTCGTCTTCATCATCATTTTCATCCTCATCACGACGCGCAGGTCGTCTACAGGCGTCAAATCAAAAGACCTGCACCTGGTGAGCCGAACATGTCCTCGGACCCTCCCGGCACTAAACGCCATACGCTATATCATTTCAACATTAAAACATTACAACACAACCATATCCTTGTCTCATTCTCGTCGAGTACATCACTCGCTTTTTCCTTACTAACGTGTCCATTGGATTTAAAGTATATATTTTACAACTTAACTAGGTTTATTCGATAATCACATAAACTTCTATTGTGATCATACTCAGCTACGGAGAAGAGATAAACTGTGATGTTAGATTAACCCACGGGAGTCCGTCTCGTTGGCTGAACGGTCAGCGTACTGACCTTCGGTTCAGGAGGTCCCGGGTTCGATTACCGGCCGGGTCGGGGATTTTAACCTCAATTGGTTGATTCCTACGGCACGAGGGTTGGATGTGTGTGTTGTTTTCATCCTCATCACGACGCGCAGGTCACCTACGAGAGTCAAATAGAAAGACCTGCAGCTGGTGAGCCGAACCCGTCCTGGGATATCCCGGCACTAAAAGCCATACGACATTCCATTTCAACCCACGAGACGGGTGATCCACCGTTCAGGGTTGAACATATATTAAATTATGCTAGCTGTCTTGTAGTCGCAGTGAGTATTCGCAGAAACGAAGAAAATATTTCTTAAACGAAAGTTTCATCTTCACATCCGCAAGAAATACAGCTAGTTCTCACGGGTTTCATTGAATGTTATAGCTAACAACACACAAATCTTGTACGAAGCGACTGCAGTGTATTATCAGTAATTGGGAGCGGAAATGAGACCTTGGGAAGTGGGTAAGCAGAGTTACCTGCAAGTTTCCTGGTAACAATTACCTGGGCTCTTAGTTTCTCGCCGGATTTCGTGGATAGCTTTAATAATCAACTGAAGACGTCCGGTGACATACTATGTACTATAGAGGAAAATGTAGTTTAAACCTTAACTGCATGGTAGGTGTCCTGAAGCTGTAAGCTATCCGCCAGCAGTGATAGAAATAGTTACCCCTTCTCTTACCAAGTAAAAGGCCTGTTCTCTGTTGTGTAGTGTTTGGTGTGATTAACTGCCACCCCTGGAGGCTCGGGTTCTTTT
This sequence comes from Anabrus simplex, assembly GCF_040414725.1. NCBI lineage: Eukaryota > Metazoa > Arthropoda > Insecta > Orthoptera > Tettigoniidae > Anabrus > Anabrus simplex. Next base: position 334,050,442 of record NC_090270.1, read on the forward strand.
CTCACCTCTGCTACGACATTTGAAAAGTGCTACGAGGGTTGGAACGTGGTCCACTCAGTAGAGGGGAATCGATTCCCACTTCAGCCATCCTCGAAGTGGTTTTCCGTGGTTTCCCCACTTCTTCTCCAGGCAAATGCCAGGATTGTACCTAACTTAAGGCCGCGGTCGCTTCCTCTTCCTTTCCTATACCTTCCAATCTTCCTATCCTCCACAAGGCCCCTGTTCAGCATAGCAGGTGAGGCCGCCTGGGCGAGGTTCTGCTACCCCTGCTAGTTGTATCCCCAACCAAATGTCTCACTGCCCTTGAAGCGGTAGAGTCCGCTGAGTCGGAGGGAAAACCAACCCTGGAACTTAAACGGATAATGAAATGAAATGATAAGGTGTGACTAACTTGGCTAATTCATTTCCTGTCCAACTACTTGGTTGAATGTTCAGCGCTTTAACCTTCGGTTCCTAATGTTCAGAGTTCCATTTCAGTTCGGACTAGTGATGTTTTCATCGTCTGGTTAGTTGGACTAGTTGTTTGCGTTTATCTCAATACACGTATCTCCATTTACTTACGACATATTACACTAGCTCGGAATTGGATACATCTTTCCATACAGGGTTGCCACCAGAAAAGGCATCGGGCCGTAAACCTGCGATTAATTCATAAATGTTGCCATCATGATATAATTGAAAAAAAGATCAATAATGATAATAATTCTTCATGCATACTTTCATCTTCAAACCAGATGTCACACGTTTTTCCTTTCTCTTCTATTGGAGCACCTATTCTGTTTTTCATAATATTAATTTTGTTTTATTAAAAGTCTGTCGTCCCATAACGTAACAGCTATTCCATATAATGCTATAAAGGGAACATGGTAAAATGACATTGCCATTTGTGTAGCTTGGTAATGTTTCTCCTTGAACTGTCTGATCCCTTGCATAATTCCCTTCAATTTCCTTTATTGACTACGTTTTTGTCAAGAGCTGCGAAATGTCTACAATTACGGTCGTATAATGAGTGTAGTGTCTGTAGGGTAAAAAATAAAGATATCTTTACGCTGTTCACGAGGTCTTTGACAGCAAAGAGTGACTCAAGTGCGGTTATTGGATGACAAACGCGGGTACCTGCGTTGTGAGTTCATTCAATCTCGAGATAGGGTCATTGATTTGAACAGCTGAAGCTGACGAATGTTTTCATTTTTCAAGTAACTTTTTCGAATTTTGTCATTTGGCATGTTATATTGTAATTTGACAGTGTTGCAAGTACGATTTTATGGGGCCCGGGAAGCTGAAGGCCTGTTCGGTTCGCCCGGAACGACGTGAGTTCATGTCCCTACCAGGAAGTCTAATAATTTAAAAATGGGGCTTTCACTTTTTTAATGGTATATGGCCTCAGAGTTCACACAGCTTACACTCAAAGTGAGTTCCTGATTAATTCCTGGAAGAAAAAGGCGTCTAGGTATAGAGCTCCCATTTAGAAGCAAGGTTACGCATAATATAGGCCTTTTCCGTTCCCTCTTGCAGGGGCCTTGATGGTCTGTGAGGATATGACTGATTTTTAATGCGATTTTATACTTTCTTTCCTAGTCCGTTTACCTTCCAGGGTTGGTTTATCCTTCGCACTCAGCGAGGGATCCCACCTGTACCGTCTCAAGGGCAGTGTCCTGGAGCGTGAGACTTTGGGTCTGCTATACAGGTGTGGAGGAGGACCAATACCTCTCCTAGGTGGCCTCACCTACTTTTCAGGCCAGGAGGGTTGTGTGAGAAGGGGATGGGAAGATCGAAAGGGATAGACAAGGAACAGGGAAAAAGCGGCCGTGGCCTTAAGTTAGGTACCATCTCGGCATTTGCCTGGAGGAGAAATGTGAGATCACAGAAAACCACTTAGAGGATGGCTGAAGTGGAAATCGAACACCTCTACACTCAGTTGACCTCCCGAGGCTGACTGGACCCCGTTCCAGCCCTCGTACTACTTTTGAAATTTCGTGGCCAGGCCGTGAATAAAACCCGGGCCTCCGGGGGTGGCGTCTAATCACACTAACCACTACACCACAGAGGCGGAATTTTACACTTTAAACAGGCAATTAAATTAGCTGGAAATTTTCACTGTGATATAAAGTTTATACTTGTCTCTATGCCACTTCTTTATTTCTAACCTATTCAGAATATCTTGCAAGTTATGTCACTTTATTATATGCTTTGAGTCACTGGGCAACTGGTTAGCTTAACTGGTTAAGGTACTCACCAAGCGAGTTGGTCGTGCGGTTAGGATCGCGCAGTTGTGATCTTGCATTCGGAAGGTAGTAGGTTCGAGCCCCACTGTCGGCAGTCTTGAAGATGGTTTTCCATGTTTTCCCATTTTCACACCTTAAGGCCCTGTCCTATCCATCGTCGCCATACGACCTGTCTCTATCGGTGTGATGTTAAGTCCCCCTGTGGGGGGGGCAGTATAATAACACCCGCGGTATCCCTTGCCTGTCGTAAGAGGCGACTAAAAAGGGATCCAGAGGCTCTTAACTTGCGAGCGTGGGTTGGCGACCACGGGGCTCTCATCTAAGTCCTGGCCTTGCTTCCATTTACTTATGCCAGGCACCCCAATTTCATCTAGCCTGGCCGGCCTCTCTTGGTCAACTCTTGTTCTTTTCAATCTTTTCGACCCCAATGGTATTAGGTTGCGAATCCTAGGGAGTTTCATTTTCATGCACTTCGTGGCCCTGGTCTTCCATTGGCCGATACCTTCAACTTTCGAAGTGTCGGATTCCTTCCATGTTTCATCTCTGATTGGTGTTATATAGAGAGTAGTTGCCTTGTCGTACTTCCACTTAAAGCAATTATCAACACCACCACCAGCCCCCCCCCCCACCTGTGGCGTAAAGCATCTTGTGAAAAAGATACTGCAGACTAAAATATGACTTGGGATCTTAACATTATCAAGACATACTGCAATACGATAGCATTTATTATTTTTTAAATATTTCACACAATTTCATCTCGCTGTTGAAGTCTATCAAATTCAAAACACAAATGAACCTAGCTGTCTTTTTCGTGTATCTATGTTGTGATTATCAATATCCTGAAGGCTTTTCTTAAATATTTTCTAAATAGAAAAACATTGTGTTTCACGAGAAATAGTTCTTAGTCGATAAATATTACACACGTTCATAAGGAAGTACATACAATACGACGGATATTAGTTATTTCAGTAATACGGAACGAGTGTAACTGTGAGTTTGCATTCGGGAGATAGTGATTTCGAACCCCGCCATCGGTATACCTAAATATGGTTTGTATTCTGTATATTTTAACTTTTACTCTTAAATACGTCCACGATAATTATTTTACTAGGCTTACCCCTTTCGTATCCATGCGTACTGTCAGTCTGACATAGAAATATATCCTAATAACATAGTCAAGTCTGTGTTTTCCTTCGCCAGGATTGCTGTATCGATTCGCTAAACAGTCAGTCGATAGCTTAAACAAAACAAACACCATGGCGCAAGATCCCCAAAGGGCCATAGCCTACCAGGCGACCGCTGCTCAACCCGAATGCCTGTAGATTATGAGGTGTCGTGTGGTCAGCACGACGAATCCTCTCGGCCGTTATTATTGGTTTCCTAGACCGCGGCTGCCATTCGCACTATCAGATAGCTCCTAAATTGTAAAACGTAGGCTGAGTGGACCTCGAACCAGCTCTAAGATCCAGATAAAAATCTTTGAATGGCCTGGGATCGAATCCGAGGCTACAGAGTAAGAGCCAGGCACCGCGGGGCCGGCATCATCAAGTCTATAGTAATTATAGTGCACCTTGTTCGTCAGAACTTTTAAACATAGTGCTATAATGAAGCTTTTTTTTACAGTAACGCCACGTCCAACAAAAATAAAATTCTACGAGAGGATAAATACAACTACGTCCTTATTTAGAATTCTAATGAGCGAAACAGAACTTTCCAATAAAGAATCTTGTCATCTCTGGTGTCCAGTCAAATTTCTTACTCAGGTAAAACGCAGACAAGGAGGTTGGTTGCCCAGTTGTACGTCCTCTTAAAGCACTAATCAACACTTCATCACTTGAATATTACCGAAAGGAAGAGTGGCATTTCAGTGGAAGATAATTACTGTCAATCCCAACAAACATTCACGTATACCCCTGGATTGATCAAGGTTATTCGCCACTGCAGTTCCTCGTCTCGCATTCTGACCATTTATAGTGGTGGGTAAGTGTATTCACGACTAGTTTTCACCTCATAACATTTAATATACATATCCACTATACTTTCTTTTTTAAAGAAAATGCTGATTATTTAATGTTTTTACTGTCTTCCTCTGCCTGCAGGCAATAAACTGAAGATTAAAGCATTTGCCTGGCTCTGTGAATGTGTTGTCATGGGCTGTTCTTCGCAGACAGGAGAGTTGCAGTAATGGACTGTCTGTCTCCTAAAACGGGAGCATTGGCCTCTACGTCTGCTGCTTCCTTAATGCAGAATTTGAAATGCAGATTTCTTGGCACTGAAGCATTCTACAATTTTAGACCAACAGAGAGACCGCACTTTCATGTAAACTAGAGTTTATGTTCATGACGATAACCAGTAGTAGGTTTCTTATTTAGGAGACTAGCTACCGTACCAATCGCTGACGGGTTAGTTGTCGTACATTTACTGCAGTTATGCCATCTAGCGGAAATTAGAGACAGCTGAAGAGAATTCGGCAAAGTGTTCGTCGTACAGTGAAGTCTATACTCGCACCTTACCGAACAATTTACATGAAGTACACCCACTTGTAAAAGATGCACATAGTAAGCTATAATAATAATAATAATAATAATAATAATAATAATAATAATAATAATAATAATAATAATAATAATAATAATAATAATAATAATAATAATAATAATAATAATACTGTGGCTTTAAGTCCCACTAACTACTTTTATCGGTTTTCGGAGACGCCGAGGTGCGGTAATTTATTGCCGCAGGAGTTCTTTTACGTACCAGTAAATCTACCGACAGAAGGCTGACAATTGAGCACCTTCAAATACCACCGGGCTGAACCAGAATCATACCTGCCAAGTTGGATAACAAAAATGAAAACTTCTTCTTGATTATTGACGGTTTTATTATGTTTTTCAACTGAGACCAGTCTCAACGATTTTTGCGAATATGATAATATTTTTGTTCATGGAGCTGGATCCGTGGTATACTCGTAGGATCCGCGTTCGATTCCCGGCCAGGTCAGAGAGTTTTACCTGGATCTCAGGACCGGTTCGTGGTCCACTCAGCATAAGCGATAACAATTGAGAAACTACGGGTGGGAAAAATTAGACTGGACCGGAAATTATTTATAAGATTGATGCGGAATTGACAATTGTTAATGAACAAGCTAACTGCCCATCACAAGAAATTCTGGAAAGCGTGATTTCGATGCACCAATCAGTTGCTGTCACGTGTCTGCGCGTACCTCGCTATGTCATTACGTGTGAGTGAGAGGAACAGATGTGTTTAGTGACCAGTTGAATGCAACACAAAATGGTGCTCACGAAAAAACGGTGCGTGTTCATTGTCCAGTGTTATTGCGAAGCGTGATTCGTGGAAAACCCGTGCGGAACTGTTTGCGCAAGAGTTGAAGACTATAAGTGTTTCGGCCAATTCTCGAGCAAAGTCTGCAATGCTAAACGGGTTCTGCAGTGAATAAAAACTGTAACTATTCGAAAAGAGTTCGAAACCAGAAAAGCCCTGCTCGTGTGAAGGAAAGCCAGGAACGAAGTCCGATGAAATCTCAACGGCGTTTATCAGTGCAAGTGGGAAGCTAGAGATCGTCGTGTCGAAACATTATCAGAAAGGACCTGCATCTGTATCCTTACAAATTTACTGTTGTGTATGAATTAAAGCGTCCAAACGAACCATCGCGTGTTGAGTTCTTTTCTTTTTCTGTTATTTGCTTTACGTCGCACCGACACAGATAGGTCTTATGGCGACGATGGGGCAGGAAGGGGCTAGGAGTGGGAAGGAAGCGGCCGTGGCCGTACAGCCCCAGCATTTGCCTGGTGTGAAAATGGGAAACCACGGAAAACCATCTTCAGGGCTGCCGACAGTGGGGTTAGAGCCCACGATCTCCCGAATACTTGATACTGGCCGCACTTAAGCGACTGCAGCTATCGAGCTCGGTGTGTTGAGTTCTGCTGATGGTTTTTGAGTGAAGTGGAATCACGACTTGTGGATCCTCAGTTTTTCATTTCTTCAGATGAGACCATTTCAATCATCTTCTGTGATGTCAATCCCGCTTCACACCTATTGAAAATAATTTCCGCGTCAGTTTTATTTTCCCCACCCTGTATCTGCGGCCCCGGTCTAAAAAGCGAAGATAAACAGCAGAGAGGATTCGTCATGTCGACCACACGTCATCTCGTAATCTGCAGGCCTTTGGGCTGAGTAGCGGTCGCTCAGTAAGCCATGCCCACAGTGGCTGTTACGCCATTGGGTTTGCTTTAGTTTGGTTTTTTGATGGAGCGCTTTAGTATTGTTACAATGTTTAAAAAAAAGTTTTTCACTCTATATATTTATAGAAATAATCAATATGTTCCATTAGTTTTCTGGCTCTTGCCGAACAAATTAACGGATGCGTAAGCGAAAACATGTTTCGTGAAGCAGTGCGAATTTGTGAAAATATAATTTGCAAATTTCAGCTGACAATTGTTGCAGGTATCGAAATAACCATACATAAAGCCGTGAATAATGTGTATTTTTTGTCCGCTATCATAGGCTGTAGGTTTCATTTATCTCAAACGTGGTAGAGGAACATTCAATCGCTAGGTCTTTTGTCTCAATATACTGAGTATACCGAAATGGATAATAGCTAGAGTGGACATTTGATTTAACATTCTTTGATCTTGCTGAAGTTGGAGATGGTTTTATCGAATTCATAAACACCCAACCATACAATCTAAAACTAAAACTCTGTACCGGTTATTTGGTTACAAAATTCATAGAACCCGATTTACCGTTTCTCGAACAACAAATGCACGTGAGGCGTTTCATAGAGCTTTCTCACTTCATTTTATTCGTGCATATTTACCAATCTGTAGACGCTATCATTGAAATACAAAGCATAATAATGTTATTTGCTTTACGCCCCACTAACTACTCTTGTACGGTTTTCGGAGACGCCGAAGTGCCGGAATTTAGTCCCGCAGGAGTTCTTTTACATACCAGTAAATCTATCGACACGAGGCTGATGTATTTGAGCACCTTGAAGTACCACCGGACTGAGTCAAGATCGAACCTGCCAAGCTAGGGTCAGAAGGCCAGCGCCTCAACCATCTGAGCCACTCAGCCCGGCGAAATACAAACCATTACATAAATTAAGTTCAATGACACATACAGTTATAATAGGGTCAATCCGAAATATAAAAACGCAACGGTACGTTGAAGAGCATACATCTCTACGTAGACAAGGAAATATTTAGGCACTGCATTTCATCAAAACACACATTATAAACACAAATATTACATTTGTACAAAGTTATAAAATTGTACAATACTATTTTCAACACTCTGACGAGTACCAAGTTAGTTACAATTATTTTACATTCTTTGACAACACTAATTTACTGATATTTTTAACCGTACCCGTTCATAGGACAGAGAGTTCGAAGTCTCTATAAAATAGAAAGGGAAATGTTGCCGCGCGGAAATTAACCAGAAACGGAACTGTTTTTCATCCAATGTCCGGTAATCTGACCGCCGAGCTCAGCTGATGCGTTCTGAGTGGAATTTATGAATTATCAAGCCCTACTTGTCAAGGCAATACTTTCTTTTTTTTTAAATTCCTGGAAACCGCTGCGTTATATATTTGATTCTGAAAATGCAGCCATTTCAATACAAGAATGTAAGAATATTTATGTTTAACTACCTAGGCATAACTTCAAAAATTTGTTCCTAGAAGTATTCTGATTCATCAGCTTACTCGGAAATTCCAAATTATTTGGTCGCTTTTAAATTTAAGAATAAAAAATATTTGATTTTTGCAGTTTTGACTCGCTTTAAAAACAATCGATCGTTAAAGAGAGAGATAAACAATCAAAGAAAAACAAATCAACAACAAAAACAGTAAGATAAAGCCACATTATTTCCACTTCGAACTTACTGTATGATTTATGGGCCCCAGGTAATAATAATAATAATAATAATATTGATAATAATAATAATAATAATAACCTAAAACCTGTTTTCCAGTCAGTGACCGGGTCAGCGATGGAATGAATGAAGCCCCCACCTAGCGGCGAGGATAGGAATTGTGCTGGCTGCCGAAGGCTGTCGCACTCCTCCGGGGCAATGATTAATGACTGGCAAATTAAATGAAATGATATTGGAGAGTGTTGCTGGAATGAAAGATGACAGGGAAAAGCTAAGCACCCGGAGGAAAACCTGTCCCGCCTTCGCTTTGTCCAGCACAAGTCTCACATTGAGTGACCGGGATTTGAACCACGGCACCAGGCGGTGAGAGGCCGAGGCACTGCCGCCTGAGCCACGGAGTAATAATAATAATAATAATAATAATAATAATAATAATAATAATAATAATAATAATAATAATAATAATAATAATAATAATAATAATAATAATAAAAATTTCTTCCACGGCGTTTCCTACACTTTGACGGTGGTCCTTCATACGAACTGTGTCGCCGATGTTCTACGGTCGGGTGCCTTTTCTAACTCCATGTCGAGAAATGCGTTTAATTTACTGGTGGTGATTACTGTTTTAAAAGGAAGTACAACTGGGTGATAATTCTCTGTTGACGTTGATCAAAGGCAAAGAACGGAAGAGTTCCGACACTTTCGTAAAAGAAAGGAAAGGGCCATGAAGAGCGTGAAAATGGAAGATTTTATCTTCATCGCAAACCTAACAATAATGGAGTCGGAAAAGAACAAGAGTTGTCCAAGAAAGGTCAGATAGGAAAGCTGAAGAGCCTGATACAAGTAAGTGGAAGCACTGCGAGGCTCAGTTATGAGAATTGTGGTCCCCTTTTAGTCGCCTCTATGATATCATGGATGGTATTCTACCGCCCGCCCACCCTCAGCGGTTTGATTGTACTATTGCGCGTTCCTCTGGTGGTTGTAGTGTTGTGTGTTGTGGCAATATGAACAGGGAAACATTTAGACAAACACAACGAGCCAAAGTAATTAAACAAACGCGGCTAAAATCCCTGTCCCGGCCGGCAATCGAACCGGGTGCCCTCTGAAACGAACGATGTAGCACTTATCATTCAGGGAAGGAAGGTTCCACACACAATTTTTACACGGTTTTCGGAGTCTCTGAAGTGCCAAAATTTTGTTTCAAATAAGTTATTTCATGTGCCAGTAAGTCTACCGACACAACGCATGTCTAGTTAAGCACTGCTCGTCTATCTGAGTCGTTGATTCTGTCATCTTGCGTCTTTTAAAATCCTACGCAATTAAAGGGATATTTAAGAAGTAATATTATTATTATTATTGTTATTATTCTTATTATACATGCATACATATATACATGCATTTGCATTAAGAACTGATATGCCTTTAAGCGTTCAGTCTGCAAGCCTCTGTGAATTTACTAAACGCCGTCACAATCCTCTATTTGTAACTAGTTCTGTGGCCGCGTTTACTTCTATATCTCTTATCTTTAAGTCATTAAACTGAGTCTAACCATCGTCGTCTTGGTCTACCTCCACTCCTCTTACCCTCCAGAACAGAGTCCATTATTATCCTAGGTAACCTATCCTCTTCACATGACTCCACCACCGAAGCCGGTTTATGCGTACAACTTCATCCATCGAGTTCATTTCTAACTTATCCTTATCTCCTCATTCAGATTATTATCCTGCCATTGTTCCCACCTATTTGTACCAGCAATCATTCTCGCTACTCTCATGTCTGTTACTTCTAACTTATAAATAAGATATCCTGAGTCTACCTAGCTTTCACTCTCATAAAGCAAAGTTGGTCTGAAAACAGACCGATGTAAAGATAATTTGGTTCGGGAGCTGACTTCCTTCTTACACAATACTGCTGATCGCAACTGCGAGTTCACTGCATTAGCTTCACTGCACCTTGATTAAATCTCACTTACTATATTACCATCCTGGGAGAACACACAACCTAAATACTTAAAATTATCTGCCTGTTCCAGCTTGTATCACCAATCTGACATTTAATTCTGTTGAATTTCTTACCTACTGTCATCAACCTAGTCTTCGAAACGCTAATTTTCATACCTTACTCATTGCATCTATTTTCAAGTTCCAAGATATGAGACTGCAGACTTTCGGCACAATCTGCCATTAAGACCAAATCGTCAGCATAGGCCAGACTGCTTACTACATTTCCACTAACTGAATCCCTCCCTGCCATTTTATACCTTTCAGCTGATGATCCATGTAAACTACGAACAGCAAAGGTGAAAGATTACAGCCTCGTCTAACCCCTGTAAAAATCTTGAACCAAGAACTCATTCTGCCATCAAATCTCACTGAAGCCCAATTGTCAACATAAATGCCTTTGATTGATTTTAATAATCTACCCTTAATCCCATAGTCCCCCAGTATGGCGAACATCTTTCCCTCTGTACCCTGTCATCAGCTTTCTCTAGATCTACGAAACATAAATGTAACTGTCTATTTCTCTCGTAGCATTATTTTTCCATTTGCTTCATTTCGCACTGAAACAGATAGGTCTTATCGTGACGTTGAGATAGGAAAGGGTAATGAGTGGGAAGGAAGTGGTAGTGGCCATTAAGATACAGCCACAGCATTTGCCTGATATGAACATGGAAAACCACGGGAATACAATCTTCATGGCTGTCGACATTGGGGCTCTAACCCACTATATCCCGAATTATTATTATCTATGCATTTGAGCTCTAGGTTTCGCAAAATTTGCTGAGAATACCTTGGAGGGCCAGAATTACTAATAACAAAATCTTGGGATGTGACAAGCCAGAAGTCTATTTGGGAAGGAGTATAATTAGACAAAACCCATATTGATTTGAACGTATAATGAGAAGTAATTCTCGGGAGAAGGATGCCGCGCTTGGAACGGTGGGTGGCGAAAGAAGCCCTGGAAGGCCAAGATTACGTTGGTTAGAAGGCGGCAAATAAGATACTGACGTGACGGTCACTCAAATGACAGAAGCTGCTCGGAACAAAGCTGAATGCAGACACAGTGATCCATACGATGCCTGGGAGCCGTACTGTACTTCACTGAATGAATGAGAGATTATTATTATTATTATTATTATTATTATTATTATTATTATTATTATTATTATTATTATTTAGTAGAACGTGTCTCTTGGACTTCAGTAGGAGGGACACACCAATCTTGTTGTAAGCTGTAAGTGCTCCCCATGCTGAATGGGGATATCCGTGCCTCATTATGTTGAACACCTGCTTTGTTCGTGACTGAGGTTAATTATACTCGTGGTCGCAATTGAAGTTAAGGTATAAAGTAAGCATAAAATTTAACTCGACATATGTTTTATTTGAAAATCGTATACATCGGAGTTTGATAAGAATCACCAGTGGCTAAACATCGTAAAGTCACAGTTGGTGATGTTTGTTGTTTAAAGAGCCATAATCTCTAGGACATCGACCCAACCCGCAGTTAAATGCGTGTTTACTGAAATAACTTCTCTCGTATTCAGATGTAGTTTGCTATGCGAAATGTAGGCTGTTCCTACTGTAAGACAACGTGCTCGTTTTCTCGCATATATGACTGTGTTCAGTGCCAAGTCCGGCTGTTTGGCTGAATGAACGGCGTACTGACCTTCTGTATGTATGTTAGAATCAATATTGTAGCAGTAGCTCAAAATCACTGGCTGACATTCTTTTAAGGTTCTGAATAAGTGACACTTACGAATTCTGACCTCATCAAAGATACTCCGTTTCTTTTTCCTCAAGAAATCTTACTTCCATCGTCTTGGGTTCAGTTTTCGTTCGCTTTTATTAATTATAATAGAAGTAAAACGAAATGGCGTATATAACTCTTAGTGCTGGGACGTGTCCAAAGACTTCGTCTCGCCAGGTGCAGGTCTTTTGATTTGACGCCCCTAGGTGACCTATGCGTCGTGATGAAGATGAAATGTTGATAAAGACGACGCATACACCCAGCCCCCGTGCCACCGAAATTAACCATATAACCAATGATGGTTGAAATTCCCGACCCTGCCGGGAATGGAACCCGGGACCCCTGTGACTAAAGACCAGCACGCTAACCATTTAGCCATAGAAGTGGCAGTGTCGCTCACGAACTGAAGCTACATAGAAGCGCCTCTCATCAATACGTAAAGCTATAAGGCAAGATGCATGCAACTCTTGCAATTTGAAGCATGCAGTATAATGGATGCAGTGTTATTTGCGGAGAGAAACATATACTCTCATCAGTTAATGAGGATGTGCGACCTCGCGTGAAAGTTGTTTAGCAGCAAGCAGCTGACCGTGACGTCATATCAAGGACAAGGTAGCCTCAACAGGTGTCGCGAAACTGGTCGGATCTCTCCAGTGTGTGATCGATTATATGACATTGCTAATGAGGTCATCGGTGCCATTTCATTCAAAGAGCTACTTTCAGGTGCGAAACGTGGAGAAACTTCTTCCTAGAGCAAGACGACGAGCTCCTTCTCACTTTGTTTCCAATGTATGTCCGGCGGTTTGCCTGAATTGCCAGTGTGGAGACATTCGGTGGTTCAGAGGGCCGAGGGTTCGATCCAGGCTGGTTAGTTCCTCTAGCTCGGGGACTGGGTGTTTGTATTCGTCTAAATATACATCTTAAAATACATACAACACATCACACAAACTAGAAGCGCATAGGGATACGGTAGCCCTTTACATAGGATTGGAGTCATAAAAGGCATCCGCTCGTCAGACTAAGGTAAATATGTTCAAAGTGCAGACTTCAAGTAACTTGAAAAATATATACTTTCAGAAAGTTAAAATGGCGATGAGGTAATTTTAAGAAAGTGTACTGTGTTAATAATAAACAAGATGCCACTAAAAATCACCGGTGAACGCCTGGTACACCTCTCATCGGCCTGAGTGTTTTCTATACTTCTATACTTCTATCTATACTTCTATACTAATATTATAAAGAGGCAATATTTGTTTGTTTGTAACGAATAGACTCAAAAACTACTGAACCGATTTTAAAAATGTCTTCACCTATAGAAAGCTATATTGCCAGTGAGTAACATGGGCTGTATTTTATTTCCAAAACAATTCGAGGTGGGGGTACGGGGTGAGATATAAAAATAAAAGGCTAATATAAGGACGAGGCAAAGCTCCATTTAATCCTCTTGACGCAAAAAACAAAACTCTGTAAGCCCTACGGGCCCGAAAACCATGCTTTAAGGCCCTAAAATTAACCGTTACGGAGATATTGGACCACACTACTCTTGCTCTAGGAATCGGATAAACAAACGAACGGCCGTAACCATGGCAACGTCAGCTCCAGGATTCTACAGCAGCTAGATTATGCTTGTACGTTTGGGCATAGCTGCCAACCAAAATTGATACACATATGACTTACTATCTGGAAAAAATAAACTGTTGTGTAAGACGCTCATAGCACTCCTTTGGGCGTGGATGGAAAGGAGTGAAGTATAAAAAATAATAGCCCCGGAAGATCTACGTATTACAGCGATCAGCGGTTGCCGACTGACCTCCGTTTTTACGTACTGGCTTAGACTTCAGCATTTTACGGAGTCTGCTACCTATAGTTTAAACTGTTTTATATCAAATCATGGAGTAGTAGGATCACTGATGTTATTAGTGACGATATTTTGGTCCACTTTTACAATCATTGTAACCATGAAAACAACCTATATACTGTACACAATTGTCAAGATGGTGCGCCCATGACTTGAAAATATTTCTCAACATTTATACTCAGATTCACTATATGATGTGCGACATGAGTGACAAGCCCTGAGAATTATAATTCTCGATAATTATAGTAGTTTCTTTTATGCATCGCGCATTTCCTTGATCATTTGTAATAGTTACGAAATGTAGGATCAAACAAATACATTCAATAATATTTATATTTGTGGTACTATCTAGCGGAAGTATACTTACACTAAGCATGCAGCTTTGTGAAGGGAGCAGGTATATCTAGGTGGGAATGAAGGAAAAACATGGTAGTAAAAGATCTTAGAGGTCGACGCTAATTAGCAACTGATATTTAGAGGCCCCCATGAAGAAAAGAAGAAGATACACTATAATTCCAAACATGACAAATAATTTCTACGTACTTAAGTAAATACACCAGTGATATAAATATCTAATGAAGTCAGTCGCACCGATAGTATGAGTAACTAAAGCCAGTTTCTGACAACCCGTACGAAGAACGGGTACTTCTGCTAGTCTTATGTATATAAATGATAAGGGTAAATATTGTACACTTGATTTTAAAATGAAAGGGGAGCTGCAAGAACTGGAAAATAATGAGAAGACGATTCTGAGGAAATTCTAGGACCCCAGAAGACTACTTATGGGACTTGGAAGAAAAGGAGAAGTGAGGAGGTGTACAAGTACACAGAAAAGATCAGGGACAGAATGTATAAACGAAGTCTAAAATTCTACGGGCACCTAGTAAGAATGGATGACGATTGGCTGAGGTGACAAAAAGGATCTAATAATAATAATAATCGTATGGCCTCAGCTACCGTGTGCAGACATTTCAATTTGACGCCATCTAGCTGTCTGCTCGTCAATTTTGACGTTCCGTTTTACTCTAGGCCCACTAGATGGCAGACCGAGTAAACAGGAACTCTCTTGGGCGTCTAGGGCTGAAATTTAATACATTTTGTCAGGTAAACACCAAATGTGTCACCAGAGATCTTTTACATGCCCACATCGTAGTGTCGAATGGACTTTTTCCGCCCTTCAAAAATCCGACTACCCCTGCCGAGTTTGAACCCGCTATCTTGGGATCCGGAGGCCGACACTCTACCACTGATCCACAGAGGCAGCTAAAAAGGATCTTAAGATACATCATGGGGTTAACGGCCACCTCCAAGTGGATAGAAGACGTCAAGAGGGATGTAGAAGAAGTTGGAATTACAGTAGAGAAGAGTCGACAGTGTAAAATCTTTTGAAGAGAAACCACTAAAACGGAGACCCTAACGGATCATTTCCGAAGAAGAGAGAAAGATGAGAAGCGAAAGAATGAAGAGGTTTGGAAAGAGAAGAGGAGAAAGGCCAAGAAGTCTTAAGTTCTATGCGGTCCATAGATGGCCAAATTCAGAAATGCAGAAGAAGAAGAAACGAGTAAAGGTCTGGAATCTCAGATAAGGATATTTGCGGATGATGTTACATTGTACAGAGTGGTAAATGGGAGCGATTGCAGAGGGCCTAGACAATGCAGTGAGAGTGACCACGGATAATTGCAATGAATAGTCAAGTTATAAGATTCACCAAGACGAAAAGTGTCTTGATGGGGTCATAGTACCTTATAGTTACTCGGGTGTTAATATAAGGAATGATCTTCATTGGGGTAATTCCATTAACGAGGTTGTTAAGAAAGGTTACAGATATCTAAGCATAATTATGACAGTATTTAGGGGTTATAGAAAAGGATGTAAAGGAGAAGGCGTGTAAGTCTATGGTAAGACCTCAATTATAGTATGGTTCCAGTGTATACCCACAGCAGGAATACTTGATATGACAACTGAAGAAGATCCAAAGGAAAGCAGCACGATTTGTTCTGGGTGATTTCCGACAAAGAGTACTGTTAGGACTACTTGCTTTACGTCGCACCGACAAGGATATGTCTTACGGCGACGATGGGACAGGGAAGGGCTAGGAGTGGGAAGGAAGCGGCCGCGGCCTTAATTAAGGTACAGCTCCAGCATTTGCCTGGTGTGAAAATCGGAAACCACGGAAAACCATTTTCAGGGCTGCCGACAGTGGGGTTCGAACCTGCTGTATCCCGAATACTGGATACTGGCCGCACTTTAGCGATTGCAGCTATCGAGCTCGGTAGTAGTGTTAGGAAAACTTTGGTCTGGAAAGACTTGGGATTAAGGAGATGAATCGCTGGAATATGTGGCATGATTAGAGCTGTCAGTGGAGCTTTTTTAAAAGTAGGAAAGATCATAATATGAAGGTAAAGTTGAATTCAAAAGCGAAAATTGTGGCAAATATTCATTTATAGGACAAGGAGTAAAGGATCTGAATAAATTATCAAGGGAAATGTTTGATAAATTTCCAAATTATCTGAAAATGTTGAAGAACATGGCAGGGAATGTGGCATATGGGCGAGAGTCCTAAGTGCAGATCAGTAATGATGGACCACCCGCCAGTTGAGAAAAACTCATTTACAGTGATCTCCAAATAATACATCACGATGTCTTTTAAACATGAACTTATCCATGTGATTTCATTAAAACAATGAAGATACAGATCGCTTTCTCTCTAAAGACTCGGGAATTAGATCTTTTGGGGGAGTTAATAACGGGAGTGGGAAATGGTGGCTTTGGCGAAGCATTCACAGGTGAGTATTTCAAATTATAAGGAAGTTTTGTTTGAGGAAGCGAGGAATAAAACAACTACTGAACCAGAGGAATAGGAAATAGTCAAATAAATCACTTACGTACTCCGGAAAGGATGCTCGTAAAAGACGTAGTCTACGTACCTGGAAAGAGAGAAACAAATCCGTGTTAGTCAGAACATATTTACACGTTATCTGTTACAAGTATTTAGGAACTGCAGAAGTCAAAAGAATCACTAAGTTTGCCACAGCTAGTTAGTTTCTTGCGATTAATTTTCCTGGATTGATTTCCATGACACCGGGCGACTTGACCGTGCGGTTAGGGGCGCGAGCTTGCATCCAGGAGATAGTTGGTTCCAACCCCGCTGTCGGCAGCACTGAAGATGGTTTTCCGTGGTTTCCCATTTCCAGACCAGGCAAATGCTGGGGTTGTACCTTAATTAAGGCCACGGTCGCTTCCTTTCCATTCCTAGGCCTTTCCTCTCCCATCGCCGCCGTAAGACCTGTCTGTGTCGGCGCGACGTAAAACAAATAGGAAAAAATGATTTCCATGACAGTTGGACTACATTTAACTGTGTACCAGCCTGCGGTGGCGGGAATCTTTTTTAATGAAATGGAATACGATATCTTCTTTCTTACCTCTTGTGTGTTTTTACTAAGTTCATATGAGTAAAAGTGTGTGGAGAATCACAGTGTTCAAACCTCACAAAAAAAAATGGCGTCCGCCTCTGTGATGTAGTGGTTAGTGTGATTAGCTGCCACCCCCGGAGGCCCGGGTTCAATTCTCGGGTCTGCCACGAAAATTGAAAAGTGGTACGAGGGCTGGAACGGAATCCACTCAGCCTCGGGAGGTCAACTGAGTAGAGGTGGGTTCGATTCCCCCCTCAGCCATCCTGGAAGTGGTTTTCCGTGGTTTCCCACTTCTCCTCCAGGCAAATGCCGGGATGGTACGTAACATAAGGCCACGGCCGCTTTCTTCCCTCTTCCTTGTCTGTCCCTTCCGATCTTCATTTCCCCCACCAAGGCCCCTGTTCAGCATAGTAGGTGAGGCCGCGTGGGCGAGGTACTGGCCATTATCCCCAGTTGTGTCCCTCGACCCTATGTCTCACGCTCCAGGACAGTGCCCTTGAGGCGGTAGAGGTGGAATCCCTCGCTGAGTCCTAGGGAAAAATCAACACTGGAGGGTAAACAGATTAAGAAAGAAAGAAAGAAAGAAAAAAAAAAAAGAAAGAAAGAAAGAAAGAAAGAAAGAAAGAAAGAAAGAAAGAAAGAAAGAAAGAAAGAAATAGCGATAGGCTGTCACTGTTGGCCGCAGGTTTTTGAGGCTTTCGTAGTCCTACTTATTAGAAATAAAGGGCAAATTTGTCTTCTTATTCTTATTTCCTGTGTGTTTGTGTGCCCATAATGTACACTCCCAAGTATCATTCATGATCGGCTCTTCTGAACCTTAGAGAGAACTCCGTGCGGTTGGATTTCTCCGCCACTGGAATGCCGTTTCTACTGAAGGCCTTTTCGGCTGTACGCCACCATGTTGCTCTCAGTCGCCCGCGTCCTCTGCTTGGTTCCTCGATTGCAAGAGCTCTCTTAACGGGATGGTCTTCATCTCGACGTTGTACGTGTCCGTACCAGCGCAACTGGATAAATAAATTTTATTTAATAGAATGTGGTACACTTGGAATGTTGGTAATAACTCCATGTAGTATTGGTCTGTGATATGAGAAATAAGGGACATAATTTAAGACATCAATCTTTCTTCTCCATTATTAAATTTGTGACTCTATACAACTGACCACAATGTATTCACAACTAAGGAGATGTTCAATAAATTTCCAATTTCTTTGGAATCATTTCGGAATAGGCTAGGAAACCAACAGATAGGGAATCTGCCACCTGGGCGACTACCCTAAATGCAGATCAGTATTGATTGATGATTGATATATAACCTACAACTGAGCGCGCGAGTAACCACAGCGCCATCTTGTAACAGAGTATGCTTGTGACGCCACATATTTAGCACAAATTTTTCCTTACATTGAAGTGTTAGTTCATAAAAGCTACTTTTCTGATTTTCGATTATTTTTTGCAGCAGGTGGCCTCCTCTATTGTCTGTCAGTTGAGACATTAAACATAATAGTTAAATACTCTCGGTGATAGTCCGGATCCATGCTTAAATGGTTAGCGTATTGGCCTTTGGTCACAGGGGTCCCGGGTTCGATTCCCAGCAGGGTCGGGAATTTTAACCATAATTGGTTAATTCCACTGACACGGGGGCTGAGTGTATGTGTCGTCTTCATCGTCATTTCATCCTCATCACGATGCGCAGGTCGCCTACGGGAGTCAAATCAAAAGACCTGCATCTGGCTAGCCGAACATGTCCTCGGACACTCCCTGCACTGAAAGCCATACACCATTTCCATTTTTATCGGCGATATAGTCGTTCTACCCAAACACTAAAAGCGTCGTCTGGCTCCATGGCTAAATGGTTAGCGTCCAGACCTTAGCTCACGGGGTTCCCGGGTTCAATTCCCGGCAGGTCTGGAATTTTTTTCCTAGTTGACGTCGCACCGACACAGATAGGTCTTATGGCGACGATGGGACAGGAAAGGGCTAGGAGTGGGAAGGAAGCGACCGTGGCCTTAATTAAGGTACAGCCCCAGCATTTGCCTGGTGTGAAAATGGGAAACCACGGAAAACCATTTTCAGGGCTGCCGACAGTGGGATCCCTGGAATTTTAACCATCATCGGTTAATTTCTCTGGACGGGAGCTGGGTGTATGTGTCTTCATCATCATTTCATCCTCATCACGACGCGCAGGTCGCCTACGGGTGTCAGATCAAAAGACCTGCATCTGGCGTGCCGAACATGTCCTTGGACACTCCCGGCAGTAAAAAAAGCCATACGCCCTTTCACTGACTGAAAGTGTCTTAACAGTTTCTTTCAATGTACCCGTTGTAGAGAAACGTAAGTCTACGTTAGAAGGTCGTATCATGCCAACTCTAAGCAGTAATTTTCCTCCTTTGTACCTAATGAATGTCCCAGTTACTTTACTGTCCACATGAATTGGGAGGAAGAGGAAGCAGCAGTTAGGCTTTTTGGGGGAGGCAGGCCGCAAGTTCCGTTATAGAGGGCTTGAGAATAAACATACACGCACGAACACACGACTCCAGTTGAGTACAAACACTTCATTTGTGAAGGCGGTCGACGTCTGAGAAATGCTAAGAGCTGTCAGGTGTTCCACGCTCTAAGGATATCCGCGGTTAAAGCATTTTAGTAATGTTCTGCTTTTCAGAATTTCGTCTGGAAGCCCCTCTGTGTTTAGTGAGAGACACTACAATCCTCTTCATATAGCTAGAGTTACGATTGGTTCTACTTATCGTGACATTATAACGAATGGCATCTAAACATCTCAATCTTATCCAAGAGCTCTCTTTGCCTCTCTTATCCTCAACAAGTCAGTCCATTAGTCTAAGAGTTAATCTCTCCTCATCAATACGTATCATTGGGACGACAACTATGCACAGTTCTAGCTAACGCGCTGAATCCTAACCTGTCCCATTGATTCTTAAAGCAGTTAATTAAGCACTCTTCTTCCGTGTTTAACTGTGTGACAGTGAACCCTGGTTGTCACTTCATAACTTACTTAAGAATACTGAAGAATGAGGCCCGTGGGTTTCTGAAATCAAGACGGCGGGTACGGTCCAGGTTCAGTCTTATAAAATGTACTCAAGTAGGCCAATTTCGTGTCAATATCATTACTAGCACGTAAAAAACTCCTGTGGGACTTCATTTCTGGTCCTTGGTATCTATAAAATTCTTAAAAATTATTCGCTGTTGGTATGAGATCACTGTCGACACGGAGGTTAGAGAGAAAGGCAACGTTTCGACCCTTAGCACTCCTGGTTTGATGGCACCGATCTTTGGAGGTCCTGACCTGCCTAATTACACCAAGTCACGCCAGTTTTGATGTTTGTTATGTTCCCTTCCCCCTCTCGTAACCAGTAAGAGGTCCGCAATTCAACTTTCGAATACTACTAGGCGTGATGTGAGCGCGCGGCGCCCGTTTACCAGGAACCACCAAGGCAAGGTCATTTCTTTTTCTCAGGTGACAATGTCATTTACTATCCGAGATATTAGTCGAAAAGAGGATAATAGGTTACATTAATTTTGGAGAGAAGTGGCTAAGATATGCCGAGCTAGTTAGCCGTGCGGTTAGGATCGCGCAGCTATGAGCTTGCAGTTGGAAGATAGTGGGTTCGTACCCCACTGTCGGCAGCCCTGAACATGGTTTCCCGCTCCAAAGTCTCCCATCTTCGCCGTGAAACCTATGTCAGTGCGATGTAAAGCAAAATGTTATAAACAATAAAGTAAGTTTTCTTCCCAATCCCAGGTCCAGTAAATTACAGTTTTGACACATCTCTTCAGATATCCCTCTGTGAGTGGGAAGGTAGAATATCACCCAAGGAATCCCCAGTATGTCGTAAGAGGTTGCTAAAAGGAGTCCCTGCGAGCGTGGGTTGGCGATCACGGGGCCCTTAGCTGAGTCCTGGCCTCACTTCCACCCCGACATTATTAGGTATCGAGGCCTGGGGGTCTTTCATTTCCAGGGCCCTTGTCTTTCTTTGGCCGATACCTTCATTTTTCGAAGTGTCGGACCCCTTCCATTTTTTCCTCTGATTAATGTTAATAGAGCAAATTAGCCCAGTTGTACTTCCTATTAAAACAATAATCATCGCCACTACTACCTGTGTTCAGATACCACATTAACACAGGTTTTCTAACAAAATACACTAGAAATTGATAGCCTCGACATCCTTTCTGAGGAGCAATGATAGCGACAACATTCCTGTGTGATATGGAAAATGGGAAGAAGACCATATCAAATTTATAAGCAACTGACTACAGTCTATCCTTTGATCCAGAGGGTTCCGGGTTCCATTCCCGGCCTGGTTGGAGATTTTAACCTTAAATGCTTAATTAGCTTGGCTCGGGGACTGGGTGTTTGTGCTGTCTCGAACATCCTTGCAACTCACCACACATAACACGCAGTTACCTACACATCGCAGATGCCTCTCACCCTCATCGGAGTGTCTGCCTTACAAGGGCTGCACCCGGCTAGAAATAGCTACACGAAATTCTACCTTTTCTGCCAAAAACTGTGTTGGAGAAGACAAAGAACAAGATTTATTTACAAGTTGCTTCACGTCACACCGAAGCAGATAGGTCTTATGGCGACGATGGTATAGGAAAGGCCTAGGAGTGGGAAGGAAGCGACCGTGGCCTTAATTAAGGCACAGCACCAGCGTCTGCATCGTGTGAAAATGGAAAACCACGGAAAACTATCGTTAAGTCTTCCGACAGTGGAGTTCAAAGCTAGTATCTCGCGAATGCAAGCGCACAGCGCAACGCTAACCGCACGGCCACCTCGATCGGTAAGATCAGCATTCACTTAGGGTCTGGGGATATTACGATCATCATCAATGCACAATTTCCCCATTTGTAATATATGTTGTTGTTATACGTATAAATTCGATTAGCTAGATGAAAAGTTACAAAAGTTTGGAGAGTATGACTTGAACAAAAAGGGTGTAATTTTGTACCAGCATAGAAGATTAATCCACAGGGAAAGTGAGAATAGTAGTGACACAAAAAGCAAGCACGTTCACGACCTGTCGGATGGTGTATTTGCACCATCTGCAAGTCATCTAGCACAATACATGTAACATCTATCATTATGCGGGAGGAAAGCGATTTGTTGCTGACATAAGCCGAAAATTGGCCTTGCAGACTGAAGATACGGGAGAAAATAAACTGCAATAGAAATGAAAGTTCTTATAAGGTGACAGAACAATTTGAATACATTGTGCTGCCATCTCTTAGCAGGGCGTTCACTTTTGCCATTGAAAAAAATAAACAAATTGAAGACTTGTACATGTATTTACTCGCCAAATACTTGCGAATACAGTATTCCGTGAAGAGAATAATTGTGTAAGGCGTGTGACGGAATGCTGCTACTAACACATGTCAAAGCCGAAGGTCATCATCCTTGTGTTGAGTGGTACGTTTGAGATTTTGTAGTATGTGTACTGGAAATATTATTTTAGGGAAGCTGAACGTGAAAGTCTAGTCAAAACCGCCAAATGAATTCTTCATTTGATTTACACTTATTAAAAAATCCGATTACAACCTTTGTGCCAAATTATTGACCATCAATAAACAGTGTAACTTTTACATCTCAACGTACTTTCCAATAATTGAAGCGTTGACGTGTGGAAGGTAGTAAGCCAAAAAAGGTTTTCTTTTTCGTGGAAAACGTAGCAAACGCTCATGCCAATGGCATGGAAAAGATAGGATGTCAACTGCCAGAGTACTTTAGTTTCTACGATTGGCCCAAGACGGAACCTGTTCTAACTCACGAGGTTTGGTATAGAGAAGGTTGTACGTCAGCCCTTGCCTATGGTGGAATTAGCTACCGTATATCCTTTGCCATTTGTTGAAAGTCAACTCCGGTTAAATCTTATTTTATAGCTATTATAGTTCGTCACAGTGATATTTAAGTTGTCAAAATGCTTCCGGAACCTATTCCATTCACAATGGTAATTCGTTATTGCCAGCATCTTGACATGACGATCACACTAGTTCTTTGCTTTCATAAATATTTTTTTTGTTATTTGCTTTACGTCGCACCGACACAGATAGGTCTTATGGCGACGATGGGACAGGGAAGGGCTAGGAGTGGGAAGGAACCGGCCGTAGCCTTAATTAAGGTACAGCCCCAGCATTTGCCTGGTGTGAAAATGGGAAACCACGGAAAACGATCTTCAGGGCTGCCGACAGTGGGGTTCGAACCCACGATCTCCCGAACACTGGATACTGGCCGCACTTAAGCGACTGTAGCTATCGAGCTGGGTACTTTCATAAATAGGTACTACGTGTGCCCAACAATGGTTCCAGAAGATTATGCGGAAATAATCAGAGAGACTAAGCATGTTCGACCATTTCATGTAATCATGACGCTTGGGGATTTTCGTGACTTCGCCATGGAAAGCAAGAGATATTTAAGTACTCAAAGTCTTAATGTTAGAACTGTAAGCTGAATAGAGATTTCAAGAGCTGAACTTCCACGAGTCAAGTCAAGGCAATCATTCTACGAGTTAGAACCGTGGACGGAGCAGAAGAGAGCGGTCCTATCAACAACATACAGACCTTAGAACCATTTGGAAGAAGACGAGAAATGGACTTATAGCCAAATAAATCTTAAATTTGGCCTTTATTCAAAAAATTTTAATTTTCAGGTAATTTCAAAATCTTTACTAATTTTTATCAACTGCATTTATTCCAATCAATTTTTTAAAAATCCTAAAATTTCCAAAGTTTGGTGTTAACCAAAATTTCAGAAATGTGTACTTTTTCGAAAATTTATTCTCAAATGGGGTTGTCCTCCTTTTTAATCTACCATTTTAAAACAAACAATCGTTCTGCACCATTACTTACAACTCGCACTTATAGTCAATGCTGTATTTCTTGGATAAAAAATATCGTTTCCTTTATCGTGAAATTTCCATTCGAAACATAGACGTCACCTGACAAAGTGTTTACACGATGATTTTTCACAACGTATTTTATAGCACAATTTGTGCCTGAAACATAATTAGCATAAATATATATGCTAAAATGGATTACTCATTGATTTTAAAGTATTTATTTTGAATAACATCTTCTTCAGGATGTTGGGAAAAACTACTTTTTTCTCCTGTAAAGTTCATTTTTTATGACTTACTACCTTTCCCATGCGAATGCCTCAATTTTAGCTTTATTGTTAGTCGGTTAGTCGATTGCGACTCACCGTGACCCCATAGAGCAAAGCGAACCTTCTATCGTGCACTATTTCCCAAAGACTTTCCAAATTGAGATCCATGACTTCCTTGATGACATCAATCCACCTCATCCTCTTCACCTCTTCCCCAGCATAAAGGTATTTTCCAGTGAATCATGTCTTCTGATAATACAATCAGGTTCGAACACCACTGTCGGCAGCCCTGACGATACTTTTCCGTGGTTTCCCATGTTCACTTCAGGTAAATTATAGGCTGTACCTTAAGACCACGGTCACTTTCCACTCCTAGTCACAGGTCGAGAGCAAAGATGAAATGAAATAGCGTGTGGCTTTTAGTGCCGGGAGTGTCCGAGGACAAGTTCGGCTCGCCAGATGCAGGTCTTTCGATATGACACCCGTAGGCGGTCTGCGCGTCGTTATGAGGATGAAATGATGACGAAGACGACACATACTGTGACCGTACCGGCACAATTAGTATTTATTTCAAATGATATGCTTGGTAAGGAAGCTGGCAGCAAGCTTTCTTTGTGTGGATGCTGGGGGTATCGTCAGGTTGCGCAATACGAAGCCCGCCAGAGAGGCGCCTTCACCCGCCCACTGGGTGGCTTAAGGAATCCCCGAGCTAGGCACACGTCATAGAAGAAGCAGGAGAAGAACACTATTTAGCGACTCCATATTGGAAAACATCTGCCAGCGTCCAGCGATGCCAAAGCGATCGGGCAAAATTTAATGCATTTTCGGCATAAATAAGGCTTAATTAACAATACTCCACCCGTTAGAGTAGTGGACTGAATTTTGGTGGAATTATAAAGTCAAGAGTTCTGGTAGAAAATACTCTCCAAGCGAAAGGCGTTGGTAAACAACTTATATAACTCCGGTCGCGTACGGACGCCTAGTGAAAAGCCAGATGCCTTCGGGGATTCCCTACTTCCCCTCCAAGATGATAAATTAATTACGGCAGATCCGCCGAACATATCCAATTCCGCATGGCATAGCGTAATTGTGCATATCCAAGTCACACAGTCTAGCGTATTGCTAATTTCGACAGGCTGGTTTATCCAGGAGCAGTCGAAATAAGAGTGGGGATGAAGTCACTAAACCGCCCCTACCACCGGGGCTAGTATAAGTTTTTTGCAGTTCCAGGGAACTGGAGTAGTCGTTGAGGAGCTTTCGACGGGAAACGACGGTCGCTTCGCTATCGGATTACCGCTCCTTGGTATACTATGTGAACAAAGCGGCGGGGAAAATCTTTCAGTTTTTTTCTTGATTATAATTTGTGATAGGCAACAGACGATTACGGTAATGAGATATACTTAAGATATCGGTTGCAAAGTAGACTAAGACTTCGTGAAAGATGAAGTAGGATTTTGCATAACAACTACTTGATAGTACGTAGAATTTCTCGAGCAGAACAAAGAACTGTATAAAATCACGCTGTTTCTGAACAGAGCGTAGGTCAGATTATTAACTGATTAACAATCTAGTGAGGAGTGTTCCTGAACTATTAAACCATACAGAAGATAGGGATAGAAAATTCTGCATCATACGAATGCTGGGAACGCCCGGTTTAACAGTGTAATAGACTAGCTGAAAGTAGCCGATATATTCATCTCCTTGTAACTGGCAGTGGGTAGACAAAGAAGTAATAGGAGTGAACGGTAACACGTGTGCAAGAAATTGATAAATTGTGTGAATTACAATCTAATTTCAGTGATCCGTGTGTTACTAAAATGGATTACGCAAGACAAGATATGGAACTTCTGAACTCCAGGACTACAGGATCCAGCGCCATGGAGTAATCCAACATGGGCAGGCCTCCGGATCCTCCGGACAGGGCCGAAGACGTCAACTGTTGAGTACCAAGTTATGTTTATTACCAATGCTAGTATTTCCCTTTGTAAATAATAGTCATGAAGTATAGGGTTAAAATAACATATATAAATAGGTTTAATCCGCCCAAGAATGGTCGGGAATCCTTTTATTCATTTTTGTTTCAATAAATTAATTAGATATGGGAAGGGAGTGATCCTGTGTTAGTGTATCGAATAGGGGACCCCTTTTAGTGGATATATTTGCATGTTATTATAATTTGTTTATTTAGTGCTGAGAAGGAATTGAGGGGGGAAAAGGAATAGAATGATATGTAGATTAATAATGTAGATCTCATCTGAGCAAGTGCCTAAGTTACGTAGGGATTAGCGAGGTGACAGAGTCATCAACAAGTGCCCGTATGAAAGGAAAAACTTGGGCTAGAATCAGCACTATGTTCGTAAAGTCAGAAATAGCATGTTGTTGCATGGTAGTATAAGTTTTGGCTGTAACTGGTGATGTTCAAGGAATGACGTGCCGAGGTTTGAACCCCTGTCCTCCACTACACTATTGAGGTCAGATGTAGAAGGTCTGTTAGTGGTTTGGAAGGATTTAATAATTTAAATTAATTTGAATTTCAGTATTATTATTATTTTTATTATTATTATTATTATTATTATTATTATTATTATTTTCTTAATGTAACTTGAGCAGTGTTTTGATACTATACATTTCAAGCAAAAGGTTAGAAGATTCTTCTTCTTCTTCTTCTTCTTATTATTATTATTATTATTAGTATTGTTATTATTTTACCTAAGGTATTTTGATGGATGATTTATACCGATAGATAGGGTAGTATCTGATAGGTACACACACTCGCCTCAGAGGCGGAGAAATAGGAGTATTGCTATGGTCAGGGGCTAACGGATGGTGCACTTTGGAAGGAGAGAAGACACGAGTCGAACTCCAGACCTCCAGAGATATGAGAGAATGAAATGTGAATTAACGGTCGAATTTGAGAAATGATTCTCGTGTACTGAATGTATGTGGGCTGGTCCGAGCATTGAATAAAATGTGCCAGTTTTCTAATGAATTAATTTGATGGACACAGAGAGAAAAAAAAAGGCCTAGCGGGAAGCAGGCTGAATGGTGTTTTTTTTTTTGTCTCCGGACCGTGGGACAAGTGTCAGCTGAATTTATGGCTGAGAGGGGAGAATCTGGAACAGGGAGGAAGATATACAAGCAGAAAGGTTGGCCGAACCAACATTCTGGTTTCTTTGAGAATAAAGACAGCAAGTGCTTTCATTGCCACCCCGTAGACCATGACCTACAGAGCGATATAGATGTTTATTTTTGTTATGACAGTTCGATACACGATTAGATTAATTAGGGCTTGATTACAGTACCCTGGATGGAGACGACCAGAGTCTCAGGTTCGAACCTCATGTGGGCACAGCAGCGATCAACAGCTCGCTAAGACAGCGGGTTACAACGGTTAAATTACAGCCATCGTCTTTATTGATACATGTGTTTGATATATTTTCTTTTTCAGGATGTGTTTTTGTTGGTTACTTTTAATCGATGTCGATTTGAATCTAGACTTCGTGAAAGTCCACTGGTAGTGATTGCAAATGATAGTTCGTTGTTCAAGTCTGTGTTTATTTTATAT
Organism: Anabrus simplex; assembly: GCF_040414725.1. NCBI lineage: Eukaryota > Metazoa > Arthropoda > Insecta > Orthoptera > Tettigoniidae > Anabrus > Anabrus simplex. Next base: position 334,078,268 of record NC_090270.1, read on the forward strand.
GGAAGACTTGAGTCCTTTTTCTTTCCTTCTCCGTGTTTTAGTGACGGATTTCTGATATGGTCGGAATGTTCGGATTAATTATGTTTTTTTTTAAATCTTTACTTCATTGATTCCTAGCGTTAGCCGACCATTCAAAGGCGGACATTTTTCTTTTGTGTAAATAGAGTCTAATGTGTAATACGGGATTCAGTCCCATGGAATACTCGCATTGGGGGAACATGGCTTGTTTTGTTTGTTTTTGTGAATATGATAGGGTACTCAGTGGTTTATGCTAAACCGGGTGATGACGCGCACAAAACAATTGCGATAATACACAAACAATTTGTGTAGCATACATCCAAACTAATGTAGTAATTATGTAAGCAATATATGACACAGGTAATTCAAAGTGATAGTATGTGAAAAAGTGAAATCATATTAACAACCTCTCGGTTATTCTCTGTTTTGGTAGAGAGGGATATGGATATCTACGTCTGTGTCAAAAAAGGAAATTTATTGGAGTAGAGAAAATAACAGCTAACGTTGCCTTTCACATAGATTTTGTCTGTGGAATGTGGAGGTAACAGCCGATCTCAATGGCAGCCCGGATTTTTCCGCTGCTAAAATAAGTGATTTGCTCATGTTAATTGTGTCAGAAGTATCAAGAGTGTATTTAAATTTGTATATTTCACCGAGTGAGTAGTAAATTGTTCCAAACGATTTTATGCCTATCTATACCGAAAAACATGCATCCAGAATCCTCTTCCGTTCATTGTAGGCCTTTAAGATAGCTTATGTTTGATAGCCTCTTTATGCCGCGAACGTTCTTCGGCCCTGAGGAGTCCGTGTTCAGACCTCAGGAACGGGAGAGTGGCTGTGATCTAGCAGAGTCAAATGGTCGATAACTCTTCATGTGAGTGGATTAAGTATACAATCCCAATGAGGAGAAATCGGCACAGACCGAAAAGATCCCTTGACTATCGACTTCCGTGGAGCATGGTCCCGTGTGTTCGTGACCCGAAAGGGTTGGTTTGTTATCACATGGTCCCATGAGTCATGGGGAACGGTGGGAAAGGTTCCATATGGCGCCCTCCGTGTAGGCATTTTCGGCATTTTCGGCATTTGCGTGTAGGCATTTTCGGCATTTTTCGGTAGGTATTTTCGGATTTGAATTTTTTTTCTTTATTGGGCGCATGGCACTTATGCCTAAGTTAAAATGGATAGGAATGGCCAATTATGACAAGGAACTGATTTAGTTCACACTTGGATGCACGTAATTGGACCAGTAGTTAAATCTGAATGACTAAGTAAATAATAAATGTTAATTTGAGGAATTTTTCGGTATGTCGTGGTTATTATTATTATTATCATTGCAATAACCATGACGGTAATTCAAAGCAATGGACGTACCCGGAAGGTAAATAAGGATTCAATCGAGTCCAGGAAACAATGAAATGATTTTCCAGAATCTGGGGAAAAATGAATATCGATACCCTTCAGGTAATCGTATTCGCGGGTATGAGTCGGAAGGTACTGTTTGATGTAGGCCTCATTGCTAGTAGTGAATGTTATTTACATATTAAGGTAGATTTCTCGTGATTTAGCAAGGGTAACCTCAGGCCCTTGAGCTGATTATGAAATGGCAATAAATTAGGTTTCAGACGGAAAGTCTTGGGACGGTATGACCTATTGTATCGGGTATATCTGCCTCAATGCTTGACGGATGACCTGCTTTATTGGCATATACCGCCTGTGTTGGTAATTTAATGCGCGCGTGATTAATTTATTCAAAATTGATTATTGATGAAAAAGGCTATGTTTTTAAAACTTGTTTATGCACTCGGTGAAATAGGGGTGTACATGTTAGGCAACTTCGAGTTAGCCGTATTTGAGGCGGTGTTTTGGAATTAATGTTTTTATTTTGAAAAATTTTCGAAGTTGAACGGGGGGAACGCATTCTTGAATGAACATTGTTTTGTGCGTCTATCAACCCGAGGTCCAAGGTCCGAAGGTGAAGGGGGTCTCATTTTAATGAAAACAGTTGTATTATCATGGATATGGAGGCGTTAAAGGAACTCTTACGGGAGATGAGTGAGGATATTCAGGCGAATTTAATGGAAAAACTGAATCAATCTAATGAGGACATGCAGGCAAAATTGAATCAAAATAGCGAGGACATGCAGGCAAAATTGATTCAAACGAGTGAAAGTATTCAGGGTAATCTAACGGAAAAACTGAATCAAACTAGTGAAGATATGCGGGAAAAACTAAATCAAAACAGTGAGGTTATTCGGGAAAAGATGACGGAAAAACTGAGTCAGGCTATTGGAAACGTTCAGGAAAACATCAAAGAAATGATAGACCAGGTACAGACAGAGTGTAAGGTAGGAAGGGAAGAAATTAATAAGCGATTAGAGCGAATCGATGAGCGGCAGGACGAATTGGTCGAACAATTGAGAGTCGATCGGGAACGCTGCATTAAGATAACCGAACGTTTAGAAGAACGAGTAGGGAGCGTTGAGGCAAAGCAGGAGGAGATCAGTAAGACAATGGATACGGCAATTGAACGCATTGACTGTGTTGAGGCTCGAAGCACAAGTGTCGCGGAGCAGTTAGACCAACATATGAAGGCGACAGTTGAATACCAGGAAAATCAGCGTAGGGAAACTGAGGCAATAACTCGGGAAATATCCCAAACCCAGATGAAGTTGAATGACGTACGCCATAAAGCCGAAGCGTTACGACAGGAGTTTACCGACACGATCGAACTGCGTGTAGCAGAAGAAAGAGAGCTAACGTCCGTAAACATTACCGCGATCCGGGAAGAGATCGACAAGAGGGACGATAAACTTTCAGACAGGATCGAGGATTGGTCACATAGGACTCAGAAGGTCAAGCTCAAAGTAGACACCCACGACGCCATAATTCAGGAATTAAAGGAAGAGTTTGGGAAAATTAAAGTAAGGAAAAATTTTCAGGAAGTTGGGAAGGAATTTAGCCCAATGAAACCAACTCAATTTAATCCGTTCGACACAAAGCCCGAATCCGAAAGATCAGGACTCTTCCAGACAATGAATATGAGTCAAGACCAGATAGCGGGGACATCAGGGCATAACTCAACATTCCATCCTGTCGAACCTATCCCCATCTATAACATGGTGAAGATGGCGGACGACAAACCAAAACGTTTCAAACCTGGCGGGAATATGACGCCAAAGAAATTTTTGATTGAGATGGACGGTTACATGAGCGATAACCGGATCTCGTCTGAACGAAAGTTACGGGTTGTCGAGAAATTTTTAGAGGACCAGGCCCTTGTATGGTTCCAAGCATTTCGATACTGCTTCGACGGGTACGAAAGCTTTAAGAGGGCATTTCTAGACAAATATTGGGGAATGCAAACGCAGCAGGGTTTGCGCCTCGAACTGTACTCACGTCGGTATTCGATGACGGGACCGACGCGCTTCTGCGAGTATTTCACAGGACAGCTAGTGAAGATGAGGGAGTTGGACAACCCTCCGGCAGAAGGCGAACTATTAGCAGCGCTCACAAAACAATTTCCCGCTGACGTGCAGCGTATTTTGATAGCGGCAGATGTAAAAACAGCTGTTGAGATGGAGCAAGTGTTACGGCATCTGGACCAGACGTCAGGTGGCCAACACATGCGGACCAGGCAGACTGAAATGGTAAATATCGTGAACTGCCAAGGAAATGCTAATTCGGTCGGTCAAAAGGACCAAGGGACAAGTACGCGGGAGTTGTACGCTACAAATAACCATTCAAGGGATAGTAGGTGGAATCCTCGTCCGTGGAAAGAGGATAGGCGTAGTTACGGTCGGCAATCCTATACGAGAGATAATTACCGTAAGGACCGGCGACCTTATCCGAAATGGCAACCTAGAAACGATAGGAATTCGCAACCACGGGGAGATTATCGTCAGGGAGACCAGAACGACCGTAAGAAGGAATCTCCCAAACTAATGAGTGTCAAGGGGCAGAGAGTCTTGCGTTACAGCAGCATAACGCGAATCAAGGGAGGTTGAACCCCTGTGCGCCAGAGTATGCGGCCACAGAGGGGAATCGCCTTAAAAAAAAGCCCAACTACTAAGCGGGGAGATAGCCGGATTTTCGGAAGCTATCGATCCTCAGGAGACGTCATGGACGGTCATTACGATAGACACCTGGGTGGTGCAAGCTGATGATTTACTGGAGGAACAGTTGAAAACAGACATTAAGGTCATAAGAGAACTACCCGTTATTTACATCAGGGTTAACGGGGTTCGAGTTCGTTGTCTTGTGGACACGGGAGCCAGCGTGAGCGTTGTCTCTAGGATTCTATTACAAGAACTTCAATCCAAAAATGATATCCCGGTTATCCCAATATCAAATGTCAAGGTTCGTGGAGTAATTCCGGACAGGACCACAATCTGCAATAGCCAAGCGTATCTGGACCTGGAGATTGGAAAGGACATTGTTTCCCATCCATTTATCGTTTTATCCAAAATTGAATATAATATTATCATCGGTTCAGATTTCTTAAGGGAATATAAAGCCCACATTAATATGGAGACGAACGAAATTTGTTTAAAATTTGATTCGGCCCAAACCGAGATGAAGTTAAATGATTTTGAGGACTTAGAAACCGAGGAAAGAATTTGGACGACACAGATCTGTTCAGGAAACCCGGAGGGAGAAGAAAGCGGGATAGGATTGGACGGAATCTGCCACAAAGTCTTTGAGGAATCTGGAATGACAATCGCAGCATTGGAGACAGAAGAGGAACCATCGTTGGATTCAACCATTCAAGGGAAAATTCATGAAGCCAAAATTGGGGAAAATGAAAAGGACCAATTACTCAAAATTTTAGAACAATGTAAAGAAGTTTTCGGTTCGCGACCGGGGAAGATCCCAAACTTTCAATATACCTTGGTAGTCAACAGTTGGGAACCTTTTAGGCAACGCCCGTATCCGGTACCAGAAAAGTATCATGACAAAGTCAGTAAAATCATTGGCGAGATGGAGGCTAGTGGTTTAATTATGAAGTCCCCAACACCTTTCCTGAACCCACTCGTAATTGTTGAAAAAGCGAACGGGTCTCTTCGCGTTTGCCTTGACGCGAGGGCTATTAATAAACGCTTAGTCCCCGAGTATGATCAAGCCCCTTGTATCAAGGACATCCTGAAGAAATTTCGGCATATGAAGTTGTTTTCTGGGGTCGACTTAACTTCCTCTTTTCATCACGTAGAGTTAGACCCGAAGACCAAAATTTTGACTGGGTTTATGTTTGACCAGACGACATACGTCTTCAATCGGCTTCCGTTCGGCATTATGAACGCGGGATCTGCTCTTATCCGAGCTCTCGATAGAAACCTTAGCGACGAGGTAAAGGCATTTACGGTAAGGTACATCGATGACATTTTGGTGGCATCTGAGACAGTCGAGGACCATCTCGAAAAGGTCAAGAAGCTCTTGCTCGATTTGGATCGAAACAACTTTAAAGTCAACCTTCCAAAGTCACAGTTTTGTCAAAGGAGTATTTTATTTTTGGGACACGTGATTGACTCCGATGGCGTGATCCCAAACCCCGTCAAAATTCAAGCAATTCAAAATTTTCCAAGACCAACTAGGGTCAAGCACGTTCGGCAATTTTTAGGGATCTGTAATTTCTTCTCTGATCACTGTCCTGGGTATACCGAAGTCGTAGCACCCCTCCAAAATTTGCTAAAGAAAAATAACCGTTGGAAGTGGGACGAGGAATGCGAAGCCGCTTTCAATAAGACGAAGGAACTCCTCGCCAACAGCATCAAATTAGGCTACCCAGATTACTCTAAGAAATTCATTGTGCAGACAGACGCATCGAAAATTGGGGTCGGTGCTGTATTGTACCAAGAAGACCCGGAGGCACAACCAAAAATCACATATCTGGCATTTATGAGCCGCAAATTGAGAACTCACGAGCTCAAATACACAGTGACTGAACTCGAGATGTTGGCTATCGTCACAGCCCTAGGTCACTGGCGGAAGTATATCTATGGCTTCCCCATTGTCCTTCGGACAGACCATAAGGCATTAACTTTCATGCTCAAGTCGACGATGACCAGCGAAAGGGTCAACCGTTGGTGTCTTTTCGTCCAACAATTTGCCTTAACGGTTGAGCATTGTGCGGGAAAAAACAACATTATTGCAGATGCCCTAAGTCGAAACCCGGACTCCAGCGAAACTTCCATTTTTCACATCCAGCTGGAAGATGAAGACCATGCCACTCTAGAAAAGTTGAAAAATATAGGGGAGGAGCAGGAAAGATATCCGGAAACAGGGAAATTGATCGAGTTCTTCAAGCGGAAATTACAACCGGGTACCGCCGAGCACTCAGAAATAGAGAAGAAGGCAGAACGGTACAATTACTTCAACGGGATTCTCCATAAGTTTGTCGATGATAATCACACTCGATACAGGATTGTAGTGCCGCCCGTTTTACAAGAGGACTTAATCTGGTTGGCACACCGAGCCATTGGTCACGCCGGGATCGACAAGGTTGTATCAACGTTAAAGGAAACCTTCATTTGGCCAAATATGAGGAAGATTGTCCGCCGTGTATTGATGACATGCGATATATGCCAGCGGGTGAAGCACAATACCTTTTTGCTTAAACAACTGCCGCGGCCTTTGTTGCCGAAACAGCCCAAAGAGCTCTTCGCGCTAGATTTTTACGGTCCCTTACCCAAGGCACGACGCGGGATGTAGCATATTTTGGTTTGCGTCGATGTCTTTTCGAAGTTTATCCAACTTTGCCCCGTACAAAAAGCGAATACCAGAGCTGTCATCAATCAGATAAAGAATAAAATCATTCCGAGGATGGGTAAACCGGAGTGTATTTTGACAGATCACGGTTCCCAATTCACGTCCGGAGCTTTTAAAAGGGACATCGAACGACTGGGGGTGAAGCATCACCTGAGTTCGATTCGCCACCCCGAATCAAATCCAGCCGAGCGAATCATGCGGGAGATAGGCAAATTTTGCCGGATCTACTGTTCCCGTCAACATTGGCGATGGGTGGACGTCCTTCCTATTATTGAGGAATGTGTGAATGGGACGGTCCACGAGTCAACTGGGATGATCCCAAGCGTCGTTCACTTCGACGAAGTTCCCAAGAGACCCTGGGTGAATGCAATCCAATGTCCTCAAGACCCCCGCTTATCCGTGGAACTCTGCATACAGACGACGGCGGAGTATTTGAAAGAACAGGCAGAGAAGCGATTACGGCGATTGCGTGGAAAAAGGTACCATCGTCCATTGCGAGTTGGAGAACTTGTTCTTGTCAAACGACCAGCGATCTCCGATCCCGCAAATAAAATTTATCATAAGTTTGCGGAGCTATACATTGGGCCGTATCGGATCGTCGAAAATTTAGACAATAATTCCTACAAGGTCCAGAGCATGGACGGCACGACTGAGACAGTGTACAATGCCGCAAATTTGAAATTGTACCATCCTCCAGGAAGCAGCAGAATAGACGCCAATCAGGTGGACGAGAACGCCGAAGAAGAGGAAGAGGATCTGGAGAGAGACGAAGATGAGGATCCAGGGGACGAAGAAGAAGATGGGGAAGAAGATCCAGCAGTCCATGTAATGACGGTGGAGGAACGAGATGATTTGAGTGACCAGAGTTGTGAGGAGTGCATAGAGCTGTACCAGAGACGCGACATTATGGCACGAGTATGTTTCTTGCTCCAGAGAGAAAATGCCCAGTTGAGGTTGGAATCACAGAAACTTAGAGCAGCTAAAGAAGATTGATCTTAGGACGGAGTGAGTAGTAATTCTTCAAGAAATTCGCAACTCCGTTTCAAATTTCTTGAAACCAACGGAGGGGCAGATGTGACCGTACCGGCACAATTAGTATTTATTTCAAATGATATGCTTGGTAAGGAAGCTGGCAGCAAGCTTTCTTTGTGTGGATGCTGGGGGTATCGTCAGGTTGCGCAATACGAAGCCCGCCAGAGAGGCGCCTTCACCCGCCCACTGGGTGGCTTAAGGAATCCCCGAGCTAGGCACACGTCATAGAAGAAGCAGGAGAAGAACACTATTTAGCGACTCCATATTGGAAAACATCTGCCAGCGTCCAGCGATGCCAAAGCGATCGGGCAAAATTTAATGCATTTTCGGCATAAATAAGGCTTAATTAACAATACTCCACCCGTTAGAGTAGTGGACTGAATTTTGGTGGAATTATAAAGTCAAGAGTTCTGGTAGAAAATACTCTCCAAGCGAAAGGCGTTGGTAAACAACTTATATAACTCCGGTCGCGTACGGACGCCTAGTGAAAAGCCAGATGCCTTCGGGGATTCCCTACTTCCCCTCCAAGATGATAAATTAATTACGGCAGATCCGCCGAACATATCCAATTCCGCATGGCATAGCGTAATTGTGCATATCCAAGTCACACAGTCTAGCGTATTGCTAATTTCGACAGGCTGGTTTATCCAGGAGCAGTCGAAATAAGAGTGGGGATGAAGTCACTAAACCGCCCCTACCACCGGGGCTAGTATAAGTTTTTTGCAGTTCCAGGGAACTGGAGTAGTCGTTGAGGAGCTTTCGACGGGAAACGACGGTCGCTTCGCTATCGGATTACCGCTCCTTGGTATACTATGTGAACAAAGCGGCGGGGAAAATCTTTCAGTTTTTTTCTTGATTATAATTTGTGATAGGCAACAGACGATTACGGTAATGAGATATACTTAAGATATCGGTTGCAAAGTAGACTAAGACTTCGTGAAAGATGAAGTAGGATTTTGCATAACAACTACTTGATAGTACGTAGAATTTCTCGAGCAGAACAAAGAACTGTATAAAATCACGCTGTTTCTGAACAGAGCGTAGGTCAGATTATTAACTGATTAACAATCTAGTGAGGAGTGTTCCTGAACTATTAAACCATACAGAAGATAGGGATAGAAAATTCTGCATCATACGAATGCTGGGAACGCCCGGTTTAACAGTGTAATAGACTAGCTGAAAGTAGCCGATATATTCATCTCCTTGTAACTGGCAGTGGGTAGACAAAGAAGTAATAGGAGTGAACGGTAACACGTGTGCAAGAAATTGATAAATTGTGTGAATTACAATCTAATTTCAGTGATCCGTGTGTTACTAAAATGGATTACGCAAGACAAGATATGGAACTTCTGAACTCCAGGACTACAGGATCCAGCGCCATGGAGTAATCCAACATGGGCAGGCCTCCGGATCCTCCGGACAGGGCCGAAGACGTCAACTGTTGAGTACCAAGTTATGTTTATTACCAATGCTAGTATTTCCCTTTGTAAATAATAGTCATGAAGTATAGGGTTAAAATAACATATATAAATAGGTTTAATCCGCCCAAGAATGGTCGGGAATCCTTTTATTCATTTTTGTTTCAATAAATTAATTAGATATGGGAAGGGAGTGATCCTGTGTTAGTGTATCGAATAGGGGACCCCTTTTAGTGGATATATTTGCATGTTATTATAATTTGTTTATTTAGTGCTGAGAAGGAATTGAGGGGGGAAAAGGAATAGAATGATATGTAGATTAATAATGTAGATCTCATCTGAGCAAGTGCCTAAGTTACGTAGGGATTAGCGAGGTGACAGAGTCATCAACAAGTGCCCGTATGAAAGGAAAAACTTGGGCTAGAATCAGCACTATGTTCGTAAAGTCAGAAATAGCATGTTGTTGCATGGTAGTATAAGTTTTGGCTGTAACTGGTGATGTTCAAGGAATGACGTGCCGAGGTTTGAACCCCTGTCCTCCACTACACTATTGAGGTCAGATGTAGAAGGTCTGTTAGTGGTTTGGAAGGATTTAATAATTTAAATTAATTTGAATTTCAGTATTATTATTATTTTTATTATTATTATTATTATTATTATTATTATTATTATTTTCTTAATGTAACTTGAGCAGTGTTTTGATACTATACATTTCAAGCAAAAGGTTAGAAGATTCTTCTTCTTCTTCTTCTTCTTATTATTATTATTATTAGTATTGTTATTATTTTACCTAAGGTATTTTGATGGATGATTTATACCGATAGATAGGGTAGTATCTGATAGGTACACACACTCGCCTCAGAGGCGGAGAAATAGGAGTATTGCTATGGTCAGGGGCTAACGGATGGTGCACTTTGGAAGGAGAGAAGACACGAGTCGAACTCCAGACCTCCAGAGATATGAGAGAATGAAATGTGAATTAACGGTCGAATTTGAGAAATGATTCTCGTGTACTGAATGTATGTGGGCTGGTCCGAGCATTGAATAAAATGTGCCAGTTTTCTAATGAATTAATTTGATGGACACAGAGAGAAAAAAAAGGCCTAGCGGGAAGCAGGCTGAATGGTGTTTTTTTTTTTTTTGTCTCCGGACCGTGGGACAAGTGTCAGCTGAATTTATGGCTGAGAGGGGAGAATCTGGAACAGGGAGGAAGATATACAAGCAGAAAGGTTGGCCGAACCAACATTCTGGTTTCTTTGAGAATAAAGACAGCAAGTGCTTTAATTGCCACCCCGTAGACCATGACCTACAGAGCGATATAGATGTTTATTTTTGTTATGACAGTTCGATACACGATTAGATTAATTAGGGCTTGATTACAGTACCCTGGATGGAGACGACCAGAGTCTCAGGTTCGAACCTCATGTGGGCACAGCAGCGATCAACAGCTCGCTAAGACAGCGGGTTACAACGGTTAAATTACAGCCATCGTCTTTATTGATACATGTGTTTGATATATTTTCTTTTTCAGGATGTGTTTTTGTTGGTTACTTTTAATCGATGTCGATTTGAATCTAGACTTCGTGAAAGTCCACTGGTAGTGATTGCAAATGATAGTTCGTTGTTCAAGTCTGTGTTTATTTTATATGGAAGACTTGAGTCCTTTTTCTTTCCTTCTCCGTGTTTTAGTGACGGATTTCTGATATGGTCGGAATGTTCGGATTAATTATGTTTTTTTTAAATCTTTACTTCATTGATTCCTAGCGTTAGCCGACCATTCAAAGGCGGACATTTTTCTTTTGTGTAAATAGAGTCTAATGTGTAATACGGGATTCAGTCCCATGGAATACTCGCATTGGGGGAACATGGCTTGTTTTGTTTGTTTTTGTGAATATGATAGGGTACTCAGTGGTTTATGCTAAACCGGGTGATGACGCGCACAAAACAATTGCGATAATACACAAACAATTTGTGTAGCATACATCCAAACTAATGTAGTAATTATGTAAGCAATATATGACACAGGCAATTCAAAGTGATAGTATGTGAAAAAGTGAAATCATATTAACAACCTCTCGGTTATTCTCTGTTTTGGTAGAGAGGGATATGGATATCTACGTCTGTGTCAAAAAGGAAAATTTATTGGAGTAGAGAAAATAACAGCTAACGTTGCCTTTCACATAGATTTTGTCTGTGGAATGTGGAGGTAACAGCCGATCTCAATGGCAGCCCGGATTTTTCCGCTGCTAAAATAAGTGATTTGCTCATGTTAATTGTGTCAGAAGTATCAAGAGTGTATTTAAATTTGTATATTTCACCGAGTGAGTAGTAAATTGTTCCAAACGATTTTATGCCTATCTATACCGAAAAACATGCATCCAGAATCCTCTTCCGTTCATTGTAGGCCTTTAAGATAGCTTATGTTTGATAGCCTCTTTATGCCGCGAACGTTCTTCGGCCCTGAGGAGTCCGTGTTCAGACCTCAGGAACGGGAGAGTGGCTGTGATCTAGCAGAGTCAAATGGTCGATAACTCTTCATGTGAGTGGATTAAGTATACAATCCCAATGAGGAGAAATCGGCACAGACCGAAAAGATCCCTTGACTATCGACTTCCGTGGAGCATGGTCCCGTGTGTTCGTGACCCGAAAGGGTTGGTTTGTTATCACATGGTCCCATGAGACATGGGGAACGGTGGGAAAGGTTCCAATACATCCAGCCCCCGTGCCAACGAATTAAGGTTAAAATTCCCAACCCTGCATGGAATCGAACCCGGGACCCCTGTGGCCAAAGGCCAGCATGCTAACCGTTTAGCCATGGAGCCGGACAGAGCAAAGATGATATAATGCTAACCATTTTACGAGAACTGCATAATAATCTTGTCTTGTAAAACCCGGATACTTATCTCGGTTTCTTCCTGGAGTTAACACTTTTATGAGTGCAGTGTAGGCCTACTTGTAACACATATAGAAAAACGAGTTACACTCCAGCACTTGGCGTCGTTCGTTCTGTGTCGGTGATCTTTATCATGCTAGTGAATCTAGTAACGTGGGTCTGTGATATTAGTACTCTTAAATACCAACCCGCTGTGCAAGTATTCAACCACACAACCTAATAAGGTAAATATGTGCTCGGGTTGTACTTGGTAAGCACACTGTACTTCTCGTGAGTAAATACAGCCTTGCCTGGAGAAAGAACAGAGAGGCTTGGTGTCCGATCTCCTTCTGCTCCAGAATGATGAGAACTTGTAGTGACTGTTGACAAGGTACTTAGAGCTCCTCAATACGGAGTACTTGCAGCTTTCTCCACTCTCAGCCGACCCTTGCGGATGATAACTGGGCTACCTTTCACGCATAACTCACAAAATGCATCGCAGTAATGTGTTCTTTAAAACATATTTCTTGTTCTATTTTGGTAAATATTGGGTAGAATATAGTGAGACTAGTATCTGATTGCATTTATTGACAGATACAGAGTATTCGTATATGTTTAGTAAGTGAATTTCATACTACTTAATATGATAAAGTACAAGGGTAAGAGTGAGGGATGCTGAGGGCTGAAATTGGGTTACCTGATATATACGTCTTCAAGAAAACTTTGAACTGCTGTTTTAGGCTAAAGAAATCTAAGAAAAACTAATTATAATATTTTAAACTTGAGCAATAGTACTATCTAAACATTCCTTAGTTATCTGTTGTCATTGAATTGTGTGAGGCAAAATGTACAGAGAACTTAATGTACCGAATTAAAGCCATTGCCTCTTTCTTCCCATTCCTATCCCATCGTCAGCATAAGACCTATCTGTGTCGGTGCGATGTACAGCCAATTGTTAAAGAAAATTGCTTAGTTTATTAAATACTGAAAAACAAGTTAATAAAAGTAATAAAATATTTTAATTAAAGTCGGTTCAAAATTTTAAAAAACAGGTGGTGATCTTCATATACATAACTAGACTTTGGCAATCTAGCCTGAGCCTCAACTATGCCAGAGGACCACGCATTAGGCAGTTACAGTCGAAGTTTACTTTGAGTAGAACGGTCGGTTCCTTCTCCAGCCAATAGTACTCAGCCAACCAAGCCAACTATCCCCGCACAACGTTGCGTAACTAGAGATATCGAAGAATCGAATAAGACATTTCGCCAGGAGAATGATTTGAAGATGGAGTTGACAGGATTACTCCGTGGCAATTACCCTAAGATGACACCGGCTGAAATCTACAGTGTGCTTATGTTTTATCAGCGCGGTTCTCAAGCTGGTATTAAGCCAGGTGTGGATATAGGAACACCGTCTCTCAAAGCCCATTCGAATTCGTCCGTGCAGCGAGTTGGTTGGCTAAATTCAGCAGCTGATAAAATGTCAATGGCGCGAGATTTAGAACTATAATTTTCAAATTATTTATCAGTATGACAAATCCTCTGTCCGGCTCCATGGCTGGCCTTTGGTACAGAGGGTCCCGAGTTCGATTCCCGGCCGGGTCGGGGATTTTAACCTTCATTGGTTAATTCCAGTGGCTCGGGGGCTGGGTGTGTGTGCTGTCCCCAACATCCCTGCAGCTCACACACCACACATAACACTGTCCTCCACCACAATAACACGCAGTTACCTACTCATGGCAGATGCCTCCCACCCTCATCGGAGGGTCTGCCTTACAAGCGTTGCACTCGGCTAGAATTAGCCACAGGAAATTATTATTACCAACCCTCTAACACACATCAGCCCGGTTCACGCTGTTTCCGACCATCATGTATAGTGAACAGTGTGTCTGAATGGCTTAAGAAGACCATTGTTTGGCTCTACTGCACTAGTTCCATCAAGAATGTGGGCCATTTCAAAACGAAAGAAAAACTCCTTCACGGCACATCTGCCACTGCTATGCGAGGTGTAAACATGCGTTTTCTTGCTGGGACCTAAAAGAAATTACTCCTCGCGTGACGGTGTACGATTATTATTTATTCTTTAATTATAGTCTCAGCTCATGTAAGATATGCTCTATGAAGTATGTTCTCAGATGATAACAAAGAACTCCACGGAGAATGGCGTGTTTTCATGCCACAAAGAAGGCAAGGACGAAGACGAAACAACTTGATATACCACTAATGCAGTTTATATTTGATAATTTGTTAATACGGAGCTAGAAGATAATTGGTCAATTACAACTCAATTCACCGACTGGAAATATAATACGCGCATTTCAGATATGGTTTCGTAGACGGTGCTTCAAAAGGTAAGACGTAATTTCTTGCATTATAATTACTCACTTGGAATATTTCGCAACACCAGAGCACGTGTGAACATCTGTTGCCTTCACTCAGTGTGCGGCCGTGAGTATCCCAAGAATCATCCTTTGAAAGGAAACATACATCCACGTAAATAATTTACCTAACTTTTGACATTAGATAGCCGGCCCCGTGGTGAATGGGGTAGCGTGCCTGCCTCTTACCCGCAGGCCCCGGGTTCGATTCCCGGCCAGGTCAAGGATTTTTACCTAGACCTGAGGGCTGGTTCGAGGTCCACTCAGCCTACGTGAGTAGAATTGCGGAGCTGTCAGACGGTGAGATAGCGGCCCCGGTCTAGAAAGCAAAGGATAACATCCGAGAGGATTCGTCGTGCTGACCACACGACACCTCTGCAGCCTTCGGGCTTGGTAGGCCAAGGCCCTTCAAGGGCTGTAGTGCCATGGGGTTTGGTTTGGTTTTTGACATTAGATACCCTCCATCAGTGTCAATCAATCATCAATAATCTGCATTTAGTCCCCCAAGTGACAGATTCCCCATCAATTGTTTACCTCGCTTATTCTTAAGCATTTTCAAGAAATTGAAAATTTATCGAACATTTTCCCCAATTTGTCCTCTTGAATTCAACTTTATCTTTATATCTTTCTTATTTTTAAAAGCTCTGCTCAAGCTTATTCGGCTACTGATGTCATTCTATGCCATATCTCCACTGACAGATGGAAACTTACCACATAGTGAAGCATCTCGTCTCCTTTCTCCCAGAATAATTCCTTTCTCCTAACGCCACTCTTTCGTCTGAAATCACCCAGAACAAATCGAGCTGTTTTTAGAAATTTTTTCCAGTTCTCGAATCAAGTAATCCTGGTGAGGGTCCCACACACACAGGAACCATACACTATTTGGGGTCTTACCAGAGACTTATACGCCCTCTCCTTTACATCCTTGCTACAACCCCCAGATACTCTAATAACCACGTGAAGAGATTTGTAAACTTTCTTAACAACCTCGTTAATATGATTACTCCAATGAAGATCATTCCTTATCGTAACACCTAGGTTACTTACAGTGTTCTCCATGAGGTATTTCACCCCATCAATCCGGTAATTAAAAATGTGTCATCAAGCTCTGAACTGTGTTCAGTAATCAGATGAAATTAAATGGCGTATGGCTTTTAGTGCCGGGAGTGTCCGAGGACATGTTCGGCTCGCCGGGTGCAGGTCTTTTGATTGAATGCCCATAGGCGTCGTGATGATGATGAAATGATGATAAAGACAATACACGCACCCAGCCCTCGTGCCAGCTGAATTAACCAATGCTGGTTAAAATTACCGACACTGTCGGGAATCGAACATGGGAACCCTGCGACCAAAGGCCGGCACGCTAACTATATAGCCGTCGAGCAGGACAATAATCAAATTATTTTATTTGATCTTGTCATGGTATGGATTATCTAAAATACTGACCCGCAACACATATTTCTTGCAACCTTAATAATTCGGTGGGCAGTGCCTGTGTTGCGGGTCAGTATTCCTGTGTATTGCAGGCGTCTGAGGACCGCTGTATCAATGCAGCCTGATTCGAGGTAACCTGTAGTTTGTGTTTATGGATCCTCAGAGGTCAGCATCTTTGCCATCGGTTCTCGTGGCTTCGGGTTTAATTATCGGCCGAATCTAGGTATATTAATCTTAAAATATTAATTCCCTTGGTCATTGGCCTTGGTGTTTGTACTGTCCCCAATATTCCAGCAGGTCGCACACCATCAGCAACTACGTGTAGGGGGCCTGTCCTTTTCCCCTGGCCTTCCGGAGATACCGAAAAGCTGGCAGAGTAAATTGGATCTTTCTGGGGTGATCTTTGGTCAAGTTTTTATTTTGTTGAGAAAACATCAGTTGTCACTTGAGATTCAGCATGGAGTGTTCAGTGGACGTTCAAAAATCCAACTACTTCTGCTGGGTTTGAATCCGTAACAAGCTAGACAGAAGTGAGGCAAGGCTGGAGTTTATGCCCATTCCTTTTCAATGTTTATGTATAGAACAGTTGGTAAAGAAAATCAAATAATTTGGAAAAGGAATCGCAGTTCAAGGAAAGGCAATAAAAATCCTGAAATTTGTAGATGATACTGTTATTTTATTGGAGTCTGCAGAAATGGCCGAATGGTATGGGCAGTCTTGGATAAGGAATACAAGATGAAAAAAAAAAGATTTGAAACAAAAGTACTGGAATGCCGTCGAATGAAATTAGGTGCCATTATTTTCCTTAAGGCTGGTCACACCTCCCAGTCACATATGGTTATGGAGTCGTATGAGTGAGTGGTGTAAGAAGTGGATGTGCAGGCTAATGTTTCGAAGTGCAATGTAATCAGCTTCACTGGTAAGAAATCCCCTTTCTAGTATAATTATGAATTTTAATGGCGTAGATTTAAACTGTGAATATATGATCAATGATTTAGGTATCATATTGAGCAATGCAAGTGGCCTTTGCTTCCAGGGCCATATAGATTTATAACAAGGAAATCTCTTTGGTGTTTGGGATTTCTTAAGGGGAATTGTAGCGATTTTGTTTCTGTTCGAACCCTGAAAACTCTATATATTTCCTATATAAGGTCAGGGTTGGAAAATGGTACAGAGATCTGGATACCATCCCAACAATATTTGACTCACTGGAGAGAGTGCAGGTGAAATTTATGAAGTGGCTGAGTTACAGGGGGCTGCGGAATTAAGATGACGTCTTCATTATATGATGATTTTTGCCAACAGCTGCATATGGAAACTTTACTGCAGCGTCGCAAATGTGCTAACGCAGTGTTCACAATAAAATGAAAAACAAATAAATAGATTGTCCGGAGCTCCGCTTCATGTTCCGGCACGAAACACAAGACACAGAGTCACCTTTTATGAGATCAAGTATAGAACTGAACGCCACTACAGTCAATGCGGACACTGAACAGTTTTGCGGAATCGCGGATTGCTTCTGTTCTGATATAAAGACAATTAGAAAGGTAGTATTACATATGGACAAATAATAGATCTCTACGAAGTATTGTAAGATGATAATTTTTGAACATTATACTGTAGTTTGTGATTATTTGTAAATATGAGTTAGTTGTAAGAAATAGTTTATAGATGTGGTACACTACCTGTAATTGGGAATAACCTGTTGGTGGTAAATATATCTATCTAATGCACGCAAATTTATGGAGAGTACATTAACATGACTATTGGTTTGGCAATAGCTGAGGCAAGACTATACACGTCATGTCTAATGTTTCTCCTTGAACGTTCCATATCCCGCTCTACACATACTCCTATGTTACTGGGAGGTTACGTCGATGCATTACGTGTTTCAGTACAAGTAAAGAGGCTTGTATGTTGCTCCATAATTAATGTCTTTATGATGAGCCACTAAGGTGAAGGCCTCAACGTGTTTAGAAGAACTTGTTGAGTTGAACGACTAGCGTGAGAGAACTGCATTACACTGAGACTTTATAAGAAGGTCTCGGTCTTCGAGGTCTCTGTATGTCTGTAACACATACTTCTATCGAAACTAAGCTGAAATAAAATATTACTATTCTTTATATAATGCCTCTATCGTGATATAACGGTTAAGTCAACACTGAGAGCCGCATTTCTAGGAAGTTTGTATGATATACGGTAATTTTCATTTCTCAAGCACTCTGTTTACTTTTACCTATTTCAAATTGCATAAAGGATATGAAAACAATCCTTATTGCCGACCTAAACCTAATTATTTTGAAAATATATGTAATGTTCAGCAAGTATTTGTGTGATGTGTTTTGCATTCACTTCGTAGAAAGGTAATGTCAGTAATTTGTCGGATGATCTTTAATTTCAACCACAGCAACGTATCCTGTTGAGAACAGCGTCTGTGAGACATTGCATATCTTCTTTGATAACCCCAAACCATTTGTTGAAAATATCATCAATACTTTAATTTTGTTCCTGGAATATTTTTAGACTGAGACTTTTCTTAGAATCATTTGGAGAAAATTTCAACCGAAAGTAACTGATGAAACAGTGACTATGGCACTTTGATTTAAGCTTAACTCAAGATGACAAAATAATACTCATCGTTGAAATTATCGCCTGAAGTTAGCAATTTCCAGGAGTAATACCCGTCTCAGTAGGTACTAAAGTATGTCAACATAATTATTTTGTAATTTGCTGCAGTAATTATTTGTAAATATCATGGATTGGAAGATAAATTTTCTTTATTGAAGGTCAAATTTACTTTCTGAGGTTCTAAATTACGTTCACTTGCTAAGAAGTATACATGTTGTGATAATACAGGCTTACAAATGCAAGCTATGATTTACAGAGCGAGTTGACCTTGCGGCTCTGATCTTGAATTCGGGAGATGGTGGGTGGGAACCCCACTGTCGGCAGCCCTGAAGATGATCTTCCGTGGTTTTCCAGTTTCACACCAGAAAAATGGCTATACCTTAATTAATGCCGCGGCCTCTACCATCCAAATCCTAGTCCTTTCCTATCCTTGCGTGATTGAAAACTTTCGATGCGTTCCTGTGGAGTTAAAACGCTAGAAAAATAAAAAATGATGGCCTGGTGCAGGTCTTTCGAGGAATGGGGCCTACCTAAGGTGCATTAACGAATGAAAGTTAAAATCCCAGACCCGGACAATTTCACAATAAGACGAGTTACCAGACTATTTCCACATTGATACTCTATAGCCAGACTGAGTAGTTTAGGCGGTGAAGTGCTGGCCTTCTGACTTCAAGATCAGGTTCGATCCCAGCTCAGTGCGGTGGTATTTAAAGGTCCTGAAATACAAAATCCTGCGGGACAGGATTCTGACACCTCGGTGTTTGTTAAAATCGTAACGTTGTTACAGGGACGTAAATGCTAGTAACATTAAGGACACGTACATAGGACTGAAAGTTCCATAATCGTAAATACAGGAAGTGCAACTTCTGCTACTTGCTTCTGAGTAGCAAGTGAATTGAGCAAGTCGCTAGCTTTCCAGTGCCTATAGAAAGTACTCTCTGGTGTGTTGACAGATTCATGTAGGGTACAATGAGAAAGCACGACAAAATACAAATGGATCCATTACTTGCCCCATTCAGAAGTTATGAATGGTAGGGTAAGTCAAATACAACGTGTGCTTTGTCGGACAAAGGAACTGAAATATGCCTGCTAATGGCCTTAATACAGCGATCCTGTTCTCACAAAGTAAGATAGATGACTTGCGCGAATCTATTGTCAGCTGTGGCAAGAAAGAAGTGTGCACAATGTCTTTATGATGAAGTCCCTGCACATAATTGTTACACCCCTCCCACTTCCCAGTATCAAACACACTGGTGTTGTCACTCAGTCCGAAGTCTCTACGTGTTTAATTGCAGTTTATATTGTGTCAAGGTGTTCATTAATGCACTATAATGCATAGCGCATAAAAACAATAATGCAGAATCATTATTTGTTTATTGCTTTAATTGTAGTAGTGGTGATGGTGGTGATTATTGTCTTTTTCAAGTTGCTTTACGTCGCACCGACACAGATAGGTCTCATGGCGACGATAGCACAGGGAAGGGCTAGAAGTGGGAAGGAAGCGGCCGTGGCCTTAATTAAGGTACAGCGCCAGCATTTGCCTGGTGAGAAAATGGGAAACCACGGAAAACCATCTTCAGGGCTGCCGACGGTGGGATCTATCTCCCGAATACTGGATACTGGCCGCTATCGAGCTCGGTGATTATTGTTTTAAGAGGAAGTACAACTAGGCAACCATCCTCTATATAACACTAATCAGAGAAAAATGGAAGAAATCTGACACTTGGAAAAATGAAGGTATCGGCCAAAGAAAGACTAGGGCCACGAAGGGCGTGAGAAAGAAAAGCTCCAGAGGCCTCGAATGCTCTAATAGCGTCGGGGTAGGAAAAGAACAATGTTGACGAAGGGAGATCGGATAGGATAGATGAAAGTGAGGAGCTTGGCGCAAGTAAGTGGAAGCAATGCCGGGACTCAGCTAAAGCAATTGAATTTGTCACTGCTCTATTATTGAGTGGGCCGGTCTGAGTGGCTCAGACGGTTGAGGCGCTGGCCTTCTGACCCCAACTTGGCAGGTTCGACCCTGGCTCAGTCCGGTGGTATTTGACGGTGCTCAAATACGTCAGCCTCGTGTCGGTAGATTTACTGGCACGTAAAAGAACTCCTGCGGACTAAATTCTGGCACCTCGGCATCTCCGAAGACCGAAAAAGTAGTAAGTGGGGCGTAAAGCAAATAGCATTATTATTATTAGTTATTGAGTGGCTGGGGATATCTTGTCATGGGTGAAAATGAGAGTAGAGTGGCATCTTCCCTTTCGTATTTCAAATAATTACGGGAGGTCAGAACATTTTCCATTCCTTGCTTTCGATTTTCTTATCCGTAGAATATTAGCATCACCTGGTGGCTAAGTGACTCACGCGGTTGAGGCGCTAGCGTTCTGACCTCAACTTAGCAAATTCCATCCTGGCTCAGTCTGGTGGTATTTGAAGGATATTCGTAAACTGTGGATAGCCGGTGGCCGAAGAGATGACAATTGGAATTCTACCACTTCTACAATATGTTCGTCATATCACAAATAAGAGGATTTTGGAAGAAAGTTATCTTCTGGGACGGGTAATTTCTTGTGCGATTGAGTCTACATGATTGGGCGAATCACAGTTTCAATCAATTTAGATGACTGTAATACCCACGATCTTTTAAGTCGAACCTACACAGTACCAGTCTGTGAACCAGTTTAGCTTGCCAGTCTTTTGAAGCTAGTGTCTGGCAACGAATGAAAAACTAGATCCAGTCGCTGAACAAGCCATTGTGCCAGACGAGTGAAATCAAACATGTTTGAATTGGCTGCCAACTGGATTTCCCCCGCCCCCGACTACTGATTTTGAAGCCCAAGCCACTGACTACCTTGGTATGAACACCCCCAGAATTTAAATTTGGTATGGAGGATTTGGAGACTCCAACAAAAGGAACAAATAAACTGATAACATTAGGAAATTGGTTCCTGAAGCTAGCAAAGCTAGTTCAGTCTCTACGTTCAGTCTTGGTGGCAGTGTATTGGGCAACACTGTATTTGAACATATAATTATTTTGCGTCGTTAAACGAACACTTAGTAAAATTGGGATAGTGTAAGCCTCATCACAGTTTTGTACTCGCGAGGGTCTTGATAATATGGCTCTCTTACGATAACTGCACAAGATCCCACATTTTCTTTACGGAACCAGCCTTGTACCCATATTCTACCCCCTCGTCTCCTTCTCTCGTTCCTGTAACTAGTCACACAACACCAAAGCAAAAAATCTTCTGCGTGTTGACAGGAGTCTCATGACTGGGGGTCATCCGAAAATTTGTGTACCGTGACGCGACAAAATGTGTGACGGAAGTGACGTCACATTGGTCGTTACCGTAGGCCTTGGTCGCTAAAAATGCTGCGGCTGTGGATTTGTATAAACAGTGTGTGTTGAATTACAAAGTCTACCGTCATTGACGTCACATCAGTCGTTACCGTAGACCTTGGTCGCCAAAGATGCTGCGGTTAGAAGTTCACTTCTTTTGACGTAAATTTGCAGTTATCCTTGATGTAACATTGAGTTTCATTTATTGAAAGTCATATTCATGATCGTTAACTTTTCGCAAAGAGAAACGTTTCTTCTTTTTTTCAATTAAAGCTCTTATCTCTTCCAATAGTTTGGGGTGCATAATTAGCGCAGTGGTTTGGCTGCTGGATTTCCAATCGTATGGCTGAGGTCCGAATCCTGTTCAGGTTGGAATTTTCACCTGAAAAATCACGTGGTGTCAGCAAGGGCATCCAGCACTAAACCCGCGGCTAAAACCTAACTAATACTGGATAGCTATAGTGACTGAAAAATATTTGGGGTTAGCTGAAGAAAGTTTTGGAGGAAAGATGGTCAGCCACTTGAGGTACGCAGACAATACCTCCATCACAGCATCGAGAGCCAGGTCGATGGAGATTATCATGGCCCGGCTAACAAGAGCCAGTGGGGAGAGCGTTGTCAAGGCAAACATTATGAAGTAAACAACACCTGAGAGAAATAGGAGGCCTTGAGGTGGTGAGCAGATTAGATTATCTCGGTGTCCTAATGGGTGCTGCTCCTATGAGGTCAGGAGGCGCTTTGCAATGGCTCGTAATATGACGGCGAAGATGACGAAGATCTGGAAAGACAGAGTCATTACATACTAACAACCAAACTCATCGCAATACACGCATATTAAAGCTGGACAATTAATACAGCTGACAGGAGGAAGATTGAAGCGATGTGAATATGTGTACCACATCTAAGAGTATCCTGGACCGAGCCCAGGACGAACCGCTTCTTCCCTAGAAGAGCTCAAGATCAAGGACAGGCTCATTAGGCAGGCCTATTTGCGATATTTTGGTCACATATCAAGGAGAACTGGAGATATGGAAAATATGATCGTAGAGGACAGAGTGAAAGGAACAAGGACCCAAGGAAGAGCTTATGCAAGGTGGATTGACCAGATGAAGGAGTTGGTTCGGAGGTCTGTACATCAAGCGACGCATCTAGCTCAGGATAGAAGAGCATGACGAAAAATCTGCAGCCGCACTTTACATCCCACTACACCCTGTGAAGGTCCATAGATAGGAGGAAGAGAGAGAGAGAGAGAGAGAGAGAGAGCAGAAGAAAGTTTTAGGTTCTCCTCGGATATCTTGACAAGGTTCATCCGGATGCCACCTCGTCGACCTTCGATTGCACCATATAAACGGTAGTTTGACTGTCCTTCCAGTCACTGGTCTAGTGTAAATTCGCTTTACTCTCTTTGTATTACGTTCTCTTGTTCTTATAAAAACAACTCGTATTCCTCGAGGTGGTGCAGCTTTTTATTTTGAGGCGCACCCTCAGCAGAGGTGAGCTGCGTGTTCCTTTATAACCACATGCCAGCTCTCCTGGCAATCTTAAATCAGTGGCAGTATCGGCAACCGTACTCGCGCCCCTGAGGACGACAGGTAATAGCGCTAACCACTACTTAGTAGAGGTGCCTTGTCCCAGTGTTCAAGGAAGCTTAAATATATTACATTCTGGAGCCGAAACGAGGTTCGTGGACTTTTTTGGATTTTTAGGCAGTAACAGGTTAGACTTCAAAATAATTTGGTCATTAGGAAATGTCGTCTAGCCCGTTCTTCCGTTATGTAGCCAGAGTAACATAAATTGTAGGGGTTCTGAAGGGCCGTACCCCTAATGTTCATACAAGACTCGTAACATAACCATTGTGTAGGGTAAGCTATACTTGTTACCCGCTTTAGTAAGTTAGCATTCTAAGCTATTACTGCACACAATTCCGGACTCTAATTACAACGCTGGTATTAATGATACGGTGATGCCACTTTACTCAAGGTTACGAACCCTAGTAAAGTGCCAGTGACCTTGAAGAACTTTTTTCGCACTTTCACACGCCTTTTAAAAGTAATAGCACGTTTAAGACACTCCTCTGTTTAGTTTCGCTCCTTACTCTGTAATGTACAGGCATCCTGGTATGTACTGTAACTCAGACACGCTCTGTAGACTGCTCTGGATACTAAATTGTGTTGTAACACCCCTTGTTTGGTGCTACATGTCCATATACACTCGGGGATATAGCATAACTCTTCTGCAAATGATGCAAAGTGAAGGAAGCTAAAGGAATATTTTAGTTTCGGTAAGTCGATTTGTGATCTGCATTTAGAGAGTCGCTCGCGAGATTGGTATACGTTTCATTTACTCGAGGCTTATTTTGACATCTGACCTCTTAGTTCTGGCCAGGCTGAGTGGCTCGCAAGGGTTGAGGCGCTGGCTTCTGACCCCAACTTAGCACATTATTATTGGTCACATTATGAGGACACCAGAAACCAGATTAACTATAAAATATTATAGAGAAACTGTGGAATCTTAAGCAACAAGTAGGATGGATAAGAAAATTAGATACCATATGGAGGAACTAATAATATATCTGGACGATTTAAAAACAGAAAATTTAAGGAAACTTAAAATCATATAAATAAGATTTAAACCATGAATAGACAAACGACATACAATGAAAAGAGTATTTACACACGAGGAATAACAGAAAATATTAGAACGAATGAAAAGTTACAGGGAAATTCGGAAAGAAAACTTATCGAAGAAGATGATCAGAAAATGATTAACTGAAGTGGTTCAGTGACACCGTAAGAGAAAAAGAGGAAGAAAAGCAGAATACACACAGAGTACTGTGTCGTAATATTTTATAGATACTTTATAGTCTGTGAAATGGTGAATTTGGGCGTGGCTTATCATTCAAGAGGGAAAGGAACTCAGGAATATCAGTCTACGACGAGACAGTGTAACATTTTCCTATGTTGACCTTAAAGAGAAACTGGTCGTACGCTAAGAAAAGAAAATCATCTTGCTTGCAGTGTAATGATAGTGTGCACATACTCTCGCCCAAGGCACGGATGTACCTGGAACCTTCATTAACTTTATAGGACCCGTCCCGCAAGTAAATTGCTTAACTCTCGCTCCTTATGATATCTCTAAGGAAGAATCAGACATTTAATTCAAGTGCTGTAGTTATCTAAACAATAGCCAGTTATTAAATGTTTAAACTATATTTAAAAGTTCAGTAGCACTTTGATGATCCGATTAAATCTTTCAAGATAACTCCATCTCCATCTCGGTGATTCAGTAACGAAGCGGAAAATATTGAAAATGAAGTAAAATATAGCAAGGGTCGCATCGGATTTGATACTCAAAGAGAATACATAATTAAAGAGGAGAAACGTAAGGTCGTTTTATGCAATTGAAACTGGAAAACAGTTTGATACAGTCGATGATTTGTTCCACAGGTTAGAGCCTAATTTATGATTGTGTGAGTTCACGAAAACAGAACCACTGGTAGAGTTCACCTTTGTTAATTTTTCATTCTGATGTTGTAAATTTGCCACTATGGACCGCACAGTATATTTGCTTCCTCCTTTGTCTTTGATGTTCATTATTATTATTAACAAATAAATCGGAATTCGGAAATGTCCCAGTGGCAATGGTCGTTTACAGTAGTGGGATAATAAAGTTAAAACGTAATTACACAACAGCAACAACAACAACAAGAATACACAAGCAATTCCATGGAAAGGAAATATTAGACCAAATACTACTCTTTTAACATTCCTTTTCTTAGAATTGTCCTCACGTCGCAACCGACACAGTTAGGTCTTATGGCGACGATGGTATAGGAAAGGCCTAGGAGTGGGAAAGAAGCAGCCATGGCCTTAATTAAGGTACAGCCCGAACATTTGCCTGCTGTGAAAATGGGAAACTACGGAAAACCATATTCAGGGCTGCCGACAGTTGCGGTCGAACCGCTTTCTCCCGAATCTAAGCTTAAACCTGCATAACCCAAAACATGAAGCCAATTCACTCAGTTCCCCCTGTGGGTGGGGGACACAGACTAAATATGCACCCACAGTATCTCCTGCCTATCGTAAGAGGCAACTAAATGGGGGCGACAAAGCGATAATTGTATTAGAACCATGAAAGTACTTTTGATCAGTACCATTACGTGGGAGACATCATAGGTCGTCTTTACTTGCGAGTAGTACCACTATGTTAGGTACACAATAGGTTTGTGATTAGTACTTTGTAGCAGCAGAGACTGGCTTAACTGTGGCTTTTTATTACCTGTGATTAGTACCCGGTATGTGAGAAACACCATAGGTATGCGTTACCTGTGCGACGTACGATACTTATGAGTAGTACCATAACGTGCGGCACACCGTGAGTCTACGCTATTTTTGATTTGTACCGCAACGTGACAAATACCAAGGTTCTTCTATACTAGCGATAAGTACCATTGTGAGGGGCGTTGACCTGGGTTCTGGCCCCCTTTAGACAACGAGCATCATCGTTTCAAGAATGTGCTTTAGAAGCAGTCCCTTGGTCAGTAATACTATTCTTTTTAAGATAGTTTCTGGGAAGGTTGTGCATTGCGCGTCGGATCCACTGATTGTCTTAAACTCATGATCCTCCATGCATTCTTCATCGTCACGTTTTGAATTCTGGTCAGTGGATGATTTTGGACTTATAAATTGTAATTGTTTTTCGTCCCATTTCCATTAGGCCCCTTTAAACCACAATCATCATCATCATCATCATCATCAATTCGCTCGATTGCCAAACACGCTTTTGTCAACCATGTTGGTAAGACATTCATTGTAACAAATTAAGTGTATTTTTTACATTGGCTGGGCTGAGTGGCTCAGACGGTTGAGGTGCTGGCCTTCTGACCCCAACTTGGCAGGTTCGATCGTGGTTCAGTCCAGCGGTATTTGAAGATGCTCAAATACGTCAGCCTCGTGTCGGTAGATTTACTGGCACGTAAAAGAACTTCTGCGGGACAAAATTACGGCACCTCGGCTTCTCCGAAAAACCATAAAAGTAATTAGTGGGACGTAAAGCAAATACCATGATTGTTATTATTTTTACATTGATTTTTGGTACTTTTTTGTAGCTTATAAAAGTAGACAAGAGCTAGGTAATGACTAATATTTTTACGTTGCAGTAACTGCAGTTATGGTTTCCGCAGACTCCGTGGAGTCGAAAATGTTGTCATCGGGGAGTTCATTTACGTGCCGGTAAATCTACCGTTATGAAGCTGATGAATACTACCGCACAGAGCCAGGTTCGAACCCGCCAACATTAGCTTAGACAGCCAGCAGTAACCACTGAGCTTCACGTGTCTGCTCTTGTGTAGTCTGTCTCTCTCATTGAGCCGCGGGAAACATGTGACTAACTGCGAGCGGAACTGTGATGTCCTGTAGTGACGTGGGTGCTGATGCGTGAAGAATGCGAGGAAACTGTAATCCTGTCCGTTACCAGACGAATTAACGGGATCATCACTTGGTTCTTGCTCTAATAATTTATTAGCATTGCTAACGTAGTTTGGAGGTAATTCTCCTGTAGCTTATGGCCAGCGCTAACGTCCAGAGGAGTGGCTTCCTAACTCATTCGGGTCACGGCCCTAAACTCAACATCAATTCCCCCTCCCCCCCCCCCCCCTCCAACATCATGGGTGGCTATATTTCTAGAAAATATAACTCAGAGGATCAGAGTAGGTAAAGTGTTACCTGATCCAATGGTTTTCAGAGTGTGGTACGCATGCCACTAGGGGTTGTCCGACTCCATGGCTAAATGGTTAGCGTGCTGGCCTTTGGTCACAGGGGTCCCGGGTTCGATTCCCGACAGGGTCGGGAATTTTAACCATCATTAGTTAACTTCCCTGCCACAGGGTCTGGGTGTATGTGTTGTCTTCACCATCATTTCATCCTCAACACGACGCGCAGGTCGCCTACGGGTGTCAAATCAAAAGATCTGTACCTGGCGAGCCGAACCCGTCCTGCGATTTCCCGGCACTAAAAGCCATACGACATTTCATTTACCACTAGGGGTATGCAAGGTCGTTTCAAGAGACACACAAATTTATCGTAGCTTCGAACCGTTATATAAAAGCTAATCGGTCTGGAGCGATCTATATATATTAAGGTATATAAAAAAAGAAAATAGACGTAAATTAAGGAGGCACTTTCAGATATCACAGAAATTTTAAGTTTTGTACCGGAGAAGCTGATGACCCCAGCATGCCTAGAAAAATCGAAAATTCTCAAAATTACCCGAAGGGGACACCCTGGGAGGAGCTTCAAATTTTGGGCTCAGCATAAGAACGCAGTCGTATAATTTATCCAAAGCGACAACCTATAGGTTTTGTGGGCTTAAGAAGATTCGTGAATTTCCTCCTTTTTTATCCCCCTTCACCCCAAATCAAGATGGCGGCACAATCTGCCAGACGAGCTAGAAAAGTGAAATGAGCCTGTAACCGACGGAAAAATGTTCAAATTTTTTAATTTTTACCCCCGAAAATCTCGAAACAAGGAGGAAATTTTGATGTCTTTGGAGACAATTCCTTTTGAGCTATTTGTTGGCTAAACGGCAAGTCATATCACAAGACAGATGGCACAATATCATTAAATTTGGAGTGATCTACAACTTTGGTCCTATGACTTTGTGTCGTATCTCTCTCCCCTATACGTTAGATTTGGCTGTATTTCTGGATAGTTCGTAAATTTGGTGATTTTTGCACTATATTTCATTGTTTGATACACTTACAGGAAATATAGAGTCATTAAGTTTGGTGCGCACTGGAACAATTGAATGCCATATGTGGACCAAATTTCATGATTCTAGCTTATACTTAAGTATGTAAAAAATAATGTAAGGCGTTAAAAATGTGCTCAAATTTCACCCTATTGAATGTTTCGAACTCAATTTAACCCATAAATATCTGAGTTGCGAGAAAATGTTTTAGAGTTGAATATGTAGGGGGCGTCTAATGGTGCAAAGCATTTGTTAGTATGGTATACCGTTTAGGAGTGGTGAATCTCGAAGTGGAGGTGTGCACTTTAATAAATTTAAGGAAATCTCAATCACGGCGTGAAGAGTCATTTGTGTAGAAATCCGTATACGATGTAAAAAACCGTAGCGAAGCACGAGCAAATTTGCTAGTTTTCAATAAAAACTTGTTTTGATTGTGTTTTCGTCTATTCACTCTAAAATATGTGTCGGTTTTTACTTCCCATTGAGTTGATTCACCACAGAGGGGGATGTGGGTATTTTTGCTGGTAAATAATAGCCATAGGTGTGAAATGCTTCTTTTTTAAATCACAAAGAGACAAACAAAAATATGTATCTACTCCCATAATATGGATTGGAGGTAACTTAACTGTGTAGAGATAAGAGTTAAAATTCCATTCATCCTGTGAATAATGTATTGAAAGTAGTCAATACAGTTTACAAACGTATAGAGCGGATGGGGCCACCTCTGTGGGGTAGTGGTTAGTATGCTTAGCTGACACCCCCCCGTCCCCCGGAGGCCTGGGTTCAATTTCCGTCTCTGCTACGAAATTTGAAAAGTAGCACGAGGACTAGTACGAGATACATTCTGCCTCGGGAAGTCAACTGAGTAGAGGGGGGAAGATCCATTCCCACCTCAGTCATCATCGAAGTGGCTTCCCGTGGTTTCCCACTTCTTCTCCAGCCAAATGCCGGGATGGTACCTAACTTAAGGCCACGGCCCCTTCCTTCTGTTTTCCTTCTTTATCCCTTCCAATCTTCGCATTCCCAACAAGGTCCTTGTGCAGCATAGCCGTATCCCCTACCAAATGTCTCACGCTCCAGGATACTGCCGTTGAGGTGGTAGAGGTGGGATCTTTCACTGAATTCGAGCGAAAAACCAACCCTGGAGTTTAAGCGGATTAAGAATGAAATAAAAATAAAGCAGATGGGACGATTGACGAAAATGATGCCACCCCTTGACATAAAGCAGCAAAAAAAACCAGCAATGCTTTCGTGCAAATAAATAACAGAGTCCTATAGATAATCTGAACAACAAAAGATCCAAATAGATATTTTGAACAGACCTAAAACTTCTCGATAACTGATCAAGAGCCAAGAAGATTGGGTACTCAGCACAAGGATGGTTCTGAAATGTATTTCGTTTTACAGGAAAGGTATCGAGAGCTGGTCACCAAGCCGGAGACAGTATTTGCCACCTCAGTACATGATCTTCGCAACATTTTCTTTTCAAGAAGTGGGACGAACGACGGCCAGTGAGGCAATAAACATAAATCACAACAGAACTTCATTTCCTGACATATGGTAAAAGTGTTTTCCGTGAGCGTACATTGAAAGTAGGTTATTTTCTCCACTTCGTCGCGTGGCCGGACATGTCACGTACTGAGGTGGTAAATACTGTCTCCGGCTTGGTGACCAGCTCTCGATATGACTTGCCTGGTATTCGAACAATAAATTAAAACTACAATTAGTAACACGTTTGGAACAAGGGTCGCTTTTCTCAGGAAGGTTTCAAGTTGACGCCTGTGGGTGACCTGTGTGATTGAGGGTGGGATACTAGCTAGGATGAAATCTAATATCGAAGACACCTCGTCCCTGAGGCAGAGGAAATAACCAGTGAAGGTTAAAATCCCCGATACAGCCGGGAATCGCACCTGGGACCCCTTAGATCAAAGGCCATTATGCTAACCAGTTAGCCACGAAGCCAGACAATTTCCTAATAAACTATAGACGCTTGTCATATGCTGTGCGGTTATTACAAACAAACAAATCCATGATGCAAAAAAGTCTGTCAAGACGAGTGTTGGCTAGCCAGATGACCTGCAAATATTGGAGTGTCACGTGGCTAGCGTGACGACATTCTCAATCATTGCTTTCTTCCGCGACCGGGTCCTCTGCCTCTCGCATTATTCGGCTTCTCAGTTGGTCTCACGACAATGAGTGAAATCCATGGACTGACCGGGGAATGAACTTACGTCCTTCGGATAAGAGACATGCTTATCACGAGGCTAGAATTATTGTTATTATTATTATTATTATTATTATTATTATTATTATTATTATTATTATTATTATTATTATTATTATTATTGTTATTTTTATGAATGCCTTATTCTAAAATTTTCTATCATAGAAATCGTCGTTTATATTACCTTCTCGTAAACTGTTATAAATTTTGATGAACTCATTACTTAAAAAGTAATTCATCATTAAGTTCCACCTATTCAATATTCGTTGGATTAGATATTGAATGACTACATATTTCTTTTTAAGAATATAGTTCGTCAATGTTAAGCGTCAATACGGAACTGAATATGAAATTGATAATCTGTAATGTATTAGAAATTGTTCTAAGCTATGTTGTGTTAAATCGACGTAGAATTCCAACAAGGGACATGATCGTTATGGCGACAGGTCTATGTGATCTGGCCCCGTGGTTACCCGGTTCGAATCCTGTTAGTCGAAAAAATCACCATCTGAATGTAGGCCAGCAGAGTAGGAAATGAAATGGCGTATGGCTTTTAGTGCCGGAATATCCAAAGACGGGTTCGGCTCGCCAGGTGCAGGTCTTTTGATTTGACTCCCGTAGGCGACCTGCGCGTCGTGATGAGGATGAAATGATGATGGAGACAACACATACACCCAGCCCCCGTGCCAGGAAAATTAACCAATGATGGTTAAAATTCCCGACCCTGCCGAGAATCGAACCCGGGACCCCTGTGACCAAAGGCCAGCACGCTAACCATTTAGCCATGGAGCCGGACATCAGGGTAGGAGAGGTGGTGGCATACAATTTCTAATCTTTGGACTGCATGCCAAAAGTCTGGATTGGATTTAAAAGCTCTCCTCAGTGATCATATGGAGTGAGGACATATGACGCTCTTGATGGTGATTCTTTCGTCGGATGGAGACTTTAAGCTTTGACGTTAGGAAGGTCATCTGTCCGTAAAACCTCCCTATGACGATTCATCTTACTTGGTACGCGACCCCGTAGAAAAGAAAAAACGGTATAAGTTTTGGACACACATGTCGATGATAAACATGCAGATTTACGATCATTCTGCATCTTACTAAGTTGTGAAAAGAGTGCCAGAAACCATATAGTATACAAATACTATTTCACCGTTCTGTACGAGGCACATGTTCCATTGTGCACGAACTCCTAACCCTCCTCCTGCTACTTCCAAGGATGGTCGTGAAAATTCGATGATCATTAAATTATTCTTATTCGTAAATTTATCAAAGGTGGACATGTCTGAAACGGGCCCCGCGTTGTAGGTGTAGCGTGCCTGCTTCTTATCCGGAGGCTCCTGATAATATTCCCGGCAAGGTCAGGCACTTTTACATGGATGTATGGGCTGGTTGGAGGTCCACTCAGCCTAAAATTGAGGAGCTATCTGGCGGTGAGATAGCAGCCCTGGTTTAGAAAGGCAGGAATGACGGCCGAGAGGATTCGTCGTGCTGACCACACAATACCTGGTAACCTGCAGAGCAGCGGTTGCTTGGTAGGCCATGACCTTCCGGGTCTGTTGTGCCATGGGATTTGATTTAGATATGTTTAAAATACAAGCTTTGACCTCTTGATGGAAGGGGGGAAGACTATCTGTTAAAGGTGACTGACCCAGGATTGAACCCGTGACCTCACTGTTACTGGGCGCTAGAATTATCCATCCATTTAACATATAATTAACTTGATAACGTGATATTTATTTCTAGACAGTAGCACCTGTTTTAAGAAGAAGAGTCCGGATGTGCCAATAAAGTGCTTGAAAACTTGTTTCTCATCCAGCTCGTCAGTCAGCACTGTTCTCTGAGTCTCACCTCGCTGGGTAGTAGCTCGTAGGATAGGTGTGCTACGTAATTTCAAATATTAAAGAATTCAAATATTGGTCTGTCACTGTGAAATTGCTTGAGTTGGCAGTTCTCCTAATTGGTACATGATTCTTTGTGCCCGTATCCGTGTTTTATAAATGTTTTAACTTGGCCTTCCTCTTGCTTTCTTTGCAGTATTGTAGCATTATGCTGCAATTTTTTTCATAAATGAGTGTCTTAGTGCATGGCCGCACCGCAACAGGCGTCGGTTCTTAATTAGTTGAAATGAATATACCTTATGGCTGGGGGTTATCAGAATATTTGTACAACGTAACACGACAAAATTATGAAAGTGACGTCACATTAGTTGTTACCGTAGGCCTTGGTCGCCAAAGATGCTGCGGCTGTGGATGTGTACGAATAGACTGTGTTGAAATAGATAGTGTACCGACAGTGACGTCACATTAGTCGTTACGGTAGGCCTTGGTCGGCAAAGATGCTGTGGCTACAAGTTAAATTCCTTTTACGTAGAGTTGCATTTCACCTTGATATAACATTGAGTTTCATTTATTGAAAGGCGTATTCATGATTTTTAGCTTTCCGCAAGGGGAAACGTTTCTTTCTTATTTTATTTTTTTCAGCAGTGATTTCCTCTATTTCATGAATTGTGAAACTTGGGAATTTATTATTTTTACTGCCCATGAATTTTTAAGTATTCGTCTGGAGTACTACATTTCAAATGCCTTATGTATTCTTGAACTGCTTTTATTTAATGTCAAAATATCTGGTGCAAGAATGTTCTTAAGATTCTCGGGCGTAGCGAAGGTTTCATGGTGGAAGTGCACAGTTTGCTCATTTTTTCAGTAACACCCATGTTTGTAATGTTCGAAATATACGCTTAACTACCAAATGAGCTGGCCGTGCTGATAGTGTGACGTAGCTGTGAGCTTGCATTCGAGAGATAGTTGGTTCAAATCCCACTATCGGCAGCCGAGAAGATGGTTTTCCGTAGTTTCTCATTTTCACACCAGGCAAATGCTGGGCCTGTACCTTCCCAATCCTAGCCCTTTCCCATCCTTGCGTTGCAGAAAACCTTCGATGTGTGTGATGTTAAACTATCAGAGAAAACTCCAATACACAGTTAGTGAATACACTCGCATAGTTATATTTCGTTAGAAGTTTGACGAGCCGCGCTGAAGGTAATTTATAGCAGATGTTATATGTAGAAAAATAACGACTGCTCCAGACTATCTAGAGAGAATGTGCAGCTAGAGTTGTAATTATTTAGTCTATTTAGGGAATTGCTACAAAGTAATGATAATAAAGAACAAACCAAATACATTGCCACGGAGAGAAAGAAACTCTTGGACATGACCTGGGATTCTTCATACGCGGGAAGCTCCTGAGAAACACGCGGCACTATCAGATCAGGTCCTTCATTGCCGCAGAACTGAGAAAGAAGGGATTCAATGTACATGAGGAGGTACACGAACTGACCATAAACGGTAGTTGGCAAAGAATTGACATCATAGCCTTTAAGGACAAGAGTTCTCAAGGATTCATCTTAGATCCGACTGTGAGGTTCGAGAACCATAGCGGTCAGCCAGAGGAGAATAATCTAGGAAAGATTAAAAAGTACAAACCCACTATCCCTTACTACAAATCTAAACACCATCTTCAAGAAATTGAAATAATAGAGATAATGGTCGGAGCTCGTGGTACCGTACCTCGTCACTTTATCGCCACATAAGCGCTTCTAACTTCCAATGAAACTGTGACTATCGTCCTCCGAGGCTCCATCAATATCCTGAGACACCACCTCTATAGCTACAGTTGTGAAATGACGCACCGATTATACTGTTTATTTTAAATTTAGAGTTTTCTTCAATTAATAGAACTTTACAGAAAATTTGATATGTTTTAACTTGTGCTTAGTGGCAGCCGGTAAATATAGGGGGTTGTTCCTAAATAAATGGAAATGCTTATGATCTGTACAGATAACTTATTTTCACCAGAGAAATTTACTGTTTTATTATCTCATTTAATGTCTTTGGATTACAGTCTTCAAATATATCGGCTTCATCTGAATAATACAGTTACCTACGTAAATGTATTTCTGAAGATGTTACTGCAAAGAAGCAATAGCCTAAGGATGTTTCTAATGAAGGTAGGTGCGGTGATACAAAAGTGCTAATATGAAAAACACAATTCTTTGATTATAATAGCTGTTGATTAGTTACATTTTCTGATATTCTTATACCGAATTCGGCATCGAAGCTAAAAGATAAACAGTTTTTAAAACATTCTCCAATTGGCGAGGTGAAGATTAACGAAGAAACCGTTTCCTATCTGTCGTAATTGTACTCGAGGACTTAGTATCTCTAGTTGTCAGGAAGTGCACTCATCTGCTCCTGTCCACTGAGACAGGCTTCTTCTGCTCGCTGTATATGACTGCAATAAAGGTAAATTCGTGTCCTCATCCCGAGGTGGTGCAGCTCTTTTCAGGCATGTATCGGTTCAACCACATACCAGCCCTCCTGCCTTTCGTAAATTTCTGGCAGTACCGGCAACCGAACCCGGACCCCAGAGGACGGCAGCTAATAACACTAACCGTTACGCTACAGAGGCGGACACTGCGATAAATATTCCTCACAATGAAAATGCACTGTTGATATAATCTCTCTTTCTTAGCTATTCGCATCTCAAGAGCACTACGGTGCATAAATACACTGCGTAGTTTCACAAAAGAAACAAAAGCTCTCGAGAACTACTGATGAATATTGTATTATCCAGGTACGTTAAAGAACAAATATAGGTGAAAACACGTTACCACTAAAATATTAATCCCTGTCGGTGGGGGTGACAGAACACCCACAGTACCCCCGCCTATCGTAAGAGATGACTACAAGGGGCTCTCAACCTGGGAGCATGGTATGGCGACCACGGGGTCCTTATCTGAGTCCTGATATTGCTTCCACTCACTTGTGCCAGGTTCCTCACTTTCATCTATCATATCCGACTTCCCTTCACTTCAACTCTTGTTCTTTCCCGACCTCGAAGATAATATTAGGTTTTTCAAATCCTAGGGAGTCTTTCATTTTCATGCCCTTTGTAGCCCTTGTCTTTCTTTCACCGATACCTTCATTTTTCGTGGTGTTGGTCTCCTTCCATTTCGTTTTTTCTGATTAGTGTTATATGGAGGATGGTTGCCTAGCTATACAGTACTTCCTCTTAAAACAATAATCACCAACACCGTCACTAAAATATAATCCACTTTTCCTAGTAGCTCAAATCTGTGGTGTAGTTGTTATTGCGTTCATCTATTATCCCCGAATGCCCGAGTTCGATTCCCGGCTCTACCACGAAATTTGAAAAGTGGTACGAGGGCTACAACGGGGTCCACTAAGGTTCGGGAGGTCAAGTGACTAGAGGAGGGTTCGATTCCCACCTCAGCCATCCTCGAAATGGTTTTCCACTTCTCCTCCAGGCAAATAACGGCATGGTACCCAATTTAAGGTCACAACCGCTTCCTTCCTTCTTCCTTGCTCATCCTTTCCAATATTGTCATCAGCCCCACAAGGGCGCTGTTCAGCATAGAAGGTGAGGCACTGGTTCTTCTCCCCAGTTGTATCGCCCGATCCTAAGTCTGATGCTCCACGATTCTGTCCTTGAGGTGGTAGAGATGGGATCTCTCGTTGAGTGCTAGAGAATACCCATCCCTGGAGGGTAAACGAATTAAGAAAGAATATGTGTTGTCCATACAATCGATCAATCAATTGATGGAGAAAACCGAATCATCAGTGAAAATTGCCAAGGCGTTAATTCATATTTAAGGTCCACATGGTCTATAGTAAAGCCATTATTAAATCACTGAACTGGTTTCGAGCATTAATTACATTAGTTTAAAACGAGGCTAAACCTCACTTGGCTTCTTTTTCGCTTCACTGCGGCTACCTTTCTTTACCACGAGGACTCCAACAACATTCGGCTTAAGCTGTGCTCTTAGGGAAATTTATTCCACGTTACTTATTATTCTGGTTCAAGGTGCATTTTTTAAGTGGAGAGACTTAAAGAAGGTAATAACTGCTTTCAAGAAAAGTGGACCGTATACTGTAGTTTAACGTTTTCAATCTTTTCTTAGTGACTATTATTTGTACCCTGCTTGAAAGTTAATTTTCTGTTTCTTTGCGAACAACAACACATCAAACTGTAAAGTATCTACAGTAACGCGAAGAAGCAATTTTTGCGGAAGTCCAGCAAACTGTATGATTTAAATATTCGGAGTTCTAATTCCAACATCAACACTTGTAACTTTATAATACTTACTTTAATATTCGATCTAGGAAAATGTGAGTAAAATACTTCATTTTGAACTCCAGAGACGCCTAAACGGATTCCAGTAACAGATAATTATTACCATGCATTCTTCCACAACCACTACAGTAACATTCGTTATTAATACCTCAGCTGGTATAAACACAAGCACACTGTGCTGATGATCAATTAAAACATGATATACAATCAATAATAATAATAATAATAATAATAATAATAATAATAATAATAATAATAATAATAATATAACATGGTAAAACTTTGAGGATGGACCATTACTCAAAATACACTCTACAAAATTGATTGTCTTCATTAATTTATACACTTACAGCACAATAGCTAGGTTGAGTAGCCCAGAACGTATTGTAGAGCTCTGACGTTTTGAGCCCAAGTTGGTGGGTTCGAATTCAGCACAGTCCAGTGCTATCTGAAGATATTCAAATAGGCCAGTCTCGTGTCGGTAGTCACCGGTACTTAAGGGAACCCTCGAAGTTCAAAAATTTGTTACCTGAACGTCAGTAAAAGCCATGTTAATAGTTATGGGAGCGTAAAATCAATGATTCTACTATTACCTGTAATAATGTGTGTGATAAATATATCACAACGGTAATAATTGTTATTTTGTGTGGCTATTGCTAGCAGGCCCTCCGATAGGGGTGGTTGGCAGCTATCGTGTATGGAAAACTGCGTGTTAGTGTTGTGTGTAGTGAATATGTTGTAGAGATGTAAGGAACAGTGCAAATACTCAGTCCCCGAGACAAGGGAATTAACCGTTTAACATTAAAATTAATGCACCCGAGTAGGAATCGAACAAGAGCCCCGAGAACTGAAGGCCAAGATACTCACCACTCAGCCATATAACGTGACATCAGCAGCAGAGACGAGGTAAGGCGACTTATGAGTAACCATGTATATTTACAAATCAAAATCCACAGCCTGTTTAGAGTCATTCGACCGGCTCGGCGATGGAATGAATGAAGCCCCATATAGCGGTGAGGGTAGGAATTGTGCCGGCTGCTGAAGCCTGTCGCACTCCTCTGGGCCAATGATTAATGACTGACAGATGAAATGAAATTATACTGGAGTGTGTTGCCGGAAAGAAAGATGACGGGGAAAACCGGAGTACCCGAAGAGAAACCTGTCCCGCCTCCTTTGTCCAGCACAAATCTCACATGGAGTGACCGGTATTTGAACCATGAAACCCAGTGGTGAGAGGCTGGCGCGCTGCCTGGGCCACACAGGCTTGCATATTTACAAATGAATCAACCATTAAATCTTAAATTTCAAATGTATTCATTAATTATTCTGTTTTATCAGCGTGATGGAAATATAGGTCATTCTTGAATTCAAGACCATCCAATACGCATAAGATCCAAGTAACATTGTCACTTATAATTAAGGTGACCAAAGTTCGAAACTCAGCCGGAGCACTTGAGATTTTTGGAATGAAAATTCAAATCCATGTGATTCAAAATCCACCTAAAACTCGAGGTTCACCGAGCGAGTTTGCCGTGCGGTTAGGAGCGCGCAGCTGTGAGGTCGTATCCGGGAGATAGTGGGTTCGAACCCCACTGTCGGCAGCCCTGATGATGGTTTTCCGTGGTTTCCCATTTTCACACCAGGTAAATGCTGGGGTTATACCTTAATTAAGGCCACGGCCGATTCCTTCCAATTCCTTAGCCTTTCCTATCTCATGGTCGCCATAAGACCTATCTGTGTCGGTGCGACTTTAAGCAAAATAGCGAGCAACTCGAGGTCCTGCTGCTATGATTCCGATATTTAGCGTCTGATGGAACTTCAACTTTGTTTGCTTGCAACTAGCTTGCTTTCGTCACTATTTAGATGGAAACGTTTTCAACTTGTTAAAGGTGTTCGCAATTCCCATATAAAGAATGACAGCGAAGTCACAGATTTTTCTCTTCTAATTCCACCTCTTGCTTATTATAACTAACCTACCATGATGCATGTGCTGCTATAATTGCAAATAATATATAATTATATTTGAAAATAGGGGTTCAAAAAACCTGTAGGCCTAAGGCAATCACAGCATGTTAATAGGACGCTGTCATTACCCTCCACATTAACAACTCTGGCCATAATTTGATTAATGCAAGATTTCTTCCTACCGTACAGAAGGCAATACTTTCTTCAAATAACATTACCAGCCTACTACGTGGGAAATGGATTGAATGTTTTATAATTTAGGTATGTAAAATGACGACTTTCGACCAGTGATCATAACAGGTGTACCGAGCGAGTTGACGGTGCGATTAGGGCGCGCAGTTATGAGCTTGCATTCGGGAGATAGTGAGTTCGAACCTCACTGTTGGCAGCCCTGAAGATTGTTTTCCGTGGTTTCCTATTTTCACATCAGGCAAATGCTGGGGCAGTACCTTATTAAGGCCACGGACTCTTCCTTCCCACTCCTAGCCCTTTGTATCCCATCGTCGCCAGAAGACTTATCTGTGTCGGTGCGAAGTAAAGACAATTGTACAAAAAAGTAATCAAATGATCATAAATACGTCTCCCGGTCATGGCCATCGATCAACGGCCGATAATTTCAGTTGACTAAGACACTGCCTGCACTGTTGCTAGGTAACAACACCTTACATCACTCCCTGCACGGTTTCTAGGTAACAACACCTTACATCACTGCCTGCATGATTGCTAGGTAACAACACTTTACATCACTGCCTGCACGGTTGCTAGGTATATAATATATAATTTCGTGTGGCTATTTCTAGCTGAGTGCAGCCCTTGTAAGGCAGACCCTCCGATGAGGGTGGGCGGCATCTGCCATTCGTAGGTAACTGCGTGTTATTGTGGTGGAGGATAGTGTTATGTGTGGTGTGTGAGTTGCAGGGATGTTGGGGACAGCACAAACACCCAGCCCCCTGGCCACTGGAATTAACCAATTAAGGTTAAAATCCCCAACCCGGCCGGGAATCGAACCCGGGACCCTCTGAACCGAAGGCCAGTACGCTGACCATTCAGCCAACGAGTCGGACGGTTGCTAGGTAACAACACCTTACATCACTGCCTGCACGGTTGCTAGTTAACAATACCTTACAACACTGCCTGCACGGTTGCTAGGTAACAACACCTTACATCACTGCCTGCACGGTTGTTAGGTAACAACACCTTACAACACAGCCCGCATGGTTGCTATGGTTACAATTCGGCCACACATTTTGTCACGTCGCGTTACACGAATTTTCAGACGACCCCCAGCCATAGGACATTTAATTTATATCAATAGAAATAATTAGCTTATAGAGGAATAAACTAGCCTACTGAGCCCAGAGTGTGAATCTATGCACAGATTGTAAGTGGTGCGGTACACCAGCGAATATGGGCTTCTTCCTTTCACTCACTGCTGTAGTATCTTGAGATATTCTTTGAGGTAGGTTGCGAACTTTTGCAAACATACTGAATGTACACACAGGTAATATTATACTCTTCACATACATACGGTACGTGGTACTTGTTTTACTGACCACAAAGTGTCGATTTCCTCCCATGATGTAAGTGCAAATACAGTATCAATAACTTCCTAAATAACATTTAAGATGTTTAGAACTGTGAGTGTTTCTGTGGACTGGTTAGTGAAAATCTATTAAGGAATATAATAATAATAATAATAATAATAATAATAATAATAATAATAATAATAATAGCCAGATTTGTGTTTAGTACAGTAGGAGTCCAAGTGGTGGTGGGGTTCGATCCGCGAGAAAATTCACTGCGTTAAATACTGTATTAATTACGCAAGGCCAAAATGTATCTTACTTGTTAAAAACGACCGCAAATGAAGCAGCTTTCCATTTGACAGACTTTAGTCACTATGCGCTCTATACAATTACTTATATATGTCTTCACTAATTTTTTGACACTTACTTGTACCCTAGTGACATTTAACTGGGTTGAGTAGCGTACTGTAGATCGCTGGCTGTATTTGCTCAAGCGGATGGGTTCGATTCCATCTCAGCCCAGCGGTATTCTAAGATACTCAAATACAAAAATCTCGTGTCGATAGAGTTACCGGCACGTAAAAGAACCATTAAGGAACAAGATTCCAGCTCCTATGCATTTTCGAATGCCGTAAAAGTAATTAACGGGACTTGAAAACAATCACATAATCATAATGAATACGTATATTGTGTAAACGTGACGCACAGATGGTCGTATCCATTATTAATAATAATAGTTGTAATGTCCCATTAATTATTGATGTTAAGAGACATCGGGCAAATATTTTTTTAACAGAACCGAACGCCATGTAGTTACGCATTTACTGTAACCACCCTCAATATTGCTGGCCTCATGAACATTATCACGACAAGTATCACTGTCTTCGGACAACGACTAATGGACTGCATTTTTAATAATTATTATATTTTCGAGGCTAAGATTAGTGTTACACTTGTGGAACGAACGCAGTTTTGCAGCCAGATGCCCTTCCTATATCTCTCTATAGAGAAATGTATTCTACTATTAAAGTAGCCTATTCTGCGGTTGTTGACAGCGTCGTGTACATTTCTGTAAAAGAAGGAATAAACCAAACGTGGCTAAACTCCCTAAATAGCTAGGAACCTGGGACCCTGTGGACCTAAGAGCACGACTCTGATCACTCAGTTAAGAAGGTAAGTATTAATAATAATAATAATAATAATAATAATAATAATAATAATAATAATAATAATAATAATAATAATAATAATAATAAAATGTATTCAACGTCCCTTCAGCTACTGTTGGTGTTTAAGGGACTCTAGGACACTGGATGTTGTACTCCACATTCTCGAAGATCAATAGACACATGTATCGTGCATCTAAGTATCCCTAAACATCAACTGATTGCTCCAGGATTCAAATTCTCTATCCTGAATACAGGAGGCGAGTGACTAATCGCCTACGACACTCAGCCAGGCTTCCTGCATAGAGATAAGTTCCCTCTTCTATACAGTGTCAAGTCTCACTAACCGGAAATCTCGTTTTCAAATTTACCTCAATCGATACGCTTTGAAGTTCCTGAATCTTCTAGTTCGGAATCTTTGACATCGAGAACTCTAATTATCATGCTCGATTATGAATTACATCGACAATGTTTGATTCTATTTTTGTTTTACTTTTCTGGATGATCTATCTGTTTCATTGTTTCAGGTACTACGAGGCATATAATGTAACATCTAATGATTAGATATGCTGATTAGTATGTGTGCCAGTGTTCATTAAATAAGCAGAGGAATGCTATGGAAGGCCATAAGGGCGACAAAATATCAAATGTAGTGGAAATCATCAGAAAGAAATTTAGAATATTTTTATAACATGCATTTTATATTATACTACCTATTTCTATTTTCAGTATAGAGTCTGAGAACACGTTCAAGAGGATAGGGGGAAATTTTTTTTTCACACGATGATTTACGCCGCACCGACACAGATAGGTCTAATGGTGACGATGGGACAGAAAAGGGC
The DNA here is from genome assembly GCF_040414725.1 of Anabrus simplex. Taxonomy (NCBI): domain Eukaryota; kingdom Metazoa; phylum Arthropoda; class Insecta; order Orthoptera; family Tettigoniidae; genus Anabrus; species Anabrus simplex. Next base: position 334,120,768 of record NC_090270.1, read on the forward strand.
TACGAGTGGGAAGGAAGCAGCCGTGGCGTTAATTAAGGTACAGCCCCAGCATTTGCCTGGTGTGAAAATGGGGAACCACGGAAAACCATTTTCAGGGCTGCCGACAGTGGGATTCGAACCGACTATCTCCCGAGTACTGGACACTTCCTGCACTTCAGCGACTGCAGCTATTGAGACCTGTATGGAGAAAATTTTACTCTACAAACACCGATATTCTGTAGATTATTTGTCATTCTGATATTTTTATTTCAAATTAGATGAACCCACATCAGTGAGACTTTTATTAGCAACCTTCCTACCTGATTCCCGGCTGAAAATCTCCCTATGATAAGAAAACCACGATCAGGTAACGCACTTTCACAGATTAATACTTTACTTTCCGACAACGAAGAAGGGCCGCTTGTCACTCATAGGCCGGGGACTGCTGAGATTTGACGATATTAGAATTATTGACACACAAACTAATTCTCAATAGAAGCATGCCGGCATTCTGACTCTTTTGAAGGCAATTACCACTTTAATCGGCACTAGTACGTTGTCATTTTTCTAGATTTACAGAATATCTGTGTTACTGTATGTGCATGATTTTCCAGACTAAAATTGTATTCAATCACAAATAATCACACTGGTATTACACTCCTCATAGTAGCGTGTACTTTTTAACAAAAATTAACTATTTAATTGATGGGGTAGAAACCAATTTGGACATTCTTGTAAACCCCTATGAGTGTTTATATATTAATTGTAAGGATAGGAGGGCTGATTTCCAAATGTATTTTAAGTGTCCTATTGAATAATGTGCAACTACAAGTAGTCCAGTTGTAATTTCCGGAATTTGAAGTTATGTGTTAGTTACCGATGAAATTTCACAAATGGGCTTCTTTTACCAGTAATGTTACTATGCGTATTTTTATTTAACCACTGTCTAAATATAGGTAATTATTACGGCTGAATAAATGGTTCTACATTGGAAGGGAAACTGCCTCAGTAGAACTAGAATAACACAAGTGTTTGAAGAAATAGAAAATGCGTGGTCATTAGTGTAGTAGCATCTAGTGTGTTTGCACATCACAAATTCGCTCGCGTCATGTCATTTCGTACCTTGCCTGAGGCGTCCAGCTGACTTACCTCATGGTTGTGCTGTTATGTTGGTATCCGTGTCGGCAGGTACTCCTGGTAAGCGCTGATGTGCACGCGGACGAGCTTCGGGGTCGAATGACGAGTAGCACACGTAGGGAGAGCCGTTTTATTTTGGGCTTCAGCATACAGTATTCAGTTCCGCCGGAGTGGGGACACTGGCTACGGGGGAGGGGAAACTAGAGCACAGCTTTCTGTAATTACTGAAAGTCAAGGTAAATTGATAACCTCTCCTCATGTTCTGTCTAGTACAGAACTTTCTTAAGGTTGGGTGACTTCAATGCTGGAGTAAGCTACCAGGTCAAAAATAGGCAACCTAAAATTTACGTACTTCGTCTCTATAACCCATAAGCTCTCGTTGCCGGCGTTCAGGTAAGTGGACCGGTGACTTTCTCTGATTGGTGAGGTCACGGATTGATCCCAGATGTTTATAGAAATACAAAATGCAGTTCTTCGATATAACGGAGATAGGAAAGTAACGACGGCACAGCAAATCCGGGTAGACTGTATTTTACCTATGGGCACCACACAACCAAATGATCAGATGAAGATACAGATACTATTGTTATTTAATTTGCACACTGTCGTGGCAATGATATTCAAGCAACTGTACCGATTTTAGGAAATCAAGGCAAAAGTACCTTAATTTACACTTCATTTTTACGCAGAATTTGAACTCATAAATTTCCGAACAATTCCAGTCGTTGCAATGACCACCGCCTTCTGCATGGTCTTGCAGTTGACATCCAACTTCTTCAGTCCTTCCACCAGTGTTTTATTTATAGCAGTTGTACTCGAAAGGATGTTTGGTACAATTATCACCTCTTCACAGCGCCATAGTCTTTGAATATCCTCCACCAGTGGTGTATACTTTATTATTATTATTATTATTATTATTATTATTATTATTATTATTATTATTATTATTATTATTATTATTATTATTATTATCGGCTTAATATTATCAGTTAAGGAGCGCGATTGAACATAAAGGTCTTTTTCCAATTATTCATGACTTATATCGAGGAGGCGTCATAAAATACATTTTTAGTAACTCTTTCACTCTCCATTCTCTGAATATGGCCATAAAATTTCAATCGTCTTTTTCCAGTAATGTCTGATATTTTCTCAGAATGCTGGTAAATTAGGAGAACTTTTCGTCCACACTCCTTCTATACATATTACCAAGCGAGTTTTGCTGTGCACTTCCGGACGCGCACCGGTGAGCTTGCATTCGAGAGATAGTGGCTTCGAACCCCACTGTCTCAGTCAGCTCTGAAGATGGTTTTCCATGATTTCCCATTTTCACAACAAGCAAATGTTGGGGCTCTACCTTAGTTAAGGCCATGGCCACTTTCTTTCCACTCCTAGGCCTTTCCTCTCCCATCGTCGCCATAAGATCTATCTGTGTCGGTGCGACGTGAAGCCACTTGTAAAAAATTATCTAAAATTATCTATGCATACTGGGCCTAAGATTTTGCCTAAGGATTTTCCTTTCTTTTTTTAAGTTTTAGTTAGCGATCTCCCTCCATTGATCGAGGTTTATTATTATTATTATTATTATTATTATTATTATTATTATTATTATTATTATTATTATTATTATTATTATTATTATTATTATTATTATTATTATTAGGCTTTTCCCCAATTTCTAGAGCCGGCACTATGGCCGGATGTCTTTCCTGACGACAATTTTATGTTGAGGGACGTATTCGCTGTGGTGGCTGGTAGTGTGGTTGGTTCCGTGTACACGAAGAGATGTATATTGTGACAAAACATCAAGTCGCTGAGTGAAAGAAATGAAACTGATGCAATTAACACCTACCCGGACGGGATTCGTACCAGGGACCCTTCGAATAAAAGGCCAATACGCTGATCATTCGGTCAAAGGGACAGCGTATTATTATTATTATTATTATTATTATTATTATTATTATTATTATTATTATTATTATTATTATTATTATATTTACAATCAAGAAAATGCACACACACACACACACACACACATACACACATACACACACACACACACGCGCGCGCATACAGTGTATATTATGGAAAGTCATATTTTTGTGGTGTTGAGCTTAGCCGATTTAGTAAGGCACCTTAATAATAATAATAATAATAATAATAATAATAATAATAATAATAGTAATAATAATAATAATAACAATAATAGTGTTACGTTCCAATAACTACTTTTACGGTTTTCGGAGATACTGAGGTGCCAGAATTTTGTCCCATAGGAGTTCCTTAACGGTAAGTTTGCCGGACGAGAATTACATATATTTCAGCAGCTTCAAATAGCACCCCACTTTGCTGGAATCAAATCCACCAAACTGGGATCAGAAAGCCAGCTTCTGATTTACTTGAATACCTCCTAGCAAATATTACGCACCTCATCCTTCTTTATGGCAAGCGTATAGTGTATTCATTTCAGGACACCATTGTTGTAAATGTATTAAGATAAGCACATACATGAACGCTAATTTAAAATCCATGGCGGTATATCCCTGATGAGCCTTGGCCTACCAAGCGACCACTGCTCAGTGCTAAAGCCTGCAGATTATAAGGTGAAGCACGAAAAATCCTCTCGGCTGTTATTCTTGGTTGTTTTAGACCGGGGCCGCTATCTCTCTGTCAGATAGCTCCTCAGATATAATCACGTAGGCTGAGTGGACCGCGAACCAGCCCTCAAATCCAGGTAAAGATCCCTGCCCTGACCGGAAATTGCACCCGAGTCCTCCGAGTTACAGCCAGGCACGCTACCCCTACAGCGTGGTGCCGGCACTTTAATAATAATAATAATAATAATAATAATAATAATAATAATAATAATAATAATAATAATAATAATAATAATAATAATTGTATATGATGCATTCAAGGCTACAATTTCTCTATTAAGAGGACTTACTTGCAGCGCCGTATATCTAGAAATTGAAACTGATTATCGAATGACGCTTCTAATATATCACTCGCAATAGTGCTAAGAATTCCGGACCACTAAGGGATTCGAACCCGATATGTTTATATTTACAGGCGTGAATGTTTACTAACTACTCGAAAGAATTTACGTTTAGAGCCGCAGATGTTAATACGAGCATAGTAGCTTCAAGGTGAGCAGGTGGAGTGGGGCATGTGTGAATCAATGTGCGCCTGGCCACGTCGATATAACAATGAACTTGACCCTAGTGTTCTATCTGAAATCATCAGACATTGGTTATGAGTCAAACATTTACAAAGAGTGAATGAAAGGAATATTAACTCAAGGCTAATCTGACTGTCTTTCGAATGGTCATCCCTTAAGGAATAGCCAGGGGCTGCCTGGCCGAGGCAGTAAAGGCGTGCTCGGTTCGCCCGGAAGGACGAGGTTTCGAATCCCCGTCAGGAAGACGTAAAATTTAAGAAACGAGATTTCCACTTCCGGAGGTGCACATGGCCCTAAGGTTCACTCAGCCTACACCAAAAATGAGTACAAGGTTAATTCCTGGGGGCAAAGGCGCCTGGGCGTAGAGCTAACCACTCTACCCCATCAAGTGCCGAGGTTACGGATAGTGGAAGCCTTTACCTCCCACCCCTCCAAGGGCCTTCATGGCCTGTACGGAGATGACTTTGCTTTTTTAAAGGAATATTCGGTGTTCCTTTTAGTTTTTTAAATAAAAAGTGCTATTTATTCGGGACGTTGACCTATGAAGATCTTTTGTCCCTACTTTGCACCATATGTTGTGAACCTGCGTGTATTTGGAAATGGCGGGAGTGTAAAATGTTGAATGTGAGGAAAGAAACATTAAGGACGACACAAACACGTAGACCCCATGGCAGGGATATTAATCATTTACAATTAAAAACCCCTGACCCGCCGGGAATCCAACCCGCGGCCACCGGGTGACAGGCGGACGCGTTGTCCCCTACACCACGGGGCCGGACTTCGTTTTACTTAGAATGTATTGTATTTTAATACCCTTCCATTATTACCAGTTACTGATATGTAATTTTGTAAACCTTAATTAGAAACACAACTAGACAACCATCCCCTATTAACACTAAGTAAGCTCACAGGACAACATATTTATCAGCCCTTGAGAAATCATTACAAGCATCGTTTAACACCGTGTAACTCCGCCTCTGGACTTGATAACCACCTGGAAGTGAGTCCACAAGGCTGTGCAGGTACGTCGCATCCAAGTTGAGACACTCGCCAATTCCGCCAAATTGCAGAGATGCTGATGTTGGCGTTTTACCCGCTGTTCCAAAATCTCCCGCAGATTTTCAATGGGACTCAAGTCAGGTGAAGACTCAGGCCAGTCGAGATGTAATAGGGTGGACGAGTGTTCATAAAACCAGTCACATATGCCTCCAGCCCGATGATCTTTGCTGTTGTCGCGTTGAAAAGTCAGGGTATATCATCATGCAGATGTTGACTGAAAGGGATCACCTGATCATCCAGAATGTGCAAATAAACATGGTGGTTCATATTACTGGTCACCTCAGTGAGTGTGCCTAATCCACGATGCAAAAACACCCCCACAACATCCAGGATGGAATGCTTCATTTGGCCTTTGGTGTACTCGACGACGTGCGTCATTTTAATACAGGCAAGAACGAGGTTCGTCAGACCACATTACGTTCCGCTGTCCACGTTCGATGATTTCTAGGCCATTGAAGACGCGTGTGCTTGTGTGAGCAATGCCTCTGGCGTGATGAGCGATTACAAATGTTCATTGCATGCAGTTCCTGTCACAATGTTCTCTCGCTAACAGAATGGGATGGACCTTCATTCACTGACTGCAGCAATTCCTGTCGGGCTTGGAAACGATTTTGATTCACAAGCCGTGAAACATGCCTCTGGTCCCTCTCAAGTCAGGATCTTTTTCTGACCACAATTCTGACGTCGTGTTTCATGGCCACGTGTAGTACACCAATGCTTGTAGATACATTGAGCACTCCGCTGAAAAACACCAGCAAATTCACGTTCCGTATGGCCATGGGCATGACCAAACATGATTGCTTGCTCCCTTTTGCCACATTGTCACATGTTGGCGTACAGTGTCTGCTTGAAACATCAATATCTCACTGATCGCTAGTGCCTTATGCAGATGCAGAGGCAGTGCGCGTGAGGTTCAGCACTGGACAAGTTCACTGCACCATGTATACTGGCTTAACGATCCGTCTGTGCGTGCGCACCAGGGTGACACACTTTTATTACAAGTAATGGCTATTGTTTGGTGCTGAGAACTTACATCTTGATTAAAGACTGTTATGATGACTTTCAGCGTTCAGCAACAATACTTTTCGTCGCCATAAGACCTATCTGTGTCGGTGCGTCGTAAATGAATTAGCAAAAGCAACAATGTTTCCATATCGAACGGCTCTGCTCAGCAATATCACAGGAAAATAATAATAATAATAATAATAATAATAATAATAATAATAATAATAATAATAATAATAATAATAATAATAATAATAATAATAATAATAATAATAATAATAATAATAATAATAATAATCGTATGGCCTCAGCTACCGCGTGCAGACATTTCAATTTGACGCCAGCTGGCTGTCTGCTCGTCAATTTCGACGTTCCGTTTTACTGTAGGTCCCCACTAGATGGCAGACCGAGTAAACCGAATCTCTCTTGGGCGTCCATGGCTGAGATTTAATGAATTTTGTCGGGTAAACACCAAATGTGTCACCAGAGATCTTTTACATGCCGACATCGTACGACATGTAGTGTCGAATGGACTTTTTTCCGCCCTTCAAAAATCCGACTACCTCTGCCGGGTTTGAACCCGCTATCTTCGGATCCGGAGGCCGAAACTCTACCGCTGATCAACAGAGCAAGCTAGGAAAATGATGACACGTATATTGATGAAACTAAGTGTTTAATTTCACAAAAAAAAGGGAGAACAAACTTGGCTTTCACAGCAATACAAAATACGTGGCAAAAATGAAATGAGTTTAAGAAATAAGAGCTAAATAACAAAACCAAGCATATTTAAAAATCATAGTGATTTTCTGTTTCAGTAAAAGTCATGCTGTGATGTATCACTGCAGTAGTATAATGGGACACTTCTGCCGCCTCCTCCTCCGCCCGCGGCGCGGGAAATTTCAATTTTGGCGGGAAATTTGAATTCTTACGGGAAATTTGAATTTTTGGCGGGAGATTTGAATTTGTAAACAAAGCCACGTGCTTTTTGACAGCTGTCATCGACAACAACGCATCGCTAACCTCACTGCTGCCATCTTGACGGGCCTAAACCTCAGTGGTACCAACTTAACCTAACTAGCGTGAGGTAAACAAAGCCACGTGTTTTTTGACAGCCACGTGCTTTTTGACAGACAACAACGCATCGCTAACCTCAGTACTGCCATCTTGACGGGCCTAAACCTCAGTAGTGCCAACTTAACCTAACTAGCGCGAGATAAACAAATCCACGTGCTTTTTGACAGCCACGTGCTTTTTGACAGATTTGTAAACAAAGCCACGTGCTTTTTGACAGACAACAACGCATCGCTAACCTCAGTACTGCCATCTTGACGGGCCTAAACCTCAGTAGTGCCAACTTAACCTAACTAGTGCGAGGTAAACAAAGCCACGTGTTTTTTTGACAGCCACGTGCTTTTTCGACAGCTGTCATCCGCCATCTTTAAACCACAAAGCACTGTGCTGCCCTCTTTAGATGCAAAATTCGTCACCTGTCATCGGCAGTGCTGCCATCTTGACGGGTCTAAACCTTAGTGCTACCAACTTAACCTAACTAGCGCGAGGTAAACAAAGCCACGTGTTTTTTGACAGCTGTCATCCGCCATCTTTAATCTATAGAGCAGAGTGCTGCCCTCTTTAGCTACTTACCTTTGAAATGTGGTGGCGGATAATTTGAAAAATGCTTTTTGACAGCAGCCACCTTTGTGCACCATGCTGCCCTCTTTAGCTAGATACCTGTGGTGGCAGGCAATTCCACATGACAGCAGCCATCTTTAATCAAGAGAGCACTGTGCTGCCATCTTTAGCTAGATACCTTTGAAATGTGGTGGCGGCAAATTGAAAAATTTCACGTGCTCTTGTTTGGAAACAAACTCACATGCTTTTTTGACAGCTACCATCCGCCATCTTTAATCAACAGAGCATAGTGCTGCCCTCTTTAGTTTGAAATGTGGTGGCGGCAAATTCCACGTGCTCTTGTTTGGAAACAAAGCCATGTGCTATTTTGACAGCTGTCATCCGCCATCTTTAATCAACAGAACACCGTGCTGCTATCATGCGGGCAATTTCGTCAGCTGTCATCCGCCATCTTTAATCCACAGAACACCGTGCTGCCCTTTTTATGGCTACTACCTTAAGCACGTAGTAGCGGGCAATTTGAAAAGTTCTGTTAGCTATCATCCGCCATCTTTAATCAAGAGAGCACCGTGCTGCCATCTTTAGCTAGATACCTTTGAAATGTGGTGGCGGCAAATTGAAAAATTTCACGTGCTCTTGTTTGGAAACAAACTCACGTGCTTTTTTGACAGCTACCATCCGCCATCTTTAATCAACAGAGCATAGTGCTGCCCTCTTTATTTTGAAATGTGGTGGCGGCAAATTCCACGTGCTCTTGTTTGGAAACAAAGCCACGTGCAGCTGTCATCCGCCATCTTTAATCCAGAGAGCACCGCGCTACCCTCTTTAGATGTAAATTCGTCACCTGTGATCCGCAGTGCTGCCATCTTTAGCTAGATACCTTTGAAATGTGGTGGTGGATAATTTAAAAAGAGAAATTCTACAGCAGCCCTCTCTCAACGCTAATTGCATAAGATGGCGGCTATACATGACTCCTTAAGGGTGCTTACGCAAGATGGCTGCTATACACAGGTTCTTATGAGACTCCCTTGGGATGCTTGCGCAAGATGGTAGTTATACATGGCTCCTTATGAGATGCCCTAGGGATGCTTGCTCAAGATAGCGACTGCTCTTATGGGACGGCTTAAGTGTCCTTGCACAACATGGCTTGAGACGCCCTAAGGATGCTTGCGCAAGATGGCGGACACAAGATGGCGGCTATACACAACTCCTTATGAGACGCTTTAAGGGTGCTTGCGCAAGATGGTTGCTACTCTTATGAAGAAAGCTAGCTTAGAGGCTAACGTGTCGTGCTAGTTCGATTTATTAAATTTAGGGCTTAAATGCAAAATGTTAAATATATCGAAAACGGTCTACCGTAGAGCAAAACGGACAAAATTTTTCTGCCTAATACCTAGGTTCGCAGTATGAGGAACAAGAAAACCATAGTCTAATGATGGGATCAACGGTTCGGTTCCTACTTAGGCCCTTTGACATTTGCTCTGTTTTAGCTTGTATTGAAGCGAGTCTTCGTAACATGATCAGGTCTAACTATGGTAGAGAGTATAACGTACCGTGCTGGTTCGATTCATCAAATTTGGAGGCTTAAATGCAAAATGTTAAATATCTCGAAAACGGTGCATCGTAGAGCAAAACGGACAAAATTTTTCCGCCTAATACGTAGGTTCGTAGTATCAGGAACAAGAAAAAACATAGTCTAATGATGAGATCAACGGTTCGATTCTTACTTAAGCCCTTTGGCATTGGCAGCTATCTATTTCTACAAGATGGTGGCTGCTCTTATGAGACACAAGATGGCTTGAGACGTCCTAGGGATGCTTACGCAAGATGGCGGACACAAAATGGTGACTATACATAGCTCCTTATGAGACAGCCTAGGGGTGCTCGCACAAGATGGCAGCTACTCTTATGAAGAAAGCTAGCTTAGAGGCTACTGCGCAAGATAACAGCTGCTGTTATGCATGTGGTGGAGGGCAATTTGAAATTCTATGTGCTTAATCAACAGAGCACCCTGCTACCCTCTTTAGCTGAAATGTGGTGGTGGATAATTTGAAAAATTCTTTTGACAGCTATCATCTTTAAACAATGGCGACTATACATAGGCTGTTAAGGCCTTATCATTCTCCTCCTCCTCCTTCTCTACCTCCTCCTCCGCCTCTTATGTCAAGGCATAGCTTTATATCGAACAAGTTTAAACCTGCATCGCGAAGGCAAGCGTGTGCAGCGATAACATTATTATGCATGTTTAGACTTTCGAAACATAAGAAGAGTAGAATCAAACGCTGTACTCGATACGACATGTGATCAGAACATTGATTGATGCGTTCAGAAAACAAAATAAGTATCAAGACTAGAATCGAACACTGTACTCAATACATCATGTGTTTAGAATATGTCAGGGGATACCCTTGTTCTAAGAAGATAAGATTGAAACATAACAAGACTAGAATAGAACACTGTAATCGATGTTGCTAACTTCAACATGTGATCAGAACATTGATTGATGTGTTCAGAACACAAAATAAGTGATCATGACTAGAATCGAACACTGTACTCGATACAACATGTGATCAGAACATTGATCGATGTGTTCAGAACACAAAATAAGTGATCAAGACTAGAATCGAACACTGTACTCAATACAACATGTGTTTAGAACATGTTAGGTGGTACCCTTGTTCTAAGAAGATCAGAATGAAACATAACAAGACTAGAATCGAACACTGTAATCGATGTTGTTAACCTCAACATATGATCAGAACATTGTTTGATGTGTTCAGAGCAAAAGTACAATTTTGATGATTTGCTTAGTGTAAAATCAAAAACTATGGAAACACACTGTGCACATATCGCATAGCTAACTCGCTCAGTAAGCAATATTGCAAAACTACAACTTCAATGATTTGCCTAGTGTAAAAATCAAAAAACACACTGTACTCATACTGCGCAGCTAACTCGCTCGGTAAACGATATAGCCAAAGTATAACTTCAAATTATTTACCTTCCTTCATTCGTCTTGTGTGAAAATCAGTCGAACAAGTTATCGCATAAACATGTAACATGAAATATCAGTCAATCTGTTGGCATGGGTTACAAGCATGTAGCTTATGCGGGAAGTAAAATTAAACAGAACGCTAGTGCTGTAAGAAATACTCTGCTTACATTTAAGTCCCTAGCTGTTGAACAAGTTATTACATAAATATGTAACATGAAATATCGGTTCGGAAACATATTGTTTCAAGGATGAAAGGACTCTTCCTCCTCCTTACCGCACATTCCTTGTAGGGCTAAGGGGCTAATGGGCTAAAGGGCTAATGGGCAAAAGGGCTAAAGGGCTAATGGGCTAAAGGGCTAAAGGGCTGAAGGAGCAACAACCTCATCGATCGCTATCAGCAAGAACGCTTGTACTTTGTTAAGTGTAGAAAATTAATCTTTATTTGTAAATGGTTTCATGTTCAGAACAAGGAATGGAACCTAGGGGTTACGTCTTACCTAATAAAATCCCCGAGGTGCGATGAGTTACGTTTTTCGAACTAGTGTTTGGAACACTGAACTTTTCAAGATGATAGCAGAGAGTTTAGCAATGTTCTGTTGTTGGATTATAAATTCCGCGCTACAACATGCATAAGGTGGCAGCCTTGAGGTTTACTGCCGTAAAGATGACAAGAGTGAGGTTAACAATGTTCCGTTGTTGGATTTTAAATTCCGCGCTATAACATGCATAAGGTGGCAGCCTTGAGGTTTACCGCCGTAAAGATGGCAGCAGTGAGGTTAGCGACGCTCTATTGTCCTTCAAAGTGAGGTTAGGGTTCGTCAAGAAGACAGCTGTCAAAAAAGCACGTGGCTATGTTTACCAAACAAGAGCACGTGGTCGTGACGTCACGGTCACGTAGTATGCTGCCTCAGCATGCAAAGTTCAATGTCTACACCTACGTAGTAAACATTCTGCTGTGTTCACAAGATTTTTTACACATAACTGTTCTTTATGCTTTACGTTCATGCACATAGGCTATGCTAAGATAGCAACACAAACACATGCGAACTTTGTACATTCTAATGGAATATGTTTAGTACAGCGTGCATCATAGATTCATGATGTGTACACGCATTTAAACATGGCTATACTTAACGCTGCTGCTTTGTTTACAAGATTTTTATACATTGCTATTCTTTATGCTTTAAGTTCGTGCTCACACAAGCGATAGTCGTACGCTCTGGCAGGAGAAGTTTAGTACGATATTCGATACATTATCGGTGGGTGATGTGTACACGCTTTAGAACATAGCTCTTCTTTGTGCTTTAAGTTCGTGCACATGGGTTAGGGATACACAAAAGCGATTGCTACATGCTCTAGCGGAGGAAGTCTAGTACGATAGTCGATGCATGTAAAATCGATAGGTTTTGCTAAGGTAGCAGCACACTTACACGATTTTAGCACAATCTAGTGCAAAAAGTTTAGTATGATAGTCGTTTCGTGCAAAATCATTAGGTAATGTGTACACGCTTTGAAACAAGGCTATTCTTTGTACTTTAAGTTCATGCGTACAGGTTATGCTAAGATAGCAGCACAACCTAGCGGAAGAAGTTTAGTACGATATTTGATGCATGCAAAATCAATAAGTAATGTGTACACGCTTTAAAACATGGTTATTCCTCGTACTTTAAGTTCATGCATATAGGTTAGGCTAAGATAGCAGCACAGTCTAGCGTAAGAAATTTAGTACGAGAGTCGATGAATGCAAAATCGATAGGTGATGTGTACACGCTTTGAAACATAGCTACTCTTTGTACTTTAAGTTCATGCGTCTTAGTTATGCTAAGATAGCAGCACAATCTACCTGAAGAAGTTTTGTACGAGAGTCGATACATGAAAAATCGATTGTTGATGGTACATGCTTTGAAAGATGACTATTCATTGTACTTTAAGTTCATGGTATAGGTTGTGCTAAGATAGCAGCACAATCTAGCGGAAGAAATTTAGTACGATATTTGATGCATGCAAAATCAATAAGTAATGTGTACACACTTTGAAACATGGCTATTCTTCGTACTTTAAGTTCATGTGTATAAGTTATGCTAAGATAGCAGCACAACCTAGCGGAAGAAGTATAGTACGATATTTATTGCATGCAAAGTCGATAGGTAATGTGTACACGCTTTGAGACATGGCTATTCATTGTAATTTAAGGTCACGCGTATAGGTTATGCTAAGTTAGCAGCACAATCTAGCGGAAGAAGTTTAGTACGAGATTCGATGCATGCAAAATCGATAGGTAATGTGTACACGCTTTGAAACATGGCTATTCATTGTACTTTAATTTCATGTGTATAGGTTATGCTAAGATAGCAGCACGATCTAGCGGAAGAAGTTTAGTTCGATGGTCGATGCATGAAAAATCGATAGGCGATGTGTACACGCTTTGAAACATGGCAATTCATACTGCTGCTCTGTCCCCAAGACTTTTAAGCATAGCTAATCCTCATGCTGCTCTTAACGACGTTGAGCTAAGGATTGATTACGTGACCGTGACGTTACGACCACGTGCTCTTGTTTGGTAAACATAGCCACGTGCTTTTTTGACAGCTGTCTTCTTGACGAACCCTAACCTCACTTTGAAGGACAATAGAGCGTCGCTAACCTCACTGCTGCCATCTTTACGGCGGTAAACCTCAAGGCTGCCACCTTATGCATGTTATAGCGCGGAATTTAAAATCCAACAACGGAACATTGTTAACCTCACTCTTGTCATCTTTACGGCAGTAAACCTCAAGGCTGCCACCTTATGCATGTTGTAGCGCGGAATTTATAATCCAACAACAGAACATTGCTAAACTCTCTGCTATCATCTTGAAAAGTTCAGTGTTCCAAACACTAGTTCGAAAAACGTAACTCATCGCACCTCGGGGATTTTATTAGGTAAGACGTAACCCCTAGGTTCCATTCCTTGTTCTGAACATGAAACCATTTACAAATAAAGATTAATTTTCTACACTTAACAAAGTACAAGCGTTCTTGCTGATAGCGATCGATGAGGTTGTTGCTCCTTCAGCCCTTTAGCCCTTTAGCCCATTAGCCCTTTAGCCCTTTTGCCCATTAGCCCTTTAGCCCATTAGCCCCTTAGCCCTACAAGGAATGTGCGGTAAGGAGGAGGAAGAGTCCTTTCATCCTTGAAACAATATGTTTCCGAACCGATATTTCATGTTACATATTTATGTAATAACTTGTTCAACAGCTAGGGACTTAAATGTAAGCAGAGTATTTCTTATAGCACTAGCGTTCTGTTTAATTTTACTTCCCGCATAAGCTACATGCTTGTAACCCATGCCAACAGATTGACTGATATTTCATGTTACATGTTTATGCGATAACTTGTTCGACTGATTTTCACACAAGACGAATGATGGAAGGTAAATAATTTGAAGTTATACTTTGGCTATATCGTTTACCGAGCGAGTTAGCTGCGCAGTATGGGTACAGTGTGTTTTTTGATTTTTACACTAGGCAAATCATTGAAGTTGTAGTTTTGCAATATTGCTTACTGAGCGAGTTAGCTATGCGATATGTGCACAGTGTGTTTCCATAGTTTTTGATTTTACACTAAGCAAATCATCAAAATTGTACTTTTGCTCTGAACACATCAAACAATGTTCTGATCATATGTTGAGGTTAACAACATCGATTACACTGTTCGATTCTAGTCTTGTTATGTTTCATTCTGATCTTCTTAGAACAAGGGTACCCCCTAACATGTTCTAAACACATGTTGTATTGAGTACAGTGTTCGATTCTAGTCTTGATCACTTATTTTGTGTTCTGAACACATCGATCAATGTTCTGATCACATGTTGTATCGAGTACAGTGTTCGATTCTAGTCATGATCACTTATTTTGTGTTCTGAACACATCAATCAATGTTCTGATCACATGTTGAAGTTAGCAACATCGATTACAGTGTTCTATTCTAGTCTTGTTATGTTTCAATCTTATCTTCTTAGAACAAGGGTATCCCCTGACATATTCTAAACACATGATGTATTGAGTACAGTGTTCGATTCTAGTCTTGATACTTATTTTGTTTTCTGAACGCATCAATCAATGTTCTGATCACATGTCGTATCGAGTACAGCGTTTGATTCTACTCTTCTTATGTTTCGAAAGTCTAAACATGCATAATAATGTTATCGCTGCACACGCTTGCCTTCGCGATGCAGGTTTAAACTTGTTCGATATAAAGCTATGCCTTGACATAAGAGGCGGAGGAGGAGGTAGAGAAGGAGGAGGAGGAGAATGATAAGGCCTTAACAGCCTATGTATAGTCGCCATTGTTTAAAGATGATAGCTGTCAAAAGAATTTTTCAAATTATCCACCACCACATTTCAGCTAAAGAGGGTAGCAGGGTGCTCTGTTGATTAAGCACATAGAATTTCAAATTGCCCTCCACCACATGCATAACAGCAGCTGTTATCTTGCGCAGTAGCCTCTAAGCTAGCTTTCTTCATAAGAGTAGCTGCCATCTTGTGCGAGCACCCCTAGGCTGTCTCATAAGGAGCTATGTATAGTCACCTTTTTGTGTCCGCCATCTTGCGTAAGCATCCCTAGGACGTCTCAAGCCATCTTGTGTCTCATAAGAGCAGCCACCATCTTGTAGAAATAGATAGCTGCCAATGCCAAAGGGCTTAAGTAAGAATCGAACCGTTGATCTCATCATTAGACTATGTTTTTTCTTGTTCCTGATACTACGAACCTACGTATTAGGCGGAAAAATTTTGTCCGTTTTGCTCTACGATGCACCGTTTTCGAGATATTTAACATTTTGCATTTAAGTTTCCAAATTTAATGAATCGAACCAGCACGGTACGTTATACTCTCTACCATAGTTAGACCTGATCATGTTACGAAGACTCGCTTCAATACAAGCTAAAACAGAGCAAATGTCAAAGGGCCTAAGTAGGAACCGAACCGTTGATCCCATCATTAGACTATGGTTTTCTTGTTCCTCATACTGCGAACCTAGGTATTAGGCAGAAAAATTTTGTCCGTTTTGCTCTACGGTGCACCGTTTTCGATATATTTAACATTTTGCATTTAAGCCCTAAATTTAATGAATCGAACTAGCACGACACGTTAGCCTCTAAGCTAGCTTTCTTCATAAGAGTAGCAACCATCTTGCGCAAGCACCCTTAAAGCGTCTCATAAGGAGTTGTGTATAGCCGCCATCTTGTGTCCGCCATCTTGCGCAAGCATCCTTAGGGCGTCTCAAGCCATGTTGTGCAAGGACACTTAAGCCGTCCCATAAGAGCAGTCGCTATCTTGAGCAAGCATCCCTAGGGCATCTCATAAGGAGCCATGTATAACTACCATCTTGCGCAAGCATCCCAAGGGAGTCTCATAAGAACCTGTGTATAGCAGCCATCTTGCGTAAGCACCCTTAAGGAGTCATGTATAGCCGCCATCTTATGCAATTAGCGTTGAGAGAGGGCTGCTGTAGAATTTCTCTTTTTAAATTATCCACCACCACATTTCAAAGGTATCTAGCTAAAGATGGCAGCACTGCGGATCACAGGTGACGAATTTACATCTAAAGAGGGTAGCGCGGTGCTCTCTGGATTAAAGATGGCGGATGACAGCTGCACGTAGCTTTGTTTCCAAACAAGAGCACGTGGAATTTGCCGCCACCACATTTCAAACTAAAGAGGGCAGCACTATGCTCTGTTGATTAAAGATGGCGGATGGTAGCTGTCAAAAAGCACGTGAGTTTGTTTCCAAACAAGAGCACGTGAAATTTTTCAATTTGCCGCCACCACATTTCAAAGGTATCTAGCTAAAGATGGCAGCACGGTGCTCTCTTGATTAAAGATGGCGGATGATAGCTAACAGAACTTTTCAAATTGCCCGCTACTACGTGCTTAAGGTAGTAGCCATAAAGAGGGCAGCACGGTGTTCTGTGGATTAAAGATGGCGGATGACAGCTGACGAAATTGCCCGCATGATAGCAGCACGGTGCTCTGTTGATTAAAGATGGCGGATGACAGCTGTCAAAATAGCACATGGCTTTGTTTCCAAACAAGAGCACGTGGAATTTGCCGCCACCACATTTCAAACTAAAGAGGGCAGCACTATGCTCTGTTGATTAAAGATGGCGGATGGTAGCTGTCAAAAAAGCATGTGAGTTTGTTTCCAAACAAGAGCACGTGAAATTTTTCAATTTGCCGCCACCACATTTCAAAGGTATCTAGCTAAAGATGGCAGCACAGTGCTCTCTTGATTAAAGATGGCTGCTGTCATGTGGAATTGCCTGCCACCACAGGTATCTAGCTAAAGAGGGCAGCATGGTGCACAAAGATGGCTGCTGTCAAAAAGCATTTTTCAAATTATCCGCCACCACATTTCAAAGGTAAGTAGCTAAAGAGGGCAGCACTCTGCTCTATAGATTAAAGATGGCGGATGACAGCTGTCAAAAAACACGTGGCTTTGTTTACCTCGCGCTAGTTAGGTTAAGTTGGTAGCACTAAGGTTTAGACCCGTCAAGATGGCAGCACTGCCGATGACAGGTGACGAATTTTGCATCTAAAGAGGGCAGCACAGTGCTTTGTGGTTTAAAGATGGCGGGTGACAGCTGTCGAAAAAGCACGTGGCTGTCAAAAAAACACGTGGCTTTGTTTACCTCGCACTAGTTAGGTTAAGTTGGCACTACTGAGGTTTAGGCCCGTCAAGATGGCAGTACTGAGGTTAACGATGCGTTGTTGTCTGTCAAAAAGCACGTGGCTTTGTTTACAAATCTGTCAAAAAGCACGTGGCTGTCAAAAAGCACGTGGATTTGTTTATCTCGCGCTAGTTAGGTTAAGTTGGCACTACTGAGGTTTAGGCCCGTCAAGATGGCAGTACTGAGGTTAGCGATGCGTTGTTGTCTGTCAAAAAGCACGTGGCTGTCAAAAAACACGTGGCTTTGTTTACCTCACGCTAGTTAGGTTAAGTTGGTACCACTGAGGTTTAGGCCCGTCAAGATGGCAGTAGTGAGGTTAGCGATGCGTTGTTGTCGATGACAGCTGTCAAAAAGCACGTGGCTTTGTTTACAAATTCAAATCTCTCGCCAAAAATTCAAATTTCCCGTCAGAATTCAAATTTCCCGCCAAAATTGAAATTTCCCGCGCCGCGGGCGGAGGAGGAGGCGGCAGAACTGTCCCATTATACTACTCACTGCACACTACAACATCAAAATATTTAGTAACAACTGATGTAGAGTACGAGAATATTAGAACACACGCACAAATAAATATATGCCTTCTCTTCAACAGTGGTAATCTGCCGGCGGTGGGTAGAGACATGCGCGCCAAACTCTGTAACGTAACTACGTCGCCAACGGGGCAATGTTACGCACCGCGGTTGCGAGGTAAATTTTCTACCCCGCGCCGCAGGCCGTAGCGCGTAATCTACCAGCGTCCCGCCAGTTGAGACAGTGCAGCCTTAAAAGATGGACATAGCTGTAGCAGCATATATTCAAACATTGCAATATAGTACCGTACACACTGTTTAAAGCGGAGAGCTTAAGAATGCGCCGTCGCATTTAAAATCTGACGCCATATTTTATAATTAATATTACATAGTTTTATTTATACACACCTGACCCTGTTCCCATGCTCTTCCTTCTTTTGCCTTTCTCCCTTCGGAGTGAAGAAAGCAAGGACGTCATTTTCTTCCGGCATTCCTAGGTCGATGTGTTCAGTTCCGTCGCCAGCTCCTCCCATGCAACATTCCTTAAAATTTTGTTGAAATGCTTGGAATGGCTAGCTGTTGTATGTTGGGTATTGAGCCCAAAGACTGGTTTGATCCTCTACAGCTCCACCAACAGCTGTTATAGATAGTCTAGATGTCACTGAAGAGGCATACTAGGGAAATGAGGATTGATGTCGTTTCCCGTTGCTTTCCTCACCGAGTCAGAAGTTGCTATTACATATCAGTCTGCCAAGCCCACTGAAATGCATGCAGCAACCGATCCTATGAGCGATATTTTCACACCATTCATAACAGGGACTGGCTGCATAAGGAATGGTATTACTAGTATCGCTCATACCTCGGTCACTTTCATATTGCCAAAGCCAAGGGTGAGACTGAGACAGGTCAATGAAAGTAACAAATTTATTCTAGCCCATGCCACAAGACATAGTGCACTGTAAACACTACATCCTGCCAGCAAAGGCTAGCTAGCCACAAAATTTCCTTAGCTCTGTACATTTCAATAAAATGCAGTGTCCAGCTCCATGGCTAAATGGTTAGCGTGTTGGCCTTTGGTCATATGGGTCCCGCGTTCGATTCTCGACAGGGTGGTGAATTTTAACCATCATTGGTTAATTTCGCTGGCACGGGGGCTGGGCGTATGTGTCGTCTTCATCATCTTTTGAACCTCATCGTGACGCGAAGGTCGCCTATGCGTGTCAAATCAAAAGACCTGCACCTGGCGAGCCGAATTTGTCCTCGGACACTCCCGGCACTAAAAGCCATACGCCATTTCTTTTTTTTTTTTCTCAATAGAATGCAGTGTTTTCTGCTCGATCCACTCCATGTTTACTGATCAAGCAGACAGAGGCGAATGCGTGTTACGCGCCGAGGTCCTGTGTACGTTCAAGCTTGCTGTTAACTTCCGCGCGCGCAGCTCTTTGATGTGACCTGGGAAAACCGTCAAACAGTGGAACGCAGCGAACCTCGTTCCGTATCGTTCATGTTCCGGGCTAAGGTCCCGCGACGAAGTTACGCAGTACCGTCCAGACAGGAGCGCGACGCGGTTGCGTTACGATGTTCTGTTGTAAGTCTGGACGCGCCTAACGGATTACGCGTTACAATTACCAGAGCAGCTTAGAAGGGAAATGAAGGAGGACAACAAAGCGATGGCTGCTTCTGCCATTGTGCTTCCTCCTTACACATGTATTTATGGAATAGATTATATTAAGTAGTAATTTTGATAACACACGAGAAAAGAATGCCTTGTCCATTTTCTTCCTTTGATAATATAGTATAAAGTAAAAGCAGAGCAAACTCATCGGTAAGGGCTCCCACTACTCGCAACCTCGGCACTTGATGAAGTAGAGTGGTTAGCTCTACGCCCGGCCGCCTCTGCCCCCGGTAATTAATCTGGTACTTATTTTTTATTTAGCTGAGTGAACCACAGGACCATATGCACCTCCGGAAGAGGAAATCACATTTCTTAAAATTTTCGACTTCCTGAAGGGGAATCGAATCCACGTCCTTCCGGGTGAATCGAGCACACCTTTACCGCTTCGGGCAGGCAGCCGCTACAATATCAAGTAGATTCTAATATTCCTTAACCGCGAAGAATTCTGAGTGTCTAAGAGACGGGGTGTGTAGCTCCAGAAGAGCAATACTGGTTATCTTATTATTTTACAGTGTCGTGACAGTCTTGACACTGCCTTCGTGATCTCCAGGCCGTACTGTGGCTCTGATGACGTCACGCTTTGGGTGGGACTTGGAGGCGATACGCATCCGCTCCGCTTCAATTACACACTCGTTTAAATTATTTAAGAAACTATTAATAACACCTCATAAAACCAAAAACTATTCTTAAATATTTGTTAGTTCTGACATACAATGCATATCCTTCCCCGTAACGTTCTATTTCTTGCTTATATCCGTTCGTTTCCGTAAGTATTATCCGCACACTTTATCTTGGTGCATTTACACCCTAGTGCTGAATCGGTCGACCTCGGCGATCTTCGAGATTCGTACTGGCAACCTTTGAAACACAAACTATGAATCGCTTAAGCATCGTTGTGCGACATCTGGCGTACACTTTACGTACTAGTACTGTTGTTGTTTACACAACAAAGCCAAAGTGTAGAATTCATGCTAGGAACAAGATTCGTATCGAGAAATGTTTTATAATGTTATATAATGTGTATGTGACATAGTTGTTGGCTTAAGATGATAACGGTTTAGAAATTTCATAACGATCGATCATATTCTCGATTCAATTCAGATTTAATTTTCATTCAGTTGGCAGCACCAGGCAGCACTATCGATACCGGGACAGCTCCCTCCTTACTCCTCACCCCCGTACACAAATACACCAAGATAAAGTGTGCGGATAATACAGGCTAACACACTGGGACATATTCTTGCGTTTCTACCCATTTTCTAGTCAACTGGAACATTTACATCATACAGACTGATAGAAAACAAGCAACCAATTGCCAATATAATATGCTACAAATGTAAATTATTTCTGTACCACAAATTCAGTGCCTACAAGAAAGATTACGAATAAGCTAACCTCCAACAATAACAAAACGTTTACTGCCACTGTCATGAAATTCAGTTACTGTTTCAAAAAAGTAGTATTTTAAACAGCAAATAATGCCTATGCAATTATTTTCATATTCAATTTTTATGCAATAACCCTGTTCCATTGCCTATGATATGAAATTTGATAGGAAAAATCTCAGCAGAGTTATTTCACAATACATTTCTACTAAAAATGGTAAAGTGCATAAATTGTACTTAAATATACAGATACGCCGATTTCAAATAAGCCGTAAGTCTGATTACATAAAAATATATCTAACGTTACCCATGTTCTGGATATAATGAGAAATTTTAACTCACCATCTGGATGAGACACTATAATTTCCCTCAGGATTTAGTCTTCAGAAAATTGGTTGATGCACACAACTGTTTGGTGATTCACTATTAAGTTTTCCCTAAGAATAGCCTTCTTCCCTAACCTAACTCTTTCTTCATCAGAAGAAAACACAAATACTGGAGTGTACTCTCCTCGTTTATAATTTGGTTTGCAGCCAGGCACACATTAACTTTAAGCATGGTGATTTCTCTCACTGATAACCTTAATTCAATTACAGTATATACACATCGAGGTTGATAATAAAACCCTGAATGCACTAACTCAATTCATTTTACACTAGCGTTATAACATTACACAAATAAAGTACAAAATTAAAGCACGGCAGAGCGATATTCTTAACCTATAGCCTCACATGATTACACGCTCACACTAAGTTTTCTTCACTAATAGAGGACTTCTCACTTAATAATGCAGTCAACAACGCCTCAGTCTGATTTATATTGGAGTAAACATGCGGCCAACGTTAAAAATTTCAATAAAACAGCGAAGAATTCACATGTAATTCAACTAACTCACGTGCTAAACTTCCCCCCTAACGATCAGCTGATTGCTTTCCCGCGCTTGCTACAGTATGGCCTGTACTTCACGAAGGCAGTGGTCTTGATGTCAAAACAAAATGGCGGATGCTCCCACCTCTCATCATGACTTCATCGATTACTGAAACTAATTTCAAAGAATATTGTTCATCCTTCACCTTCCTAACCGTATATTAAACATTTAGATATCCCATAGTTGCAAACTTTTCAAGCTGAACTATGCATTCCTTAGTGACGCACAAAATTCTGCGCAGGATACGGTGTAGGACATTCGAATATTGCTTGAAATTCTTTCCTTAAACACGCACATCCCGCTCCATGCTCCTTAGTTCAAGTCAAGTAGGCCATGCAATCGTACAGGCGAGAAATTGAACAGTATGGCCCCGTTTTCCCTGTCATACCTGGTCACTGGACAGTGCAAAGGCGGGACAGGTTTTTCTCCGAGTACTCCGGTTTTTCATGTCATCTTTTATTTCAGCAACATTCTCCAATATTATTTCATTTGTCAGCCATTAGTCGTTGCCCCAGAGGAGTGCGACAGGCTTCGGCAGCCGCCATAATTCCTATCTTCGCCGCTAGATGGGGACTTCATTCATTCCATTCCTGACCCTGTTCACGGACTGGAAGCACGCTGTGGATTTTTCCCATGTCATCACAATCAGACATACTGTACATATACACATCTTCATTATACACTGTTATGCCTTTCAGCGTTCAGTCTGCAAGCTGCAATCGTGTATTTGTAGCTAACTTTGTGGCCTCGTTTAATTCTATACCTCTGAACTCTAAATCATTAGAAACTGAGTCTAACAACTATCGTCGTCTTACTTCTCTTACCATCCATTATCGAGGACATTATTTTCCAAGGTAACCTATCCTCCTCCACTCGATTCATATGACCCCTTCAACGCAGCCGGTCTATACGTTCAAAGTCATCATTCGAGTTCATTCTTAACCTACCATTTATCTCATCCTTCCGAATACCCTCCTGCCATTGTTGCCACCTGTTAGTACCAGCGATCATTCTCGCTGCTTTCATGTATATTACTTTTAACTTATGAAGAAGATATCCTGAATCCACCCAGCTTTCACTCCCGTAAATCAGAATTCGTCTGAAAACAGAACTATGTAAGGGTGATTGACTTCCTTCTTACAGAATACTGTTGATCACAACTTTAGTGCAATTTCCAATTTCTTTGAAATCATTTAGGAAAACGCTAGTAAAACAACAGATAGTCCCACCTGCGCGAATGCCCTAAATGCAGATAAGTATTGATTGATTGATTGATTGATTGATTGATTGATTGATTGATTGATTGATTGATTGATTGATTGATTGATTGATTGATTGATTGTACTTACACTCAACCACTGATCACATCCTACCTTCCAAGATGCCAGTGAACAGTGCCAGATGTACACAATTTCCTTAGTGCCGGTTATCCTGAATGTATAATTATTGCTATTTATTTCCAATATTCTTGCTTTACTTTAATTGTTTTAGCTTAAGGAATGCAATAACAGGAGCAGTTTCAACACCATCAAGTGAGATGTCACGAACTAAAATCAAACACCAGTTCCATTTCCCAGGCGCTGGCTGCTCTTATGGAGCGTTACTTTTCATTTCATGACGCGTTATGAATGATAAGTAAACAATACGTGTTTCCTTAGCGCTTCACTACGCATCACGCAGTTCGTATTCAGCTGTGGCTCCACGGCCTGGGCTTTGACCCACGCCCTTTCAGCTCGTTTCTACTTTACAGCGGTCGTAGGCGTCTTCCTGCAATCCCAACGACCTGCTCTATTCTCCCTTCGTCATTTTTGAAAGTTTCTGAAGCATTTCAGTGTTGAAAATAATTATTAACAGACAAGGTAGTGGTCCCCGTACTTCGAAAAACATAAAGAAAGCAATTTCTTCAATTGTGCCGAAAGTCGAAGGGCTGAAGTGGCCGGACAGTTGAGTCTTGGCTAGCTCTATCAAACTAAAAAAACAATTTTCGAAAATAACGTCTGGCCTATACGCAGTCCAGGATAAATAGCCTAAAATCGCTTGTTTCTTTACTGATTTTCTTTTTTTGTTCAAATCTTAGCCAAATTAACTTTCTTTTTGTAATGTTATCCTTGGTTCAATAACCTCAGACTTTTTTGATTTTTTGATAAATGTCCACTCCGAATGTTGTTATAAGGACTTAAGTGAAACTGTAGATTGATTTACATTAGGACTCTTAGTAGTAGAAAAAGACAAACTGCTAACATATTCGACACGATAACGATGAATAAGTAAGGTATTGTACTGTTTAGGAATAAATAAAGAATATATTCTCATACTTCATTATATTTTGTTTACCTAAAATTCCTAACTCATATTCCTAGGGTGTTTTTAACATTGTGTTGCTTTCCTGTGGATTTTAAAAATGTAGTTTGAGGTTGATATTAAATGTTTTGCATTTTATTTTGGCGAACTCTGATTTAGCAGTTGCGATATTTCGTGAATCTGGCTTTCTGTGATATTGGTATAAGTTTTAGTCGACGAGAAAAAGCAGTTTCCTATCGAAATGAGAGCCGAAGCTGTACTAATTTAGCATGCGCGGCGCACGGCAATTTTGATATGCTTATCTATTCTGATAAAAGCAACGATGCGCGTGGTGTTTTCGTTGCATAATGACGAATTCACTCGGTTTTTAAGATTTTTCACGAAATCGTAACACTGTTTGAGGGACCACCGAGAGAGGCGTATTCTACGCCAAAAAGTAATTTCAGGACTCGGAAACAGAGAAAGAAGGTCTTCTGGAATTGGTGAGAGGAAGAACTGGCGAAAAGTGGTCTGAAGAGCGAAAAACATCATTCTCTGCCAAGATGGAGTACTGGAAATACAGGAAGGCTGACAAGTGTTTAAAGTGCTAACCGTAGCCGTAAGTGGTCAAAACGATATGTAAAATACTACTACTATTACCCTGCTGCACAACAACATTCATTATGAATAGGTTAAATAAAATTTCTTGATAAGAAATTGCTTCATGCGTTGCCAGGGAACTTTTTAAATGTTTACTCCTAGAACTTGTATTACCTATTAATTATATGTCAAGCGAATTTTTGTATATTGTGACGGTGATTAATATTTTACGAACTTTTTTTTAGTTTTGGAGTTATTTGTAACTGTTTAATTTAAATGTTTAATTTTTTGTTTCGTGTGGAAGTTTGTGCTTGTTGCAGCTCATATTATCCGGGAAGTATTTGATCTCCTCATATACATACTAACAATAAGTCATAATTGTACTGTATGTATGATGTACACAAGTTAGCTGTCACTGCAAATGTCATCAGTCAGCCTAGAGAGCCCGAAAACTGTGGATTCAGTACTAATCTCGGTCATTTTGGACATTTCAACCCTTCTGAACACCGTACCGATGGAGGCTAAATTTGAACTTAAACGGTGACCCTGAAAAGTATGGATTCGACACTAATATTGCTCACTTTCGATGATTTTCACACGTCACTTCTTCACAATCCCGAACCGTAGCGGTTTCTAACCCCCTCAGTATTTTTCTCTAGATAGTAAGTTATATGTTTACCATATTTGGTTGAAAGGTATGCTGGAACATGCACATGTATATCTGTAATCTCCCTCATCTTGGACACTTTCATTTTTCACTCCATTTCACCCCCATGCCGGTGGAGACTTAAACGGCATCCGTGGTGTCACTATTCATCTCAGCCACCCCGAGAAGTATGGATTTGACACTAATATTGGTCGTTCTCGATTATGTATTCATATAACTCCCTCCAAAGCCCCTACCGCATGGTGCTAGGGGTGTCTTATCCCTACAATATTCTCTTGTGTACAAAGTTTGATTGAGAGCTATGCTGGAACGTACACACATACCTACATACAAACATAATCTCGGTATTTTGGACATTTTCTTTTTCACCCTTTCTCAACCCCTCCTTCCCCGCATGGTGATGGTGGCTGAACTTGGATTTAAATGGAAAATTCTAAATTCCCATCGAGGAAATCAGATATTTTTCACCAATAGAGTATGTCAAAAACATATCAGATGTAAAGCTTTTCAGGCGTTTGCTCTATTAACCAGCGTTTCGTCTTAGGTCTGATACTAGACTTGTCAAATTGGGATGTGTCAGACCCTACCCACTGACGTTGGGTGTATGCAGACCTAAGACGAAACGCTGGTTAATAGAGCAAACGCCTGAAAAGCTTTACATTTGATATGTTTTTGACATGCTCTATTGGTGAAAAATATCTGATTCCCTCCATGGGAATTTAGAATTTTCCATTCGGAATTGCTAGGCGGGCAATAATTCCATTGTGGAGATTTATCTCCCGTATGCAGTTATCAGACTGTGCCTTATATATAGGCTTCTGATGAGCTCACCTGCATACACCCAGCGTCAGTGGGTAGGGTCTGACACATCCCACTCTGACGAGTCTAGTGTCAGACCTAAGACGAAACGCTGGTTAATAGAGCAAACGCCTGAAAAGCTTTACATTTGATATTGGATTTAAATGTCATCCGGAGTGTCACTATTGATCCCAGCGACCACAGAAACTATTTTCATTTACATTTACATGCCACTCCCTCCCCACTCCGGCTGTAGGAGTGTCTTACTCCCACGGTATTTTTCCTCAGATAGTATTAATTCATATATGTGCCAAGTTTGCTTGAAATTATAGGTTTGCCAATAGTCCCTGTCATTTTGAATCGCTTAGCTTCCGTGAATATATTACTCCTTAATTGTGTGCAACCTGCTGAGTACAGCATGTGTTGTGGGCTAGGATAAGCCCTCACCTGTTAATACTGGAGTGATCATTTGGTGGTTTGATTTTAGGATTACTCAAAGCTGTCTGATGATTCACCTGCAGGCAATTCCGGAGAGAACAAGACAAAAATGAAGCAAGTCGGTCCAGTTGAACGCACGAGCGGACAGGACAAACCTTGTTTTAGTAAACTTTTTCAGCATGTAGATTAAGATAAAGTACAAAGTAGGAGAGCAATAATGTAAAATGCCCTCTGGTCATTTCTATGAGAATACATTTTCATACGAAATACCATTTGATACTAACAGCCTATAATTAATAGTTCGAATTAAAATATATTACACATAATGGTAATTCATAAGCAGTGTTTAAAGGCGCGCGGCTTTGAGCTTGCATTTGGCAGATAGTGGGTTCAAACCCCACTGTCGGCAGCCCTGAAGATGTTTTCTCGTGGTTTCCTATTTTCACACCAGACAAATGCTGGGGCTGTACCTTAATTAAGGCTACGTTCACTTCTTGCCTACTCCTAGTACTTTCCTCTCCCATTGTCGCCATAAGAATTATCTCTGTCGGTGTGACGTAAAGGCAATTGATAAAAAAATGAAAATGGAAAATTGAAATAATACGCTCCTGGATATGAAGGAGGGAAACTACAAAGACAAACTTGCCTCAACGGTATTTATATGCTGGAAAAATCTTGGTTACTAAGAATGTTTGATCTGGACTAAATCGCACACAGTGATTTATAAAATACTTTATTTTAGAAGCCAGCGGCCGTAGCGGTGTTGAAACACAGGATCCCGTGAGATGTACGAAGTTAAGCAACATTGGGCGCGGTCAAGATTTGGATGGGCTGCCACGCGCTGTTGGTGGGGGTAAGGGAATGGAAGAGCGGAAAGGAACTGGCCACTCTACCGCACGTAAACTCCGGCTCAGGCACACCTCTGCGGAAGTTCAGATCTGTCTTCGGGAAGAATACACCCTTACCTTACCTTATTTTAGAAGAACATGATAAGTGACACTTTTCTGGATATGATGTATATGTCTAATTTCTTGTATTACACAAAAGTAGTGTACATAATTACAATTGACATATGTGAGCTATGGACTTGTAATTACAAACGGGCTGTACCAAAAGTGGACATTTTCTCCAGGGATGAAACATCATGGAACATGCTCCCTGTTCCCTTTGCTCCTTAAATCAAACAAGAACAAAAAAAACCGCAACAACTAAAACAACATATTGTTAGAAGAAGCGCATTGGTAGGACAGCAATTAACCGATCGAGTTCTTATGCGGTTAGGGTCGCGCAGCTGTGAGCTTGCATTCGGGAGATACTGGGTTTGAATCGCACCGTCGGCATCCCTGAAGATGGTCTTCCGTCGTTTCTCATTTTCACACCAGATAAATTCTGAGGCTGTTTCTAATTAAGGCCATAGCCGCTTCCTTCCCACTCCTAGCCTGTTCTTATCCCATCATCGCCATAAGACCTAGCTGTGTCGGTGCGACGTAAAGCAGATTGTAAGAAAAGAAGAAAAGGCAGAGGAATTAATTACATTTTGTTTGTATCAAAGTTCAGAAAGGTCAGGTGAGAACCTGGAGATCTTACTGATGCAGCGAACCCTGTCAGGACAGCAGAGTACTTCAGATGAGATTTTCCGCTGACATTTGATATTCCAGTATCTACAGGTCATCGGGAGTAGCATGCCCAAGACGTTTCATGGTTTATGTGGGTCACCATGAGATTGTCTTCAAATGTACCACAATGTAGTATTTTGCATTATTTGAATGATGATACGTAATACACATAAAACTTGACTTGTCTGTTATACAGGAAATAAGACATATTTCATATCCAGGATAATACTTATCATCTTCTGCGAAGATAAACCGTATTAAAAATCACTGTATACGGTTTAGTCTGGATAAAACATTATCGGTAATCAAGATTCTCCTTCATATAAATACCGTTGGGGCAAGTTTTTCTTCATAGTTTCCCTCCTTCATATCCAGGAGCGTAGTTGTGAGATCATCTACCGTTAGGCAGCTTAATAATTAGCTACAACGAAGAGTTTTGTCTTGTGGTAATGACTAACTATCCAAACCTGCTCCTGGAATCTTCGCATGGCTCGCACAATAATTAACATGTGGTGTGTCTTTAGAATATGAGAATATAGTGGATAGTAGATAAACATCAATTTATTGAAATAAAAACTGGGATTTTCCAAACATATCCCTAGAGGTACTGGTTAGAACGAAAGAGAACGACTGGGAGTTCAATATTAAATACACTATCCACCAAAAATTTATTGTGCACCCATAATGTTTGGTGATTTAGCACGTTAGTTGACTTGTGTGGCTGACAGAACCTGTTGACAAGGAGATGGCACGAAGTACAGACTATTGGACTTCGATAAGGGCATGATTGTGGGCTGCCACCTCAGTAGGCTGTCTAGCAGGGTGATCGCAGTGAAGTTAAACAGACCCAAATCAATAGTGGCATTCGTCCTGCGTAAGTGGAATCATTTTCTGCAGGGATCAAACATCATGGAACATGATCTGTGTGTCCTATGCTTCTTACATTAACCAACAACAACAACAACAATAACACGATGTTAGAAGAAGTACATTGGTAGCAGAGCAATTAACCAAGTGAGCTGGCCGTGCGATAAGGGGCGCGCAGCTGTGAGCTTGTATTCGGGAGATAGTGGGTTCGAACACCACCGTCGCTAGCACTAGTGCACGTTCTGGACGACGTAAAAATTTGACCGACAGAAATCGCAGAACCCTGAAACGTGAAACTGGAACAAGTAGAGCACAGCCGACGGCTACAATCGGACAGGAGTTTCTTGGAGCAGCAGGCGTATCTGTTTCCACCGGAACGGAGGCAAAACAACTCGGATAATCCGGAAGAGACCCCATATTACGAAAGTTGGGTGAATCAGGTGGTGTTTGAACGGTCGCAACTGGACACTGGAGCACTGGATATCCATTTTATGGAGTGATAAGTCGAGATTCACATAATGTCAGTCCGATGGACGTGTATAGATGTAGCGTCTACTGGTGTAGAGTGTAGAGTGGTGGTGTAGGACTGTTTCTCGCACTTCGGCGTGGGACCGCTGGTGTTTGTCCGTGGCAGCATGAATGTGGAGGATTTTTCTTACAATTTCCTTTAGATCACACCGGCACAGATAGGTCTTACGGCGACGATGGGATAGAAGAGGACTAGGAGTGGGAAGGAAGCAGCCATGGCCTTAATTAAGTTACAGCCCCAGCATTTGCCTGCTGTGAAAATGGAAAACCACGGAAAACATCTTCTGGGCTGCCGACAGTGGGATTTGAACCCACTATATCTATATCTCAGATGCAAGCTGACACCTACGAAGGCATTGTCTAACATTCTGGATTATGAAATGCTCAGAACATTGCAGCGTGTTCACAGAAAGGTCCCTTGTTACTTCCAGGATGGCAACGCTAGATGCCAGGTCTCGGGGACTACTGTGCAGTGATGTTCGCCGATTGGTCTGGTCCGTCCAGAAATCAGAACTAAATCCAACAGAGCATCTTTGGCACTAATCGGATCGCCGGGTAAGATCTCGGGAGGAGCGGCCAGATCCATTGTCCAACTCTCCGAATGGTTGCAAAAGGAAAGGCTTCTATTCCCAGTAGATGAACTGAACAGACTCGTCGAGAGCAGGCAACGGTGGCTGCTGTTATATCCGCAAGAGGTGGCACAGGGTTCTAACTGGGTGACAATCACCGAAAAATTACTGTGGAGAGGCGCGCAATTACTTTCTGACTGATAGTACATTTGTTTTTAAATAAAAATAAACCGGAAATAGAAGTATCTTAACTACTTTAGGACGCAGTTCATGTCTGGAAAGTGTGCCCGAAGAAAGTTACTTTTCTTCAGGTAGTGTACCGGGAAAGATTGATCAGGAATGTTCGCAAAGTGCCAGATATGTACTGGTTCAACATTGAATAAGACTGTCCGATGATACTACCACCGACTAATGTGTGTAGTGTGTATACTGCGGAGCTTTTGCCATCTTATGAGCTCTGCAGTTTGACGAAAGAGACAATTTTCTCGTATGTACTGACTCGTGAAGTTCTCTGCAGTCTATTGACATGTGTCGCCGGGCCGAGTGGCTCAGACGGTTGAGGCGCTGGCCTTCTGGCCCCAACTTGGCAGGCTCGATCGTGGCTCTGTCCGGTGGTTTCTGAAGGTGCTCAATCGTGTCGATAGACCTACTGGTACGTAAAACAACACCTGCGGGACAAAATTCCGACACCTCGGCGTCTCCGAAAACCGTAGAAGTGTTTAGTGAGACGTAGAGCAAAAATCTGACATCTGTCAACTACCGCCACTGTTGTGGAAGTTTCATGACTTTGTATCCAGGTTGTGTGATTCTGGTACCAGAATCATTCCCGTTGCTCCCAGGCCACTTTGGATTTCGGGAAATGAACTTGCGGATGAAGTTGCAGAAGAGGTGACACTTGAAGCACCTACACCCATGATCGTAACTGCCAGAGATACTTGTTCTCAGCTACGTCGAGCCATCTTAATGTCCTGGGAATTGGAATGGTCCAAACACACAACAAGTTGAGAACAATTAAGACGGCAACTGCCGTGTGGCGGTCCTCTTTCCGGCCTTCACTGAGAGAGACCGTAGTATAGGTCATGGAAGATCTACGCACTCTTACCACCTGAAGAGGGAAGCCTCTCGGTGTGTTCTTGTGGTGCCGTCTTCACCCTGGCCCGCTCCTCACAGAGTGTGCTGATCTCTCCGGTCTAAAAACGGAACCTCAGCCTGCAGGAGGCACTCGACCTCACACTAGCCGATGACGCGACAGCTGCTGATATCTCCATTCGCTTTACGTGTGAGAGTAGATTAATAAAGGGGCTCTAAATTTCAAGTTCGCAGTGGCGTTTTCGGCTTAATACAATTACATTTACTATTACTTTTAATTTTCCTTTCGGCCGTCTATGGACCACGTTTGACAATATTTTTTGCAGTATTGTTTAGCCTTCTCTGCCTTCACTCTGTGCCAGTATCTTTTCATTCTTTCTCCCAGTTCCTTCTTCTGTTCTTCCGTACAGGACCCCCCTTTTCTCACTAGCGTTTCCCCAGTCTCCTGGAAAACACGGAACTTTTTGACGTGTTGACTTACTTGATTTCTGCTCATGATACAAACTTCCGGTGACCCATCTTCGTCAAGCCGAACCACACCATTTCAGTTCTGTCTTCCTCTTTCTGTAGAATTCAAAGATTGCTTCCTCAACAAGTGTATATAGAACTGTAACCTTCTCTTTCTCATCAGTTCAGACACTCCTTCAGTTCTATGATACAGATCCTTGTTAGATTTCAGTCTCCTCTCCCCATTTTTTGCATTTGGCCCTAGAATTTTTCTTAGCATTTTTCTTTCTCTCTTCCGGATATTCTTACGTCCACCTTTTTCAGCCATGTCCAATGTTTCCGCTCGGGTTTAAGAACGGTGTCAGGATGCCTGAATTTAGCCCCATATTATAATTATTTAAACATTTTCAAGTTCCTCCGTTTAATAAATAATTTTACATTTCTTTTCTTTTTTGTTTCCACTTAATTTGTTCAGAGACGATGGCTATCTGGTTGTACTTCCTCTTAAGACAGCAATCACCACCATCAGCTGTAAATAATGAGAATATCAACAAAAGAAAGGAAAGAGCCGTGAAGGACTCCTTAGGCCTCGAAAACTTAATGCATTGGGGTCACAAAAGAACAAAGGTTTACCAAGAAAGGTCGGATAGGCAAAATAAAAGTGAGGTGGCCTGCATAGGTAACTATGCCAGACTCAGCTATTGGCCTAATGGTTGCCTACCCTCACTTGTAAGCTGGTCCCCTCTTTGGTGGCCTCTTACGACACGCAGAGGATGCTAAGACCACGACCCACAGGTAGGCTATTTTTTATGACGATGATGATGATGTTTGTTGTTTAAAGGGGCCTAACAGCAAGGTCATCGGCCCCTAAACGTACGAGGAGGAAAGAAATGTAAATTAAAACTTCAAAATGTATCCACTGACCAGAATGTAAAACGAATCATGATGAAAAACTGATCGTGAAACCACCCCTTCACATTCCGAAATCCCACCTCTCTCTTGTTCAAAGAACTTCATTTATCCGCATTCCAACCCTCCTTAACTCTTTATTTTCTGACACGAACTTGGACGTTTTTTCTTCGTATGCCTCCTTTAATCGATTGTTCCTTAGTTTTACCCACCTCATTTTCTCCCCCCATTGCTTTCCACTCTATTGTAGATAATATAAGATTTGTTTTTGTCTGTACTATACCGTTACTTATGTGCCATATCTGTATTTATCTTACTGTAAGTTCTTCTCTTCGTTTTACTTCCAATCTTTAACTTTACTCGTTCTTTACTTTTGCCTTCATATTTTCTTCTTAATTGTTGTGTCTCTACAGTTATTTTGTTGGTTTGTAATTTTCTTCCGCTATTTCTATCATTAGAGGAATTTTCCTCATTGTTCTTCCACTTATTTTTTTTTATGCTTTCATTGTGCTACTTCATTGTAAATATATGTAAGTCGGCTTCTCGCTGTTTTAGTTTCCCAAATAAATAAATAAATAAATAAATAAATAAACAAATAAATAAATAAATAAATAAATAAATAAATAAATAAATAAATAAATAAATAAATAAATAAATAAATAAATAAATAAATAAATAAATAAATAAATACAATCACTGGATCCAGTTCACAATGCCTTATTTCCTGAGATGATGCTTATCGTCAAGAGGGGTCGAAAATCCAGGTCACCGGCCGCTCGTAATGGTACTTATCACTAGTAAAGCAGAACCGTACTGTTCCTCCTACAGTGATACTAATCACAGATAATGTCGACCCATGGTATGTCATATAGAATGGCGCCACTCACAATCAACGCAGACACATGGTTTCCCTTACATTGTGGACTAACCACGGGTGCCGTCTATATCCGTGGTGTTCCTCACAAGGTGCTACTATGTCCAGGCCACGTATACTCATTTTGTTGCTCACATGGTGGTTCTAATCATAGGCAATGTAGACGCACGGTGTGCCACACATTATGATACCACCTACTGGCAATACACACCCACGGTGTCCCGCATAGAAGAGTACTACTCTCAGACAACGTAGACCCACGGTGTCCTCATACAGTGGTACTACTCATAGATAACGCAGATCCATTCTTAGCACAGTGGAACCAATGCATTGGAGCGCAGCGCTCGGCGCCTACTCTCTGTAGACGCTAGTCTAGGCAACTGAGCGCCCGCTCTCCCGACACGGTGGTACTAATCACAGGCAACGCCCAACTCCATGATGTGCACATGTAATGGTACTCCTTCTAGGTAACGTCGACCCATGGTCTTCCTCACGTAATGGTAATAATCACAAGTAGTCTCATGGTTTTAATTTCATCATACCTTGGTCGCCCCTTTTAGTCAATCAATCAATCAATCAATCAATCAATCAATCAATCAATCAATCAATCAATCAATCAATCAATCAATCAATCAATCAATCAATCAATCAATCAATCAATCAATCAATCAATCAATCAATCAATCAATCAATCAATCAATCAATCAATCAATCAATCAATCCTGATCTGCATTTAGGGCAGTCGCCCACTTGGCAGATTCCCTATCTTTTTCCTAGCCTTTTCTTAAATTATTTCTTACAAGAGGCAGGGATATCGTGGGTGTATTATTAATTAGTGTCCCCGACCCACAGGGGGTACAGGTATTTTACGCTGCCCATAGTGGGAATTATGCATGTTGATTTACACAATGATATCTTGTAAGCAAAAGTATTGTATAGAGACCTTAAACGCACTGTATGAAAGATTCATTTGTGCAATTCAAAATTGATCAACTCGAATTTTCAGTCTTCTGGATAATGTTGTTGGGCGTGCTTGAGACATAGCATTCGAGTGGAAATGGAGCTTTCTTTAAGGAGTGGATGTTATTGTACACTGCAGCGTTGAACTTATTATGGATATGCCATAAAGATTAATGAGAGCATTACAGATTTGGCTGTCTATATCAGTGTTGTGGAGCAAAAAAATAAAAGCCTCACACGGAAGCATTTGGTGATATCCTTTCATACAAAAAGTATAGTCTACATCTAAAGGTTGAACTATGTTTTTGCTAGTAACTAACCCCTAAACCCGTTCTAAGAACCGTCGCATCAGACTCTCGTAACTGTTTGGAATTGCATACAGAATTTGTTGATGGTGTGAAATTGGTTCAAGTATCACACAATGTAATGCCTTGCCAATGCTGCGGTAGTACCGTGGTTTGCAAAAATCTACACACTCTTGTCTTACACACATGAACATAATCGCTTACAATTGCATTAAAAGAGTCTGAAGGATAATGATGTGACCGTGAGGCCACAGAGGAGTGAACAGGTGTTGGTGCGGCTTGTGTTCGCTTGTCGGCGAGATGGGGTGCGCGCGACCTTGGACAAGGGCGAGAACGAGTTTTTTTTGTGCGGAGAGCGGCCGGCTGGCTAACGGAATAAAAAAAATGAAGGTTGGCGAGTGAAAGAAGGAGGCCAGCGCGTGTCACCTGTAATTGCGAGGAATGATATGAATGAAATATTTGTAATATCTTTGGTGGCGACGTGCATAATTACGGAAGGCTCAAGGGTTAAAGTAAAATAAACTGGATAAAAAATAGCACATTTGGAGGATATAAATTAAAAACTGAAATTTTGAAATAATTTGCACGACCTTGTGGCTAAAATGGTGATGAAGTTGTAGATTCGTACAGTAGAAGAATTTAGTGTCTAAATTGACTTTACTTCCGTGCATGTGCACCAGACATGATATTTAAGTCATGTGATACGAATACTCATTCTCACACACTGGCGTGTTTCTGGACTATCACCTTCAGTCGCTCAGCGTGGAACGTCGTGAATACTGGCTTCACTCCTGTGCTCTACACCTCTGATAATTGGATACAATTTAGAACAGTGCTGTGATCAGACGTCGAATGTACGTGTCACTTCCAAAATACAGTTACGTGTGTGTTTGGAGTTTATGCTAAAACATTTTGTGTAAGTTTCAGCTTTCTTACGAGTGGACGCGGAAGACGTGGACGTGAATACTTCCAGAAGAGGACGGAATCTCACATCATGGATTACCAGTGCTTCACCATGAAGTTCTAAACCTTTGACCATCGTTGGCGGCGTCGGGATGCAGATTCTTCCTTCCTGGCATGGCTGATTGAGAACCCAGACTTCCAGACATGAAGATTTCTCTATAAGTTAAGTCGATTACGTCTCATTTATATCTGTTCTATGTAGTTTTGTTCTATTCTTTCTTTCTTCTTAGTAAGCTATTTTGACACATTTTATGGTTGTTATTTGCTCCAATACGTCGTAAAACTGACACATGTGATTACTTAATGACCATGTGGCCATGAATTTGACAGTGAGGGTTCTGATAGAGTTATCCATGTGTTATCGACACCATCTTTGCTTATTGAGTAAATTTCGTCACGAATATGAATTAATTTATGTCCGATGGATTTAATGGTAGGATATTTCGTCCACATTTTCTATATTTTCCTTGTATTGGAACTTCTACTTGTACCTCGTGTCTGAGACAACGTGTCATCGGGATATTGAGTCCGAATTCTATGTACGAATTTAATGTGAACATGTGCATTGGGAGCATGTGATAATTAGTTGGAGTAATTAATCATCGAGACACTTTTAAGTGGATATTATGTATTTGTAGGACGTTGGTAGGTCCTGATATTTCATGACTACACATATTTGAGATTAGGATGCGACAAGTTAGGGTCGTCATTGTGGTACACTGTACGTGTAGAGTATATGGAATAATTGTGCATGGCACAAATCTTCGTGAAACTGAGCTTTTCACATGTTAATGGATTATTCGCGATAAATGCAGTGTAGTCTAATGTTAGTGTCTTCAGATGAAGAAAATGAAAGTCCATGTTAATCGATGTACTTTTTAATTCGTGGGAATATCCCAAATTTCTCAAGTAATCCAGTAATTTCAAGCTCAAGGTACAGATGAATGTTCGAGAAGGCCTTAGGTCTAAAGAACAGGTCTTCGACGAAATATCTAAATAATATCTGATTCGTGACTATATCAGCTCATTCGTTGATGCAATTTTTCGCTCTCATGTGATAACTCAATCTTGCTGTAACTCAATAAATTCGTTAACAGGAGAGTAATACGGTTGATCGACACTCGTCGACATGTACATAGTGTAGATATTTTCTTCTTGGTACTTACAGTCTTCTTGACAATTTCCGTAGTTAGCTGTAGAAGTAGTAATTTGTTAGTATTTAGAGGATTATTTTTTATGTGTTCTGTTCTGAAATATGTGACACTGATATTATCGGTTGATAGTGGACAGGATTTCCACATGGATGGTATTCTCCCCATTTACTTACGTTTGCAAGCCCAGGAGGCGTTTTATTTTGTTTAATTATTGGTCAAATACTTAACGTTCAGTATAATTCTCACGGAAAGAGATGTGAGACGACGTGAACAGGTATATCCGACGTCTCGGATTAACTTAGAGAAAACCAAGGCAAATTCAACTTTTCATTTTATTGTTAAGACAACGACTGTAAATTTTATTTTTTGCTATAAGTGTTAACTTTTTGAATCTTGGATATTTCTTTATTATACTCGTTCTTACAATTACTGCATTTTTTCCAGATTGTCGATGAAGGCTTGGCCCAGACCTCATTTTTTTGAATGAAAATTTTTAATCCAACTTTAAACAAATAACTTCATAACTTTAAAGACGAGAAAAATTTTTTTACAATGTACATACTCTGTTAGAATGTTAGGGAAATAACTGCCGTGTACCATCCCATTTGTTTGTGCCTAGGTTTGTTACGTCAAGAGCCATATTAAATTCCATAACGTAACGATCATAATCATAATCACAGGTTTCAGGATGGCCAATATTGCATTTAATTAAATAAAAGTGTCATATATGTTCTATACTTGGAACGTGCTTATTTGATGAACCCTATGATAATCCTGCCACATTCATTTATTTTATAAGCCTACAGCCACCGAACTGAGCACCCCTGGGGTGTCTCGTGTTCGCAGACTGACTATGACGGGCACAATATATAGGAACCATAAGCAAATGTTGTACTGATAAGCTTCTATCTGAGGGAAACTCCATGTACATGTCAATGTATCTTATTAATAAATCTTACTCATGGTCCACAGTTGTAATTACAACTGTAGATGATGTTAATATTGCTACTTGCAACAAGATGACAGTGCCACTTCACTGAATGAGAGACATTTTTTTGAGAAAGAACCAAGCAAGAGCGATTCCACCTAGCCTTAATCATATCTCTATAGTGGAAACACCTATAACAAAACGTTGACGATCAAAGCTCAAACTCTGTGACCAGAGTACTATCTCGTGGTTACAGACGGAGGTAATGTAATTGCATACGCCAAAATGGTGCAGATTCATTCACTTCTCTGATATAAGGTACTTTCACTAAACTTGTATTGCTTTTGTAACATTTATCTGGTGCCAGTTTTAGCCTTCAAATGGTCTAGATTTCTAGTATCATTGTGCAGAACGACACAACTGAGCTCGGCTGACTTATTGCATCACTCTAGTTAGCTCAGTCTAGATCTAGTTGGATGTGTCCAGAGATTAGTATTGCGAACTCATGCCGATAGATGGAGCTGTGGAAAGCTGCGTGCGTCAACATGACGCAGATGATACAATTACTTCGCGGAAAGAAACGCATTTTTCTTCAAAAGGCTCAACACTCGTGGTTGTGAGAGGTTCATTGTATTTTAATGTGAAGGGGAGGTAATAAGTTATATCTAGTGGCAATATTCTCAATATCACTGTGAAGGACAAACAGAAATAGGTATTATATATACAGAGTGTCCTTGAAAAAGGTTCCAGTATCAACAGAGGAGGCAGCACACAATAAATGAAGAAAATAAAAGAAATCCGTTTTCCCCTTGCGGAAATCAAATGATCATTAGTATGTCTCCCGGTCATGGACATCCATTAACGGCTGCTAATTTCACATGGCAACCAGCCATAAGACATAGCCTGCACGGTTGCTAGGTAACGATGTCTGACCATCCGTACCTTACAATACTGCCTGCACGGTTGCTAGGTAACGATGTCTGACCATCCGTACCTTACAATACTGCCTGCACGGTTGCTAGGTAACGATGTCTAACCATCCGTACCTCACAATACTGCCTGCACGGTTGCTAGGTAACGATGTCTGACCACCCGTACCTTACAATACTTCCTGCATACACTTCCGTCACATTTCTTTTGCGTCACGTTGCACAAATTTGCGGATGACCTCCAGCCATCCATAAAAATAAGAGTTTTGTCAGTACATTGCTCAGAATTTAAAAAATGGTATTTCTGTATCGGTCGTGTGTAGAGTAATAAGGATGCGCACTTGTTACGAAGGGAGTTCTTCTTCTTCGCGAATGGGTCGCTTAGGACCACGCGAAATCAACACTTTCTAGCCTTCCTCTTTGCCCAGTATTCCTTCATGGGAACGATTGGATCTGTTTTCGTTGCTCTGACCATGTATGTTGTGTAGTCTTCTCGTCTTCCTTGAAACCCCGTGTGTGAGTGATTTTCTTGATTTCATTCTGGTCAAGTAGGTTTGGTGATCCTAATGCCTTCCGGTATTTTTCTGTAAGCTTCTACCAATTCGGTCTAGTAGCCTTGTTCTCTATGAATGTATTTTGTGCGTTAGCCTGTTCGGATCCATTCTTTCTAAGTGTCTTATGAATTTAATTCTTCACATTCGCATTGTGTCTGTTTTTGGGGAATTTTTAATACATATTTCTGTGTTACGCTTTGGATAATGTACATCGTCTTTGGTTCCTGACCCAAGGATTTTTCTCATTATTTTACGTTCTTTCACTTCTATTTCGTGTTTTATTGTGTTTTGTTGGAGATTGAGTGTTTTGAAGCATAGAGTGCTTCAGGATTGATTACAGTTGTATAATGTCGGATTTTGCAGTACCTGGATAGGTTCTTTTCGTTGTATATATATTTTGTTAACTGAAAAGGAATCTCCATTTTCTGGAGTCTCGACTGAATAGATTTCTTTTCGCTACTGTTTGCTGTAATCCTTCACCTAAATATATAAATTCGTTTACTCTAAAGATATTGTTAGTGCCAATTAGAAGTTCATTGATACGATTTTGATGCCGATCATAAATTTTCTTTTTCCAAACGAGATTTGTAATCCGATTTCCGCTGCTTGTCCTTGTAGTAGTTCAAGTAGCTTTTGTTCATCAGAGATATCTCGGGCAATTAGTGCCATGTCATCAGCAAATGCTAAGCAGTCTAATTTTATGCTTTTCAGCTTTGTCTCCAGTCGGTGGGTTGGTGCACCAGCTTTTCTGCATCCCCGTGCAACTTTCTCAAGTGCACAATTGAAGAGCACCGGATACAGTCCATCGCCTTGTCGTACTCCTGTGTCTATTTGAAATTCTGTGCTCAATTTTCCCATAAACTTCACCTTGGATTTGGTTCTCGTGAGTTTTTCTTTGATA
Source organism: Anabrus simplex (assembly GCF_040414725.1). Taxonomy (NCBI): domain Eukaryota; kingdom Metazoa; phylum Arthropoda; class Insecta; order Orthoptera; family Tettigoniidae; genus Anabrus; species Anabrus simplex. The sequence goes on from NC_090270.1 coordinate 334,161,336, forward strand.
ATGCTTGTTGTTTCCGGTCAAGTCCGAATTCTGCTAATAATTGAAAACGTTATTCTCTATCTATATTATCGTATACTTTTCTCAAGTCGACGAATGTGATGATATAATTCTTGTTTGATGAAGTGTGGAAATATTTCATAGAGTTTCTAGATTTATAATTTTCTCTACGCATGGTCGTGCTTTTCTGAATCCACCTAGATATTCGCCAATTTCTGTATCCAGTTGAGATTCTGAACGGTTCAAGAGAGCTTTGGATAGAATTTTATAGGCTATTGACAGCAGTGAAATTCGACGATAATTGTTGGGGTCTGTCTTGCTTCCGTTTTTCTATAGTGGATGTATGATCGCCATCTTCCATTCTGCAGGGATTTTCTTAGTTCACCAGATTTCATCCATAATTTCTTTGAGTATTGTGATGAGATTTTTTCCTACATTTTATCTGTAGTTCTGCAGTAATTTTATCGTCTCCTGATGCTTTGTCATTTTTCAGTGAGTGAATTATCTCTTTAATTTCCTGTACGTTGGGTGGTTCTGAGTCTGGGTTCCATTGTGCTGGGTAGAATTTGAATTTTTCTTGGAGCTTTTCACAATTTAATTATTTGAAAACTTATTTCCCAAGAATTTCACATTTTTTGGACGTCCCCATGGCACCACCGAGAGGGAGGACCGCCGTATTCGGCGTATGGCTGTGGCGCAGCGGACTGCAGCAGCAATTCGAGCGGCAGTTGACACCACAGTAACGTAATGAAGTGTTTGAAATCGGTTACTTGAAGGACAGGTCCGAGTCAGACGCCCTGCGGCGTGCATTCCACTTATCTTAAACCACCGTCCTCTGTAGCGTCAGTGGTCTCAAGCGAGAGCTTATTGGAGTATGGAGTGGAGGTCCTTGTGTTTTCCGATGAAAGCCGGTTCTGCCTTGGTGCCAGTGATGGCCGTGTGTTGGTTAGAAGGAGGCCAGGTGAGCGCCTGCATTCCTCCTGTCTGCGGCGTCGACACACTGGACCTACACCGGGAGTTCTGGTCTGGGGAACAATTTCCTATGACAGCAAGAGCACTCTTGTGGTTATCCGACGCACCCTGACTGCAGTTGTTTACGTGCGTCTGGTGATACGGGCTGTTGTGCTGCCATTCATAAACAGCATTCCAGGGGGTGTTTTCCAACAGGATAATGTGCGCCCCCACGGCACTGTTGTAACCCAACGTGCTCTACAGAGTGTCGGCATGTTGCCTTGGCCTGCTCGATCCCCGATCTGTCCACAATCGAGCACGTATGGGACATCACCGGACGGCAACTCGTGCCTCATCCACAACCGGCATTAAACTTCCCTGTACTGACCGACCAAGTCGAATAGGCATGGAACTCCACCCCACAAGCTGACATCCTGCGCCTGCAAGACAGAATGCATGCCCGCATTCAACAGTCAGGTGATTACACCGGTTATTAATGAACCAGAATGGCACATTTGTGATGGCTTTTCTTACGCGGATATTAATCTGTAGTGTTACACCTTCAATAAATTAAATGTGTTACCTCAACAGATATATCGCCAAAATTTCCGTATTCTACATTCCTTATTTCATGGTGTATGGCTATTTATGTCCAAAAGGCTCTAATAAACATTGGTCGCCAAACCCAATATCCTCAGAGTTATGGTCCACTACCACTACTATCAATGATCATGATGTCTTTGAACTATTTTCAATTACGTGCTCTAAGGCCAGAGAAGAAATACAAGCAAACACATTACAGTACTGCAGTGTCACAACAAAATATGAGCCATTTGAGCACTACCATACACCTGGCGAAACTGACCTACCTGACTGCGAGAGCAATACAATCCGGTGTTCTCAGTGGTTCGTTGACTAGAGTGAACAAAATCACATGCACGATGTACGTACAAAGGTTTCACATCTGTTTCGTGACAAAGTTCTCGGAGTGCAAGATATGCCACTCCTACATAATAAGACCATAACACAACACGAACAATTCTTAGGTACGAATGCATTTCCGTCTTTTGTAGCATGTTTATAGGACCTTTTTCTCTTTGTCGCGTGCTGTGCCCCCTGTAAATATTGGAACCTTTTTGAAGGACATCCTGTATTCTATATATATTTCAGACTTGAACTAAAATACGGAAATGAATGTTGGAACATTGTATGTGCAAAAGGATGTTTAAATTGTTCGGGTGTCAGGAAAACAAAAGTACTCTACCTTTTCAATGCTCACCATCTCTTTCAGTTTGTAACGCAATTCGAATTCTGACCAAGTTGTTTCGTTGGTGGTCGTCGTCTTCTTGTGGCACCCGAATGGGTCGTCATGGAGCTACCGTAATTATGATACGCATGTATGAGTTACGCACTTTAGGTGGTCTAAGAATAGCTGCCAAGAATGTGTGAGGTAATGACTTTAATAACAGTGATTCCGGTCAGATTACATTGCATCATAAACGCTATACTTACTGAGATTGTCGGGAGAGCTAAATAAATAAGAAACATTTTCAAACTTTTCATGTCTGATTTATATCATATTATCCAATGAGATGTTTTCGCTTTGTTCCGTTCTGATAAGTTCTTCCGTCTGGCCTTAAGGCTCAAAGACAAGAATTGTGTACCACAGCTGATCCAAAGTGTCGCCAGCCTCTCATCTCAATATGTTGGGTTCAAATCTCGGTGTAGCCACATGGAATTCGCGAGGGACACGTTATGCACTGAATTTCCAGTTTCTCTACCAATTACATTCCAGTAACAACCCTTGATCGCACACTTGTCATCAGTCACCTAGGGGGTGTGTGACAGTCTTCGCCTGTCAGAATATTCCTATATCAAAGAACTAGTTGCACTTCAACACCTAACACGGCACTTGGCTAAAGTTAAGTACAAAATAGAGTGTCAGCGGAGTAATCATACTGAAACACTGGATCCTAGTTAAACATCACTGGACTTGGTCACCACTTGGTTGTGTAGGCCACTGTGCCATTGGCTAGAGGAGGAGTAGAAAGGAGCTGATCACCCTGCTCTGAGAAACTCTTGCTCAGGATGACAGACGCCTGGTTTAACATGGTAAATGACTAGATCGGCTATGTCCATATTTAGTGATTGTTAAAAGTTTGCTTTTACATTTGCTTTTTTAATTAAGGCATAGCCCCAAAATTTACCTGGTGTAAAAATGGGAAATCACGGAAAACCATCTTCTGGGCTGCCGGCAGTGGGGTTCAAACCCACTTCCTCCCGAATGCAAGCTCACAGCCGAGCACCCCTAACCACGCGGCCAACTCGCTTGGTACGTTAAAGAAGTGATAACAATATAAATGTTAAAAACATTTACGCTCTTTAAGTCATTAGGCTTTTCCAGTCGTGAAATTACCAGCGCTTCGCCCCAGTGTAGCAGTGGGCTCATCAGTTGGGATGCTGCGCCTTACCAAGACGCTGGCGACGAGACTCCACTGGAAACCTCCTATGTAGGACAATGCAGTGACGGTGCACTAGGGGAAACATGTGTCTCCACTTGTATAAATGCCTGCCTTTCACCTTTATATAAAATATAATAAGGTTCCTTCTATAATGTTAGTTTTTAACATTTGCAATCGACGAAATTAAATTATGGTTTCCTTCTAATGACCTTACTTTTTTGCGATCTCGAGGTGTCGGATGATTGAGTATGGCTAGTCGTTGACACCGCTTCATTTATAAGTAAAATATATTCAGAGAAGAAAATATCTTTATCAGAAAATAAAATGTCAACAATTAATTGTATAGTAGTTGCGTCTGTAATATTGGAATTCGTGCCCTGGGTGTTTAAATGTAATACTTCATTTTTTGTAATATCTGAAGCCATCTCTTTTCATTTTCACTTCAGTTAATTTATCTCTGTTAAGTGCTTCGGCCTGCCGAAACTAATTTTGAGTAATACATTTATAAACTATTTGAAAAACGAAACAACTTAATTAAAACAGAATGGCATGTTTCGTTCTTAAGAGAGCATCATCAGATTCTATCAAATCATACCCATATATTTAGCAAAGTACAACCATTTATGTTTATTTCCAGCATTTTACTGTAGTGGAGAGAAAATGGGACTTCATTCAGATAAGTTCCAGATTGCAAGTTTATAAGTACGTAAACAGAAAAAAGATAAATGATTATACTTATCTAACTATTTGAGTGTGATTTGATAGAATCTGATGATGTTCTTTTAAGAACGAAACGTGTCATTATATTTTAATTAAGTTGTTTCTTTTTCAAGTATAATACTGTTTCCTTTTTAGCCACCTTATACATGTATTGCTCAAAATTAGTTTCGGCGGACTGAAAGCCTAAGAGTTTAAAAAAGTAATAAAAACACTATAGGTCTACAAAAGGAATAGAAAAAATTATGATCTCTACAAATACACCGAAAAATTCACTGTCACCATGCAAAAGCGAAGGCTAAAATTCTATGGACATCTAGAAATAATGGATGAGGAACGGCTAACTAAGAAAATATTCAAGTACATCACTGGACTGAAAGCTTCGACGAAGTGGGTCGAAGAGGTAAAGAGAGATGCAATAGAAAGTGGACTTACAGTGAATATGATTCACAACTGAAAAGGATTTAGAAGCCGAGTGGACAGCATCAAAACATTCCAGTAGAAACCACCAAAATGTAGACCCAAATTGGTCATATCTGAGAAAGGAAGATTAGAAGTGAAAGGATGAAGAGATTCTGGGAGAAGAAGGAGAAGAAGAAGAATAAGAAGAAGAGAAAGCCTTAAGTGTAATACGGTCCATAGGCTGAAAAAGTCGGAAACAAGAAGAAGGTATACAAGAATTTTCATGAAATGTTGATTGAACTCTGCTGCTGAATATCGAATACAGACTCGTCGTTCCATATTATTCTAATGATTATTACATCAGTTCACTCAGTAAATTCTCCATTCCTAATCGACGATGGAAGATTTTCCTGACGCAGTTCCTAATGGACCTGCCACTCAAGGTCTATTTGCACATTTATTTACAAGAACATTGACGATAATCAGTACCAAGATACCAACAATTGTTCTTCAGGTTCACTTATTGGGACCGGTTGCTCCGCTTGTTCTGTACTTCCTTGAGAATACACAGGTAAATTGATACGAAGAACGCATACTTCTTGACCCATATGATCAGTCATAGATGCCACAAACTCATAAAATGCATGGCCACGTCGCATGAACAGTTGTGGGCAGTAAAACACGCTCGTAAATGTGCTTAATGACGCTGACTATAAGAAGGAACGCTTCTCCTCATAAAGGTTCAAAAATCACCCCGTGAATTAAGCTCTACTGTACATTACGTTATTATATCGATTATAAAAACGAGATAGAATCGGTCTACTTGACCTGCTCTAGAACACGAGTAAGGACCTTCATGCGTTAGTATTTCGTTTCACCTTTCCCCTTAATGAAATATTCCATGAAATTTGTTGATAATTTCGGAGAAGACATAGAACCTCTATCATTCTCCGTATAAAAATCTACAGTTCAGCCCTTCAGGCAAGCAACTCAATGCTGCAAACATCCTAGGGATATGAGCTACAATTTTTAGGTAAATAAAATATAATAAATTGTGAGAATATATTCTTTATTTATCCCTAAAAATTACAATCCCTTTCTTAATCATCGTTATCCGGTCGATTGGATTAGCAGTTTGCCGTTTTCTACCACTCCGAGCGCTAATGTCAGTCAATGCATTGTTTCACTTAAGCATTAATACGAGCGTGAATGTGAGTCAGTGCAGAGTTTCACTTAAGCACCACTACGAGCGCTAATGTGAGTCAATGCAGAGTTTCACTTAGGCACCACTACGAGCGCTAATGTGAGTCAATGCATTGTTTCACTTAAGCACCACTACGAGCGCTAATGCGAGTCAATGCAGAGTTTCACTTAAGCACCACTACGAGCGCTAATGTGAGTCAATGCAGAGTTTCACTTAAGCACCACTACGAGCGCTAATATGAGTCAATGCAGAGTTTCACTTAAGCACCACTACGAGCGCTAATGTGAGTCAATACAGAGTTTCAATTAAGCACCACTACGAGCGCTAATGTGAGTCAATGCAGAGCTTCACTTAAGCCCTTATAATCACATTCGGTGTTTTCTGGAAGAGTATTTAGGCCTGAAGTGATTTCCGAAATCTGTTTTCTTAATTTGATAGAGCTATCGAAGACTCGCAATTTGAAACCTGTCCGGGTCCTTGAGCCCTTCAAATTTCGGCACAATTGAGGTAATTGCTTAATTTTACTTTTTTCGTGGAATGAGGACCCCTACTTTCTCTGCTAAGAAAATGGTTTCAACATTAAAATTCTTATTTCAAGTAAACACCCACAGGTATGACACGTAATCAATCAATCAATCAATCAATCAATCAATCAATCAATCAATCAATCAATCAATCAATCAATCAATCAATCAATCAATCAATCAATCAATCAATCAATCAATCAATCAATCAATCAATCAATCAATCAATCAATCAAAGATTCTTTTTTTTACTGTCCAAAAATTTTTCGGTTTGCCTTTCCAGATTATGACTAGAGCTAGGAATTTTAGTTACTGCACCTATTCTTTTTCGCTATTAAAATGCCCAAATTAGCTTGTCTTGTAAAGAGAACATAAAATGAACACCCCTAACTGTGCTTTAGTAGCACCTTTTTGCACCTATTCTTAATGTCAGCACGTTTTCCTACTTTTTCAAATATTTATTTCGCCCATTTGTCACATTTTATTCTTAAATAAGTTAAACAAGAAAAACCGATCGTTTCGGCTGTAAGCTTAATTCCAAGTAGTTTCTCAATTCACACTAGAATCGTAAGCTCCCTATACTGCACTAATCACGAGCTAAGTACGAACCTGGTGATTGTTGAACTATTAGCTTGGCGTCCTCCCTCGGCTGCCTATCCAATCATGAGCTAAGTACGAACCTTGTGATTGTTGAACTATTGGCTTGGCGTCCTCCCTCGGCTGCCTATCTAATCATGAGCTAAGTACGAACCTGGTGATTGTTGAACTATTAGCTTGGCGTCCTCCCTCGGCTGCCTATCCAATCATGAGCTAAGTACGAACCTTGTGATTGTTAAACTATTGGCTTGGCGTCCTCCCTCGGCTGCCTATCTAATCATGAGCTAAGTACGAACCTGGTGATTGTTGAGCTATTAGCTTAGCGTCCTCCGTCAGCTGCTTATCTAATCATGAGCTAAGTACGAACCTGGTGATTGTTGAACTATTAGCTTGGCGTCCTCCCTCAGCTGCTTATCTAATCATGTGCTAAGTACGAACCTGGTGATTGTTGAACTATTAGCTTGGCGTCCTCCGTCAGCTGCTTATCTAATCATGAGCTAAGTACGAACCTGGTGATTGTTGAACTATTGGCTTGGCGTCCTCCGTCAGCTGCTTATCTAATCATGAGCTAAGTACGAACCTGGTGATTGTTGAACTATTAGCTTGGCGTCCTCCGTCAGCTGCTTATCTGCCGGCCTTCTCACGTACGTGACGGTTCAGAATACGCTTTGACTGAGTGTGGTGTATGCCACTGTCCTAGCAAATAGTATGCTATTTGCTATTATTGTAGTATACTGAAACAGAAGTGAACGCCGAGAAAATACGTGATAGTGCTAAACAGCTTAGTGCAGATGGTATTCAGAGTGACGGGTATGTTCTGAGGTGCAATGTTTCTTATATATCAATAACAATTGATAAAAAAAGCACCAAAGTAATCATGTTATGCAGCATACAGCGAGCGCAAAACATGTGAAGAATAAGGAACTACAACGTACTCTACAAAGGGTGTAGTGAGACAATTCATTGGCAAGCCAATGGCTTCTTCAAATTGAAGATTTTTTTTTTTTATACTGAAATATCAAAAGACACTTGAGCGGCATGAATATTCCTCTTTTCAAGCTTAACACCCTATTACGAAAACGTATTTGCAGAAATTACCGGGAAGTATATTCCAACTGAAAACATTTTATGAAAATCATATCCTCAGCCTCTGCACGAAGGAAAATGAAAACAGATTAGGCAAGTAATAGATGAAAATCCAGTATATTTTCTATTCGATGAAAAGGGTGACAGGCAAAACAGATATATTTTAGACATGTAATAGCACCCGTAAATAGACCGCACGTGAAACCCATGCTATTGAAAACGTACTTTCAGAATTAAAATCGGTAGATGCAGAGTGGGTCTCGGCCCATAAGTGGCCACTGATCTACCGTGGTTGTACCCTCTGCATTCGGGAGACGGGGCAGGGTTGGACCTCACGGTTAGCCCCAACCGTCGGTTGTCCTGAGAATGGTTTTCCGTGGTTTTCCATTCTCCTGCACTAAGGCCTATGCCGGGACAGTTCCTAGTATAGGCCACGGCAGCCAACCCCCTCACCTTCTCCGAGCATCTTCTTCACCGTAACAAATCTCCCGGCCTGAGGAGACGGCGTTACCGTCTAAGGGGCCCGCCTCCCCCTTCAGGGGAGGAATAAAACATTTTAGTAGTTGTAGTCAGAACTGAACCAACAATTCCAGTGTGATCTAAAGTTTTAATGTTGCATATTGAACCCTTTAGGTCCATATCGAGGGATACCTACCTTCCTTACCTATCAGCAAAGTTCATGAGATCTGTCTCTTGGGTCGTTTCGGGTTCTTCGTCACTTGCTGAGGTAAAGGTAGAGTTCATTAATTCTAATCTATCTACTGGAATGAAAGGTCTGTTTAAAAGATTCCTATTTATTCAGGAAAATTCTGAAGCATGTCAATGGTATCATAGAAGTCAATTGTGTCCACTGGACACCACAATCATTTTTACATAAACGTCAGAACACTGGTGTGAGACTTTAACGTAACTGCCTGATGGGCATTCTTACTAGAAACCATTATCTCAATTATTAATCATTTAAGAAAGGAAAGTCTGGAAATCCTTAAATTCGGCTTCCATGTGAGACCACCTGTACCATCATAGTGATTCGTTATGGTCCAGCCCTCGTAACACGAACTCTGGACTCTGGGAATAATTAAGGCCGTCCAATCGGTGTGTGCCACACAGTGGTTCTACGGCATGGACCCTTAATTGAATCGATGTGACCTGCGTCTATGTCATGGACCGACATCTACTCTTCTAAGTTACTTTAAAGTCATTGTGGATGATGACCGCAAGGAAATGATGCTACAATGGCATATGGCCCTAATCTAAGTCACTGAGGTTGATGACCCCCTGACCATCCAAGTTTCTAGGCTGAAGGCTAAACACAATTAAGTTACATCGGTTTATGACCAAAGTTCCACTTTACTATCCCCAGCACATTCACTGCTCAATCAATCAAAGTTCAATAATTACAACAATAGCAATGCTCACAAACTTTGTGGCAGTAAAATCCATTTCCTTCGGATATGTCCCCTTAATCGTTACTTTATTTTTTATATTCCCCAGAAACAAACTAAAATTTCCAGAATGCATCTCCAAGTTATTCGCTTGATTAAAATTATTTCAAAATGCGGTTTCACTGAATTTAATAATTAAATAAATTTAAATGATTTAACGAAATATTAACTAACAACAAATTTTATCTCCGCGGACTCTGGTTTCTTCACAAATTTCTACGCAGCTGTGATGTGAGTTCAATATTGCGATGTTTATCTGGCTGGAAAAGAATTTTACATAATTCATGTCCAGCTATATATATCCTGTCTCGTGATATCACGCTTAAAAATCTAATCTAGTCCTAACCGTTATTAACACTTGGATATCCTAATAATCTACGTACAAACCAAACAACTCGCCATATAATTACGATGTCATATCTCGTCATACCATTATGAATTTTGCACACCCCTCACAGACAAACCGATCATCACGACCATCGCTCTATATTTTGGACAACCCTGAATTAGGTTACTCTGTTCCTTATACTCAAAGTTCGTGATTTCAAAAGTTCATTACGTCCCCATTTACAGTATTTCACAATACTTAGATCATTACCGGCTATGAATTTCAACTAAATCCAGCATTTTAACGTTTCCCCTGGCCGAGAATTACAATCTCAATACCAAGCCTGTCCCGTTATCATAGCTGAGGCCTCTCATCCCCCCGAGCTCGCTTGGCAGTTACAGGAAACACCTGGTTTATTCACAGTTGACTGACTTCTCAAAATGCTCCCTTTAAACTCTGCCGACATAATTAAACAAATACGATATTCTAACCAACAAAATGCACAGGTTATGCTTCAAGATGCCCACACTAATTATACGCGTCGCCAATTGATACCGCTATGGATTTCTATGAATTTCTTTCCATTCTCAACATTATGAAATATTCCTCGGGCTATCATGTCCCGGCTTCAAATGACAGGACTCTAACCTGATTCGCGCATCTCATCTCAACTCATCTAAAACATTCCTCGGGCTTCCGTGTCCCGGCTTCAATGACAGGTCCAACCTGATTCACAAACTAACCTCTGTTTCCCAGCTCCACAATTATCATCGACAAAGAACTGGAATAAAATCCTCACTAGAAATCCCGACGTCTAATATCGCACAATGCATTAATCATGAATAACTTCGCATAAATGATATCGTATTTAATAACTTGATTTTTACGAGAAATGACTGAAACATTCTACTAGATCTTCTATTGTCAGTCAGACACAGTTTAAAATGGGCATTAAAAAAACTTTTCTCTCCGTGACCAAATTCATCACCCTAGGTTCTCACCCGACAGCGCGCTTCCACTCGATTGAAAATGAGTAACCATGGATTATTATTATTAACGTCAAATTGCAGACAGAAGAATTTTACGTCGAATGAACATCTTACTTTGACATCACAAAATACAGGCAGTACACTCACACGGATGACGATCTACATTGGACGTGATATCACTTCGGAACCCTATTCAATAACTTTTACAACATTATACGGCACTCGCAAGACTTCAAAATTTTATCCAAGTGGAAAATAAAACAAATGACTCTTTTAGTCGTACTCTCACATTTACAAAACTTAGTAGGGGTGACCACTGCGTCGTATATCCCCATTCAAATACAAGAAATCACGAGACAAGATATAAGAGGTAGTAAGATGGAAAGTCACCTACCTCATGTCGTCACGGCAGTGTTCGTCATAGGGCTCACCTGTGACCCTGGCATTTTATTTAGCCATTTTTACATTCATGGCTTCACAGTTCATTATTCATTTTCTTCAGGTTTCCTGGAATAAAGCATAAAAAAAAGAAAATACCCTTCACTTGTTTGTTGAGTGCACACGATGGACTATAGTTATTTACGCACACGAATTACTTAATCACATTAGAATTTATTCAGTACTTTGACCGTCCTATCTGGTACAATTATTTCACTCAAGAAAACTATCTCCTCATGGAGTCAAGACTTAGCCGCAATGGCTAAAATCTGCAGTTGAACTCAGTCTACTTTCGTTGGTTTGATTTCGCAGAGCAGCTCAACAATTCTTCGTCCGCTTTGTATCACAAATGCCGGAGAAGGAGACTTCGTCATGGCGTCCCTTCATATTTATAGCAGTTACCCCCCTCTCTTCGGATCTCTCCCTTTGCCGCCAAGAAAATTTCTATAAATTTTCTGACTTACCTAAACTGCAATTTCAAGAGTTTTGAAAGTGACTACATGCTTGCTACATTTCTGGCGGTAGTGTTCACGTACATTTAAAAATTTTACGGGTTCGATTTGTGAGATGATTGACCTCCTTTGATAGGCACTATATTTTTTTGACTTGGCGTGGTCACGCCATGTACACGCGCTTTGAAATAGTTCATAAAAATGACTTGAGATTCTTCCGCCGTCGACACGTGTGGTTGACGTCACGTACCCCAGAGCGTGGGACCGAAGGTAATCACCCCCTCGTCACGTGTCAAATCCATGCTATCAAGAATCCAACTTTTAGTTTAATTGTTACATTATGCATAATGTTCTTAGGGCACAAAGGTCATGGGTTCAATATATTGTATTGTACAATGATCGAGTGTGGCTAGTACCTAAGGACTAAGCATTTTACAAGTTATGGCCATTTGACAACCTGAAACCTATGTACTGTAATCCAAAGTGCGTGACATTGAATATGCATTGCATCGAGTTTGTGAAGCACTAAAAGATGAATATTCATATGCAAATACATGTCTGTGTTGCATTAAGATGTTACTATAAAAGGCTCCTGCCGGGAAACAAACGTACTGTATGTTGAAAATACAGGACACCCTATTCCAACTTCCCCAATTCTCACTAGATGGGGTATTTGGGTAAAGGCTGCAGTGTTTATTTGTAACCGGCTGTATTGAAAAGTAAAAATGAGTACCTACAACCTTTTTTGCAGTCAATGACCGGGCCAGGGATCGAATGAATAAAGCCCCCATCTTGCGGCGAGGGTAGGGAATGTGCCGGCTGCCGAAGCCTGTTGTACTCCTCTGCGGCAGTGATATGACTGACAGATGAAATCAAATGAAAGTAGAGAGTGTTACTGGAATGAAAGATGGCAGGGAAAACCGGAGTTCCCGGAGAAAATCCTGTCCCGCCTCCGCTTTGTCCAGCACAAATCTCACATGGAGTGACCGGGATTTGAACCATGGAACCCAGCGGTGAGAGGGAAACGCGCTGCCGTCTGAGCCATGGAGGCTACTATTTTAAGGCTAAATTAAATTTCGTAAATGGGCTGTTGTGGTGGATGTAAAGAAAGCACTGGAGAATATTGCAAAACAGATTCTAGAACAGAACCCGGTCTAAAGCCCTGAAGGTAAGGATGTTGCAGCAAACAGGCATTGACTTTACGTCGCACCGACACAGATACGTTTTACTGCGATGATGGGACAGGAAAAGGCGAGGAGTGGGGAAGAAGCAGCCGTGGCCTTGATTAAGGTACAACCCCAGCATTTGCCTGGTGTGAAATGGGAAACGACAGAAAACAATCTTCAGGGCTCCCGACAGTGGGGCTCGAACGTACTATCTGTCGAATGCAAACTTACAGCTGCGCGCCCCTAACCGCGCGGCCAACTTGCTGGGTAAACAGCCATTTAATATAGAATGCAAACAAGATATGCACTACTTGTGTTTGTTGACGTTGAACGTTCCTTTTTTATATACCCTATTCTATTTGCTTAGTGACCGGAGATGCAACCTCATTGAAATAACATTTACATATTAAATGCTATGTGATTTGATAGTATTCTGGACGTGTCTTTTATTAACTTAGTTTTCTGAGACTTGTTTTAGGCAGATTTTAATACATGATAACATGAATGAATTTTGTGTCCTTATATATGAAGTAAAATTGGTTTTGGATATTTACATTTGCCGGGCTGAGTGGCTCAGACGGTTAAGGTGTTGGCCTTCTAACCCCAACTTGGCAGGTTCGATCCTGGCTCAGTCCGGTGGTATTTGAAGGTGCTCAAATACGAGAGCCTCGTGTCGGTAGATTTACTGGCACGTAAAATAACTTCTGTGGGACTAAATTCCGGCACCTCGGCGTCTCCAAAGACCGTAAAAGTAGTTAGTGGGACGTAAAGCAAATAACATTATTGATATTTACATTTAAAATTTGCATTTTTTTTGCACCGTTTTCGACTAAACTGAAGCACTTTTTTTTGCACTTTTTTAACAAAAATTTTGCACCTAAATCCCCAGCTCTTGTTATGACCAAAAACTTCCTACGACTTCTTTCTGGATTCAAGAATTACCTGTTCCGCTCTGTTTCTGTCACCTACGTGCATCAGTCCTTGTTTAGAATCATGTCAGATACCAATTCATTTTACGTTTGCAAACTGCTCTCATTTCATCGTTCCACCAAGATATTCGCTTTTTTCCATATTTACACAAAGTTGTTGTTCCCAGACATTCCCTTGCTGTTCTTACTACAGCATAACTCAGTGAAACCCATTTTCTCTGTATATACGCACTGTCTATTGTGTCCGGATCAGTGGCTAAATGGTTGGTGTGCTGGCCTCTGGTCGCAGGGGTCCTGGGTTCGATTCCCGGCAAGGTCAACCATCATTGGTTATTCCGCTGGCAAGGGGGCTGGGCGTATATGTCGTCTTCATCGTTATTTCATTCTCATCACGACGCGCAGGTCACCTACGGTCGTCAAATAAAAGATCTGCACCTGGCGAGCCGAACATGTCCTTGGACACTCCCGGCCCTAAGAGCCATACAGATCAGATAGTGGTCTGTATCGTCAAAAATGCCCGTAATACCCTCACATTCCTAATAGTTTCAAAGTCGGTTATAATAATTACCTGTACAGAAGTCGAGTAAACGCGTCTATTAGGTTCCCTTTACTTATATTTGCGTATCCTTCAGTACTAGACCTATAGGGTATCCAAATCTAGCATTGAAATAACTCATTAGTACTATCTTATCGCTGGCTCTGTGGATCAGCGGTAGAGTGTCGGCCTCCGGATCCCAAGATAGCGGGTTCAAACCCGGCAGAGGTAGTCGGATTTTTGAAGGGCGGAAAAAAGTCCATTCGACACTCCATGTCGTACGATGTCGGCATGTAAACGATCTCTGGTGACACATTTGGTGTGTATCAGACAAAATTCATTAAATCTCAGCCATAGACGCTCAAGAGAGTTTCGGTTTACTCGGTCTGCCATCTAGTGGGGGCCTAGAGTGAAACGGAACGTCGAAATTGACAAGCAAACAGCCAGATGGCGTCAAATTGAAATGTCTGCACACGGTAGCTGAGGCCATACGATTATTATTATTATTATTATTATTATTATTATTATTATTATTATTATTATTATTATTATTATTATCATCGCTTTTGACCCCGACTACGATGTCACTCATAAAACTTGTCTACTTCATCTTCATTTGCACCCTCACATGGTGAGTAGACAGAGACAATTTCGTCCCAATTCCTCCAACAGCTCTATCACACACTCTGTCCTCCCCTTTTTAACACCTATTAAGAACACTTTATAATCTCCTATCTCCCCTCATCCGAATATCATTAACTCATAACACATGCAGACGTATCATCTTTGCTGACTCAGCCAGTTCTACTTTCTTCTTCCTTCCGTAAGCTCCATTAATATTAATATCACCCCACCGAATTCCATTTCGTTCCTAATTCAAGAGGACAGATTGAAGCAAATATTCGTTTATAAGAACGGGAGTTAGAGATTGGAATATTTACCCAGGGAGATGTAAAAAAAAAAAAAATCCAAATTCTTTGCTGTTATTTAAGAAAAGACTAGGTAAACAACAGATAGGAAATCTGCAACCTGGCGACTGCCCTAAATGCAGACCTGTAGTGATTGATTGATTGATTGATTGATTGATTGATTGATTGATTGATTGATTGATTGACTGATTGATTGATTGATCGGTTTTGTGTTTATGTGCGATTATGAATATTTTTTATTGTTGAGTATATTATTAACTATCGCCATTCAGTTTTCTAAATATTGCATTGCAATTCGTAAGTTATCTTCCAAGTAGGCTACTCTCTGGATTCTTTGCTGTTTTTACAAATATTCTTAATTTACGTGTAGTTCTTTTACTTCTTAATACGCGGGACTTTTAATTGCCCTGTTTCTTCAGTGATATATTTATATTTACTTACTGCCTGGCCAAGCATTTGGGTTCCGTAAGTAGAAGTGTTGTTCGGCTGAAAGACACAAGTCATTCTGAACTATAAATTACCTCTGGATCTTTTAAATTTAATTACCCATAGTCAGGCTCATTGTGCAAAGTCACCTGTAAAAATTAACCGTAGTAATGAAATGAAATGCAATTCAGTACTGGCTTCATCATCCTCGTCATTATTATCATCATCAATTTCCGTTTTCAAGCTGCGGCAAATGTGGTTTGTTTCCATTTCTCTCCAAACCAGGTTCCACAGCTTTATGTTCCATCCATCTCAGTCTTCGCCGCCCTTGATTTACCTCTCCAGGGTCTCTTTCAGCATTCCTTCATCACTCATACTGTTAAAAATGTCGAGAATCTGTGATAGAAATACTCTTCACCTCGAATCGTTTTTGCTAATCTCAGCATCCAGTCATGCAGGCTGCTTTAGTTCGCTTCCGAGGTACAGTAAGCGGCAAAACAAACATGCTCTGAGCATCAAAGTACTTCGTAAGTGACGGCGGAAGCACGTATCTAACTGTGCCGGTACAGCACGTGTTAAAAATGTGCACCCTCACGTCTCTGAATATATTACCGCGACGTTAAATATAATTATTTATAAATAATTATAATAATTCTTTAGAAGAATTATCTACAATTTGTACAAAAGTCAGTCTCCAGTGGTAAGAATCGGAGGCTATGAGAAATAAGCAGTGATCCAGGAAGGAGTAAGGCAGGGATGCAGTTATCCCCTCCCTCTCCTTTTCAATTTTTATACAGGGTGTATCAGTGATTATGTTACAAACTTTCAGGGATGATGGAGGACGGTACATAGATCAAATTGTGATAGTCTAAGGAGCCGTAGTCCGGAAACATTCGGGTCAAAACTTACTAATAGTCCAAGTTGTTGAAAGTCCGTCCCTTCTTAACAGACGCCTGCATATCGGAACTTCATCCTACAGTAGTTCTTTAACGTGCCGGAAGCCTACGACATGGACTTGTCATTTTTAAATACCCTTAAAAGCCACCGACTCTCAGTCGGGTTTGAACCCGTTAACTTGGGATTAGTGGACCAACGCCGTACCTACTACGCCACTGATACCTCCGACAGTATTGTACCGTACATGTGCATGGGACACTTGTCGAGACTGAAGAGGCTCTCTTGGCAAGAATAATTCTCGCTGCCAGGGACGCTGTTCAGACGACACCGAGGATATGCCTGCATTGACGCAAGGGGACACCATTTCGAACATTTGTTGCAAATGGAGCCACTTGTGAAACTTGTGCAGGTAAAAGGACTTAAATGAGTAGAATTTAGCTTAACTTTTGACTCGATCGTTTCCGAAATATGGTTCCTTATCTCAAATTGATCCTTTTGCCGTCTTCCATAATCCCTGAAAGTTTGTAACATCATCAAGGATATACCCTGTATAGAACAGGCGGTAAAAGAAATCAAAGGGGAATTTCGACAGCGCATCACAATCCAAGAATAAGAATTAAAAACCTTATGTTTTACCGATGATATTGTAATTTTATGTGCGTCCGCAATAGATCTGGAGACTGGGCTGAGTGGCTCAGACGGTTGAGGCGCTGGCCTTCTGACCCCAACTTGGAGGTTCCATCCTAGCTCAGTCCGGTGGTATTTGAAGGTGCTGAAATAGGTCAGTCTCGTGTCAGTGGATTTATTAGCACGTAAAAGAACTCCTGTCCGACTAAATTCCGGCACCTCGGCTTACCTAGAAACCGTAAAAGTAGTTAGTGGGACGTAAAAATTATAACATTATTGGAAGATGTGGAGAAATTATTGAATGCTATAGATAGTCTTAGGAGGAATTATAAAATGAAAACAAGTAAGTCCAAAACAAAAGTAATGGAGTGCGTTCGAACAAAGTCTGATGATGCAGAGAATATTAGATTACGAAATTAAGTCTTAAAGGAAGCAGAGAAGGTACTTGGGTAGTGGAATAACTAATGATGGCAGAAGTGAGGAGGACATAAGAAGCAGTTTTTCATGTTGCCTTACGTCGCACGAAACACAGAGAGGTCTTATGGGGACGATGGACAGGAAGGGGCTAGGTGCGGGAAGGAAGCGGCCATGGGCTTGATTAAGGTACAACCCCAGCATTTGCTTGGTGTGAAAATAGTAAAGCACGGAAAACCATCTTCAAGACTGCCGACAGTGGGGTTCGAACCCACTCTCTGACGATTACTAGATACTGGCCGCACATAAATGACTGCAGCTATCAAGGTCGGAGACATAAAATGCAGACTAGCAAAAGCAAGGAAGGTCTCTCTTATGAAAACAAATTTGCTCACTTCGTACATTGATATAGAAATTAGAGTGATGTCTTTCATGACTTTCGTCTGGAGCGTGGCAATGTATGGAAGTAAAACATGTACAATAACTAGCCCAGAAAGAAAGAGAATGGGAGTGTTTGAAATGTGGTGTTACAGAAGAATCCTGAAGGTGATGTGGATAGATCGAATGAAGAATGAAGGAATACTGAAATGAATTGGAGAGAAAGAAGATCGATTTGACTAAATTTGACGAGAAGAAGTGATACAATGATAAAAGAAATCTTAAGACACCCTGAAGTTGTGCAGTTGGTTTTTGAGGGAAGCGTAGGTGGTAAAAACGTTAGGGGTAGACCAAAGTAGGAATATGACAAGCAGGTGTAGGATGTACTAGTCACGTAGAATTGAAAAGGTTGGTACAGGGCAAGGTGGCATGCAGGGCTGCATCATATCACTCTATGGGCTGATGTCCCAAACAAAAACCACATCAACAACAACATGATTATTTATTATGATTCATTTCATTAGTTTGTTTCGCCTTATACCGTGCAATAAAATCTTCGTCAATTCGAGATCTTTGTCCCGAAGTTTAATCGGACCTTTCCTTTCCTTTGTAATCACCAATGTCTTGATTTTTCAACACTGATATTCATTTTACATTTTTTAAAAATATTTGTATTCACTATATCTAGCTTGTTCTTGAAACTTCTAGCTGGTTATCACGTTATAGTCCAAGTGATGTGTCTGTTAGCTATAATCCATAGTTTTAGCCCTTCAGGTAAGCAAGTCTTTGTGAAAACATCCTAACAATATGAGCTACGAATTTTAGGTAAATGTGAATATATTATTTATTCATTACTAAAAAATTAAATCCTTTTCTTAATTATTGTTATCCGGTTGATTAGATTATCACTTTATGGTTTTCTACCACTACGAGCACTAATGTGAGTTAGTGCAGAGTTTCACTTAAGCCCTTATAGCTACATTCGGTGTGGACATTATGCAAAAACTCAAAAGGCGCCTGAGGATATTGAACAAAGAAACACATTACAGAAAGAATTATGTAAATAAGTTAACTTGGCTTGGATTTGAATCGAAAAGAATACGCGTAAACAAACAAGCGATTTTAGGCTGTTTTTCCTGGAACTGAAAAGTGATTTTCGAAATTCGTTTTTGTAGTTTAATAGAGCTATCAAAGACTCACAATTTGAAATCTTTCTGTGCCCTATATATCCCTTCAAATTTCGGCGCAATTGAATAAATTGCGTACTTTTACGTTTTTTGTCCTATCGGGACCACTACTTTATCTGCTAAGGAATGTTTTCAACATTAGAACAAAACTCGTGTTCTCGTTCTGAGGTGGCGCAGCCCCAATGAAGGTGAGCTGCATATATCAGACACCAGCTCTCCTGCCATTGTTGAACCTCGGACAGTAGGTAAGAGCTGCTAACCTTTACGCCACGGAAGCTGACTCTCTATTAGCTGCAGCACCATACTTCAGGGTAGAGGCGGAAAACTATCGATAGCGCTATCGATAGTTATCGATAGCGACCACTATCGTAATACATCGATAGTCAGTTGCGTATTATCGATAGTCAACGATAGTTTTTTGTCCCTCATTGGCTTATTTTTCGCCCAGAAATAAATTGTACAGCTGTTTGCAGTTAACTGTTCAGGAGTTTGTTCCAATTCATAGGTGTGCATTTAAGTATCTCTGCGTACTTGCGACTTCAGTGCCGGCAGAAAGACTATTTAACATTTTGGAAGGTGGGATTCTCCATTCAACCTAACCTTAGTTGAGTTGATGCCAATACGGAGCAAAAAATGAGATTTATATGTTGTCAGAGACTGTATGTAGGCGAGAGAAGATAAGGCACATTTTAGCTGAAAGACTTCATGAAAACAACTGAAAACTCTCCTGCCGTCTGTTGAGAATGCTGTAAAACATTCTTCCAAAGATATTACAATACCCGAGAAAATGTCTGGCGATCGCAAAATTAACAGTGCAGCTGAACGAGAATGTCTCGCACGTGCCACTGAAAAGATTTATGAGTGATTCCGATCTGAATTTCAAAAATTGCATAGCATGACATAATTGTGCTTTCTACTGATTTTTTTGTGGATTGTGTTCAATAAATGTTCTATTTTCTGGCATAATGATATGATTCGTTCCACTTTTTGAAAACTATCGATTACTATCGATAGTAGAGCTCATAATATCGGAAAATATCGATGGTGATTACTATCGATAGTTTGCCGCCTCTACTTCAGAGTCTCTCTTATAAACCCAGACCGAGCGCACAGTGTTTGTACTCTGCGCTACAGCAGCTGCCTCAGCCGAATTCACGCCCGCCGCCCTGCTTTTAGCGTGTATGTAATCTTATAACTTAATAAATCTTACTTTATAAAATATGCCGAAAGTGTCATCCTTCATAATGAGGGACTTTCAGTGATGCAAGATACCACTCACAATATTTCATTCCTGTGGCTGGATCAGTTGGTTTTAAACATTGGACCAGGGTAAACCTGTATGATTTGATGCGTAACAGCTCTTTAGCTCTGTGTGCAGAAGAAAACGAAACCCCTACGTCTTGTGCTAATTTTACGAGTGATTTATTTGGTAACCGTTCAAGATTCGCACCAGTGTCATCTAGCTTTTCCTCCGCTAAAACTGTTCGTGTGCGCGCATGTTTTTTATTTTTTATTTTTTTATCGAGCACTGAGCCAGTAGTTTCAAATTTATTTACAAGTACATGAATCTGTGCTCATGAACGCGGTACTTCACCAGCAAATTGCTGAACAAATGCATCGCGTACCCGTCAAGCCGACTCGTACTTCATTAAAATAAGTTTTACGTACGAAAATACGGTGTTGCAATTTTAACTGTCTCACCATGTTAACAGCTGAGATTCAGACTGGCGACTGATGCCAGGTTGAATACGTACACGCTCCTTGCAAGGTCAAGAACTATGCACGCGCCTCCCGTACAGCTGCTTAGATCTCGGAGAGTAGAAACGCTGCTGAGCGGTCTGGGTTTATAAGCGAGGCCCTATATAAAGGTATTGTAGCCGGAACAGAATGGACCGTTGAGTGCAACCGTGCCATTGGAGGGCATGTTGTTGGCCTACGGCACGGGGAAAGGGCTGAGGGCACATTATTAACACTGACGTGAGCAATAGAGTTTTATGATGCTACGCAGGTTGAGCTGAAGTACTGATCGTGTCCGGAGAGGCCTGGCGATGGTCCTTCGAGCTGGATGTGGTTCTAATAATGATGAATTATAATGCAGAAAGCGGGCACTCCACACGGTTAAAATCGCCGACACGGACGGGAATCAAATCCAGGGCTCCTTGGACGAAAGGCTAGCACGCTAATCATTTAGGCCCGGTATTATAAAAGAGCTTTAAACTGCTGGTTCATTTTAAACTTCGGTTTATCTGTTAGTCGCATATTATAAAACTTAATCTTAAGTTTAACTAGAGATTAATTTTACTGCCTGCAGTCGCTTAAGTGCGGCCAGTATCCAGTATTCGGGAGATAGTAGGTTCGAACCCCACTGTCGGCAGCCCTGAAAATGGTTTTCCGTGGTTTTCAATTTTCACACCAGGCAAATGCTGGGGCTGTACCTTAATTAAGGCCACGGCCGCTTCCTTCCCACTCCTAGCCCTTCCCTGTCCCATCGTCGCCATAAGAGCTATCTGTGTCGGTGCGACGTAAAGCAAATAGCAAAAAAAAAAAAAAATTACTGCCACTCATCTACCGTTTAAACTGAAGTTTAAGAATACATAACCTTACAATATAGCAGAACGAATATATTTAGAAGATATTTTTGAGCTGTTTGAAGAAATACTAAGCGATGATGAAGAAGTGGTTCAAATCATTGAACGACCACGGGCACAACGAGTTTTTCAAGCAAGGGCACATCACTTTCATATATGGAATGACACAGAGTTTTTAAATAGGTCTAGGCTTACAAAACAGACTGTCATAACCCTATTTCAGTAAACTGGTGCTAGAATAAAACATTAAATGAAATGGTAAGAATGTAAAAATGCCTTTTTGAACTGTTTGAATATCAAAAGTGTAAATTTTAGAAAATAAAGTAACTTCCTTCTATTTCAGAAATCATGCTGTAGAACCCCTCAGTCAGCTACTAATAACATTGCGGGTTTATGGCTCCAATAGTATGTTTATTGCAATGGGAGATTTCGGAGGAATTCATAACGTCACTGTTTCACGGACTATATAAATATGTGTGTACTTATTGCACAAGCAATTCTATTTCTTTACAAGCAAAATTAGGACAACGTTTATTGTTTTTATCCGCCATTTTACCTGCAAGAAGTAAACAAAACATTACAGATAGTCATCGTTTCTTGCAAGTCACTGCAAAACATTATCGACAGTCTTTTCTCGCAAGTCAGTGCTACCAACATCGTATATTTCCTTTTTCACCTCAGTTTAACTTAGGCCGGCCATTATAAGACTCAACATCGGTTTAAACTCAAGTTACAGTTTAACTCGATCTTCAGTTTAAACCTTCATTATAATACCGACCCTTAGCCATGCAGCCGGGATGTAAAAGTAAATAACGGTTTTAAGTTCCTTTAATCATGTAATATGGTCGCAGATGCAGCCGACAGGTGCGAAAGAGAGGTTCAGGTGAAAAACAAGTTCTGCCAATGTTCGGGCCGGCATTGCTGTTGACTGTTTGTTAGGGACTAAAGTTCTTCCAAACGGACAAACTTAACCATGCTTTGGAGGACACTGATTCTCGTTTGACGGCCCTGCCGTTTAGGTCTAAGAATTCTTATAAGAGAGCGCTGGTGGTATTTATCCACATATGGTGTCTTCAGTAACTGCCCGACGTCTCTCACATTCATAAATAAGCATCAATATTTCAAAAGAGGAGTACATGTTAAAATAATCTGCATTACTGATGACCTGAGCACCTCCAGAATGAAACAAATATAGCTTTTTTCATACCACAAAAGAGAGAGAGAAATATATTAATAAAATCTAGAAAGAACGGAGAGGGCCCAATAATTTTAGCAAAACGCTACATTACTCTTCTTGCAATATGATAAGGGCTTGGATGTAAAATATTTTATCTAGCTTCTCCTGTTTATCTCTCGTATATTTAATATAGTACATGTGTCTCTCACCCTACTCGTTGGGTTTTAGTCAACGCTGAAGCTTTGGAATGACAAATGAATTCAGCTCCCACCCAAGTGGTGTATTCCTGCAAACATGAGTATAGAGAAAAATCTGAGACTAAACAATTATCCTGTAACCATGGAGGACAAAGCGGCAAGTTCTGAACCCGAACAATGAGCTCAAACCTCACCGCAGGCGGTTAACATAGAACCAGCTGACTATGAAAGTCACTCGATGTACGTGAAAAATAATGGCAATACGAACACATTGTTAGGTGCAAATGACTTGTTTGATTCGCTTAATTCTGACACGAGCACTCAGGCGCCAGTAGTAGGCTGTAACAAAGGGAACATGAAGACGTTTACGACGCTATTCAGTTCTCATCTTCGAAGCAATAAACTACTCTATTATCAGCAGTTTTATCGAAGACAAATGAGTATAAAGAGTTTCATATATGCAGATGATGTTCTTGATGCAATCTTGTATTCTCTAACGAGACATGAGTAGTTCCAGCAGTTAACGTCTAATGTTTTGAAGTGTCTTGCTTGAAAGGGGAATGGAATACACAAAGAAGTATTTCGATAATATATTATTCTATTTAATTACAGGGAGTTGCGTGCCTTCCATGTCAGTAAATCGAAAAAAAGTAGAAACGAGAATTCCACTCCAGGAGGACACATGGCCCTTGAGGTTCACTTGACCTGCACCAGGAATTGTTACTAGCTCAGCTGTGGGGGAGAGGTAACCTGTATCCCCACTTAGGCCGTATTCACAAACCTTAGTTTAAAAATACGTAAAGTTTGTATTCACCTCTGTGGGTGGAAGACGCAGACGAAGAATACACCCACGGTATCCCCTGCATGTCGTAAGAGGGGACTAAAAAGCTGCAACCAAGGGATGAGACTATTTGTAATTAGTACCACCACGTGGGGAACACCATGAGTCGCTTTTACTTGCGCGTAGTCCCACTATGTGAGGTACAAAATAGGTTTGTAATTAGTAGAAACAGAGTCCGCTGTTGGCTTTTACAGTACCTGGCTTAATTGTGATTAGTACCCACTTTATGACGAACGCCACCGGATTGTAAGAATTCCTGTGGTTATTACACTTATGTGAAGAACACCATAGGTTTGCGGTGCCTGTAAATAGCGACACAATGTGCGAAACACCATAGGTCTGTGTTCCTTGTGTGAATTTCATTACCTGTGAGTAGTACCCTAATATGTGGAATACCGCGGGTCTACGCTAATTTTGCTCAGAACTGCAACATAGCAAATACCATGGTTCTACTTTACTAGCGATAAGTACCATTATGAGGGGCCGATGACTTCGATTTTGGACCGCTGTAGACTACAAGTATCCTCGATTAAGTATTGTGCTATAGAAGCAGTCCTTAGTCAGTAATACTATTGTTTTACGTCAGTTTCTGTGAATGTAAGGCATTGCGGGTCGCATCCACTGATTGCTTTAAAAATTCATATCCATCCATTCATTCTTCCTCCTCATGTTTGAATTCTAGTCAGTGGAGGATTTTGGCCTTTTAATTTGTCAATACATTTCGTACCATTAGGGATCTTTTTTTTTTTTTTTGCTAGTTGCTTTACGTCGCACCGACACAGATAGGTCTTAGGCGATGATGGGACAGGAAAGGGCTAGGAGTGGGAAGGAAGCGGCCGTGGCCTTAATTAAGGTACAGCCCCAGCATTTGCCTGGTGTGAAAATGGGAAACCACGGAAAACCATTTTCAGGGCTGCCGACAGTGGGGTTCGAACCTACTATCTCCCGAATACTGGATACTGGCCGCACTTAAGGGATTGCAGCTATAGAGCTCGATCCATTAGGGATCGATGACCTAGATATTAGGCCCCTTTAAACAACAAGCATTATCATAAAAATAATCATCATCATCATCATCAGTTTGTATTCACCAACAACATTTTCTAGGATAATGAGTTTAAAATTTTACTATAGATTGGTTGACCGGTAAAATGGCAGCTCGTAAACGGCTGGTATATCTAACTGAAAGATAAAATCACAGCAACGAGTAATATGATCAAGATTATGCAATTAAGAAAGGTCCTAGGTGGAGCAACGAACGTGCAACATACTCGAGGACTAGGAAGGCGCTGATTTTCAGACACATTTTAGATTATCTAAAAGTTCGACACTGTCATTGGTCGAACTTAACCTGGAATTCCCAACACATAGGTAGGGCTAAAATGAATTCTCGATTATGTCTTGGTACGGCACAAGACTTTAACGAAGAATTATGGAATACTGTCTTATTTTTTGAGTGAAATATACAATGTGTAGGCTATAATTTATTTTCTTATTCTCTGTGTTGTTAATGCTTGCTGCCACAAAATGCAATAACAATTCACGCTCTTGGAAATTCATATTCGGCTTCTTTCTTCGCTTCTGCTCAATAGCGGACATAATTTATGCAAATTATTTGCAAACTCCGAATGGAATCTGTACCGGGAGGTACACCCGCCCCGTTCAGTCAAATGAAGCGCCTTGAAGAATGCCATCTGAAGTAAGGAGTCTGCAACAACTAGTGCAAGAAGTTTAGACTTTTTCTCTACAGATGTCTCTACTAAAAAACTTATGTCATGCCCTCTGGTGTGAAGAGGGACTATTCAGATTGCAAAGTAATTTGTTATTTTATAGTTTACTAAACTGAGTTGGTGTTTTTTTTTTTGTGGTGGTGGTGGTGGTGGGGGGGCGGGGGGCTGTGTCAAAGTTTGCAACGCTTCTATCTCTTCTCGCCAATAGTGATGGGACATTCGATTCATTTTACTGAATCGATTCATTTGATTCCGTTCACGTTACCGAATCGATACAGTGATCCGATTCACGGCACATTAGTCACCGTTCCTACTGCATCTGTGTAGTATGTGCTGGTAAGATAGCAGCAACAGCATTCAGTGCTCGCAGCTGCCATCTGGTCTTCATACTATGAACTCCTTTCTTAGAAAAAAATGCTAGTCACTCTAATACATCGAAGGTTTCCGGCGACGCAGGGTGGGAAAGGTTAGGATTAGGAAGGTAGCAGCCATGGCCTGAATTAAGGTACAGTCCCAGCATTTCCTGGTGTAAAAATGGGGAAACTACGGAAAACCATCTTAACGGCTGCCGACGGTGGGGTTCGAACCCACCATCCCCCGAATACAAACGCATAGCTACGCGATACTAACTGCACGACAACTCGCTCAGTCATTTTTGAAAATATGTATTTTTATATCAGCTGAGGATTTTTTAACATCGTCATATTTTGTATAGGCTACCCGAGATGTACAGTAGCCCGCTGGTTTTGTGATTCAACATACTATTGGATAAGTTATTGCGTCTGTCCATATATGATTGAAGTCTTGTGCAACGATGTGACATGTGAACTGAGAGAATACTGAGCCGTTCTTCCCAATATAAAACAGGTACTTTTGAGTGGTCATGAGCATGACTCATAGTCATAGGGCAGGCTAGAGTCGAGTTTAATTGTCAAATGTCAACTAAGTTATAATGCTAAGTTTCATTAAACGAATAAATAGTATAACCTAACTTACTAGCTTACTAGCTACTTCAGAATTATGTTTTGACTACCTTTTAACACTGCAAATAAATCCATCTATTATTTAAACCGCCCTGTGAGAAGAGGACAGTGAATGCAAACGGGTATTATTTTCAAATGAGCTGAACTCGAGAGTCCATTATAGCGTACGATTCTTTCAGCGTACCATGGCTCACTGTATGTCTCGCTGCAGCGGAAGCTCGGCTCTCCGCCAGTGTCCAGTGAGCCGATAAGGAGCCGTGTGTATCTTGTGTCTCACTGAGCCGCACTCGTTCACGATTCTTTCGATGTGCCATGATTCACTGCCTCGCTGCAGCGGAAGCTCGGCTCCCCGCCAACGTCCAGTGAGTGCGCCACTCAGCACTGTCCGCTGGGAGTAAGCTGAATCGTGTGCCGTGAGCTCGCCGTTCCTGTGAATCGATTCACTCGGACACTTGAATAAATCGATATATTGCTTCGAATAATGCATTCAGTAGCCAATGTTGAAAATTTTGTTGATTTATTTTTTTAGCCAATAAGATCTGTCCTGTAGCTATTTAATTACTCAATGCAAATTGGTGGTGTGTCGGGCTTTAGTCCAGAGCTCTCTAGAACCTTCCTCTCGGGCGTAAAAGCTGGCACATTTTTCGACCAAGTGGTCTTATTGATCGTACACTCTACTGAGTGTGTGTTGATAGAGGAGGCGGGGGCGTCTCGCCCATCATTGAGTATTCTATCAGCTTAAGGTAATGGCAGCCACTAGATAACTAAGTGATAGCCTCTGAAAGCTAGCTCGAGCGGAAGGTTTCCAGTCTTTAATAATGTAACCTTAAATTTCCAAAAGTGTACATTTCTAATTCTAATGTAAATTTCAAGCAAGCCGAAAAGAACTTAGCTGAAATTAGGGAATAGGGAGTGCGATACCCTCTCGTATTCCCTCTCAACTTGATTTTGAGGTGACTATGACTTTGTAACCGTTTCATATCTTTTAACTTTCCTCCTCACCTCAGTAGCATATGATTAGCCTCTGCAACTTCGGGCCATAGGCCCAAATAGGGTTTTAAGCTTCTAATTGCAAATTTCTAGGAGCGCAAGTTCGCCTCCCCACTACTTTGGTTTTTGGGCCAGTAACTTTTACCTATTGTTTTCCACAAAGGCCTGGTATAATGAGTACTTGTTACCCCTGTTAAACTTAAGTTTTTTTTTATGTTGAAGAAAGTTGTCAGTCGGGCTTAAGAGAGTCAATACTGCTTAGTTTTCTAAAATGTATTTTGTGCTTTAGGTAGGCCTGGACCTTTTTGAAAATGTAAATTTGATATAGCAAAGACGCTGTGGTTATTAATGTTGAATGGTGCCTTTGGAAGGCTGTAATTTTATATGGTGTGGAGAGTAGTCTCCTGTAGAGCAAGGAAGCTCTTACTTTGGTGTAAAAGGAATTGGGAGATCCGTCTCCTTTGGAGGAGCCGCGGCGCTGTTCATGTGTGTAAAATTAGAGAGCTTCAAGCTCAAAGTTGTTCATCAATTGTTATTCAGTTTTATAAAATTGTTACCCAATCTTATGTATTTTAGTGCCTCAAACTGTAAAGTCTAACTTTCTGGAAGAAACAAGAAAGTATCAGGGAAAGGAAATATAACTCTAAGCATGGCGTGCACCAACCAAGAGTAAGTTCAACTTCCGTAGTAAAGTACTCCTGAAGTTAGCATTCGGCGACTTCCATACGAGAGTAAATTACTTCCGAAGTATTTTAGTCCTTTCAGATACTCCTGGACTAAATTGCTACGAGAGAAGAGCACCATCTTGTAGTATATTACTAAAGAAGTAAATAACGCACGAATATAGGTTAGAATTTACTCTCACGTCGTGCATGGAGTAATCTAGCTTTAGACTTGTTGACCAATGATAATATCGTGCCGTATATGAGAGGAAAGGCGTTTCAAACGTGTTTATGAATTACTTAGATTATATTGACGATCTCGACGCAGAAAACGATGGGAAATGTAATAGTGCGTAGGCCTACAGTGCGTGAAAGGCGAGAGCCGTGTAAAGTGAACACGGCGAGTTTCAGGAACGAATTTGGTCTTGGGAAGGAATCTTTACTTTCCTTTTAAATCTACTTGGAGATCACTTACAGCTGAATTCTTGTCTTAATTTTGTTGTATCTCTCAAATTACAGTTGCTGTGTGCCCTACGAGTGTTTCGTACCGGAACATTTCAGTACGGTACAGTTGCCGGTGATCTAATTAACGTTTACCGCACAACTGCTGGCCATATCTTTCATCGCGTGGTTAAAGCACTAGTTGAGGCTAAGAGGGAGGTATACCTGCGAATGATGATGATTGTTCGGAAAATAAAAGGATATTCTTCACGTTGGCAGCTTTCCACACATCGTGGGTGCAATTGACTGTGACTGCGCGCATATTCCCATTTTTTGCTCTCTCGGTGACAACGGTGAACTTTTCAGAAATCGGAAGAGGTGTTTTTTTTTTTCAATTTGCTTAACGTCGCACCGGCACAGATAGGAGTTATGGCAACGATAGGGCAGGAAAGGCCTAGTGATTGGGAAGCGGCCGTGGCCTTAAGGTAGGGCCTACAGACCCAGCATTGGCCTGGTGTGAAAATGGGAAAATTTCGCTGTGGATGTAGGCGATCTGTATGAAGAAACCGCCATCAGTTTTAAGTTTTCCCGCGTGTCCAGGACTTTCTGCTTTGCTTCCGTCTTCGCTTTTAAGTCCTTCTACAGAATCTTAACTTGCTCTTCACTGCGTTTTCCGTCACTCGAAGCATTGAATTCTTCTGTCACGACTTTCCATGAATTTTTCTTATCCAGCATCTTTATGTTGTGTTTCTTACACCTTATATCCTTTGCATGGATCGTCATTATCTCTATTAACAAGCATTTATCTTCTTCGCCTACGTTTTTCCCCCGTTTCCTATCGCACTTAACCTTATCCATTTAGATTTATTTAAAGAAGATACACAAACACAACACTACTCTGCGAGTAACGAACGCTACTTCTATAGTAGTAACTAAAAGAGTAAATTGTACTTCAACTCTCCGGCGTTACTTCCGGAGTAAATAACTCCCGTAGTAATTTACTTCTGTAGTATGGACTTCTTTAGTAAACGCTACTTCCGTAGTGATTTACTCCAAGATGGTGCACGCCACCCTAAAGGTTTTAATTAATCTTTTGATTGTCTTAGATGGACCCATTCATGACCACACATTCTTTCACCTCTGTTCACCACGGTATCCTTGTAACAGAATCAACAAATTGTTTACATTTCGATAGTGGCAGCAGTACGTAGTCATTTGTTTTCCGTGAGTCAGTATCAATAATTTGTGGTTCAAACTCAGATTGAAACGAAAATGTAGTTTTGTTAGACCGAGATAACAAATTCTGTGGTGAATACGGAATGACATTATCCGAGTTTTTGAAATCTGAGATAACAGCAAAAGCAACTGAAGTTGTGAATACGGGCCTAAGTTGCGAAATAGTGAAGCCGTTTCTAGGAGACTTCACGAGCTACAGGAAGATGAGTTTGCTTTGCTTTTTACTCAATAATTTTAATAGTTAGTATTTTGAATCGTGTTCCTGTACAACTTAGTAGATTGTAGTGTCATCTATCCAATGTTACAATACAAATATATGACATGTCACTAAAAGTCTTATACTATATCTTCCTAGAATAACAGTGATAGTAATTGCCGGCTCGGTAGATCAGTGGTAGAAAGTCTGACTCATGATTAATCCTAGTCAACATATTCTATATTTGTATGAAGTGTTGGTGAGAAAATACAATTGGATTACCATCCTCTATTAACACCAATCAGAGGAAAAAAATGGAAGGAGTCCGACACTTTGAAAAATGAAGATGTCGGAAATTTTTTACAAATTTATTGAACATCTCCCTTGGTAAATTATTTCAATCCCCGAGTCCTCTTCCTATAAAATAATATTTGTCCCAATTTCTCCCCTTGAATTCCAACTGTATCTTCGTATCATGATCTTTCCTACTTTTAAAAACACCACTCAAACTTATTCGTCTTCTGATGTCATTCCACGCCATCTCTCCACTTACAACTCGAAACATACCATTTAGTCTAGGATCTCGTCTCCTTATTCCCAAGTCTTCCCAGCCCAAACTTTGCAACATTTTTGTAACACTACTCTTTTGTCAGAAGTCATCCAGAAAAAATCGTGCTGCTTTAATTTGGATTTTTTCCATTTCTCCTATCAAGTAGTCGTGAAGAGGGTCCCATACACCGGAACCATACACTAACTGCGGTTATACCAAAGACTTATACGGCATTTCTTTCACATCCTTACTACGACCCCTAAATACCCTCACAACCATGAGAAGAGGTCTCTAAACCGAGGAAGTTGGCCGTGAGGTTTGGGGCGTGCAGCTGTGAGCTTGCATTCGGGAGATAGTGGGTTCGGACCCCAGTGTCGGCAGCCCTGAGGTTTCTTTTCCGTGGTTTCCCATTTTCACAGCAGGCAAATGCTGGGGTTGTGCCTTAATTACGGCCGCGGCCGCTTCCTTCCCACTCCTACCCCTTTCCTATCGTATCGTCACCATAAAACCTATCTGTGTCGGTGTGAGGTAAAGCCAATTGTAAAGAGGACTGTAACCTTTCTTAACAACCTCGATAATATGATTATCGCAGTAAAGATCATTCCTTATATTAACACCGTTTAAGTGGACACACCAGCTGAATTTTTGAGGGTAGAAATTACGAAAGGATAGGCTGTTGTTTTTAAAGTGACGATCATGAATTTAGAGCTGGAGTGTAACCGTGAAGAGTTATTTCGAGAATCCCTGAGGATTGAGATTTCAGTCCACATCTCACGAAGATGTGTGCACGCCATTACAGCCTTCATGTGAGATTTTAAATCTCAGGCAGAACCAAGAATCTAACTTCGGACTTTCGGGTCCACAGTCTCCATGCATATTCCGAGACAATGAACGCAGCGTTGAAATATTTTCGTGTTAAAATTCATGTCACAATTTCAAGATTTTGTGCATGAATATTAACAATTCGAACCGGGTCTAGATCGTGATTGGTTTCATCACCCTCACTCCTGACCTGACGATCCATTCTGCTTAATAAACATCTGAACTGTAGGAACGTGACTCAGGAAGTACTCACCGGGAATAGAAACGCGCCCTACTGACTCAAGTGATCGGGTCGCTTCACTAACACGCTCATAAAAGTGGTTGTCACGGTTAAATGATTCCGCGAGGGAACACCTCAAAATAGGTATGTAGGAAAGAATTAACTGTATTATAACCATAGACTGCATTTTTATTGAGTTTAAATGAAACTCAATTTGAGAGCAATCAATTGTGGCATCTGCAGCTCTTCTTCTAGGAGAAACCTGTTAATGGATTGTGAGGGATCAGCTAAAAGAAATTGATCATGCGACGTGCCAGGGAGATGCTAACCACAAAATTGCATAGGAGGTGATTACTAACATCTTAATTTCGATGAGGTTATAGTAAACACGCCATTATTTCCATATTGCAGTCCTGCTTCTTCTGCTTTGAGGTCATCGGTTCAGAGTGTCTTAAGTTCGTTTGCTGACCGTGTTGAGGTTAATTCATCTCTCTCCGGAACTGGGTGTTTGTGTTCAGCTTAGTAGCCTACACACCTCTTGATTCACAAAATATCAACCACCATTTAAACACGGGATAGCGTCGGGAAGGACCCTCGGTCGTAAAACTGGGCCATTCTACAAGTAGATCGCATCGATGGTGGGGAAAGACAAAAGAATACCATTATTTTCATATTACAGATGGCGTAGTTAGCACTGCGGTTTAGCTGTCGTCTTGCCACTCTGACGCCCAAAGTTCGAATCTCGCTTGATCCCGTGTTGGAATTTTCTCCAAAACCACGTGGCTTCAGAGAGCGGTTCGGTCTTCAAAATTTAAAATGAGCCTGGTTCCTTCAGTGAAGCCATAAATACCTGGATAATCTGAAGAAAGCAAATTTTACTTCCATGTTACAGTATTTATTTTTCTAAAGCAAACAGTTGTCCATTATCAAATCATCCACTAGGACGTGAAATACACCCAAGTAACAGTTACTTCCAGATAAAATGGAGTGAAATTAATGTAACATTGGAGATATCTACCTGATAACAGCAGGAAAATAACAAAATGAACTTACCAAAACTGCGATGTGTGGCCCCCATTGGCAGCTATGCAGGGTTGAATTTTTGAAAGCAATGAATCAGTAAGTATTCAGATGTTTCTCTAAGATTCCACGATGCACAGAGAGTTCTGCATTGTTTGAGCTACCTCCTCATGACCTGTGATGCATATTCCAAGGGGATTATAAACGTTCTTTATTGCGGATAAGTCCAGACACTATGGTGGCAAATCATTTATCATCACACTTTGTAAGGTCAGTTTTATGTGTAGGGATGGGAAATATGCTGTTTGTTAAATTACCTATGATACGGCCATTGGCATAATGGAGCATGGCGACAGGATTTACCGCGCTATCCGCATTATGGCGGGCATTTTTATCCTAAAAATACCGAAATCGGCCAGACAACACTATAGAGTTGACCATGGTGACCGCTAGTGGTCAGATTTCTATGACATTACATATCTTTATCCAGGTCTCTCTCTATGACATACGTCACACATACATACAGTAGCAGGATTTGGGGGAAGGGCGAGGGGGGCAGTTTCCCCCCACTTTGTGGAGAAAAAAGAATTTTTATTCCATTTTGGCCACCTGAATTTTTAAGTTTCGATGGACTGAAGAACCTAAGAGTTATTAAACAATCGTCTGAGACTAGAAATTATAAAAAAAAAAAAAAACAATTTGTACAATTCCTATTAATTTGTCAGATAATTGTTTTCTTTCAATTCTTCAATTAATAAGACAAATAACAATCGACCCCATGGAACTACAGCCCGGAAGGGCCTTGGCTTACCAAGCGACCGCTGCTCAGCCCGAAGACCTGTGTGGTCAGCACGACGAATCTTCTCGGCCGTTAATCTTAGCTATCTAGACCGGGGCCGTTATCTCACCGTCAGATTGCTACTCAATTGAAATCACATAGGCTGAGTGGACCTCGAACTAGCTCTCAGATGCAGGTAAAAATCTCTGACCTGGCCGAGAATCGAACCCGGAGTCTCCGAGTAAGAGGCAGGCACGCTACCCCTACACCACGGGACCGGCTGTCAAGACACATACTTGGCGGAAATACGCACAAAATGTCGTTCGTTGCGGCTAACCGTGATGTGAAGAAGGGTAACAGGGATATATTTTTTGCCAAGGTCATGGACGCAGGGATGATTCACCTTCTTCCTGCATGCATTCGTCAGTCATTCTGTGTGTCTGTTAATTTGTTGGTATAGTCAAGTAGTAAATTACATCTTAATAGTATAATTACGACGTACTTCTATTTAATTGTTATACGTGCGTAATTATAGTTTCATTATATAGTATTTTTATTACTGCACTGTCCGACTCGTTGGCTGAATGGTCAGCGTACTGGCCTTCGGTTCAGAGGGTCCGAGGTTCGATTCCCGGCCGGGTCGGGGATTTTAATCGCTTCTGATTAATTCTTCTGGCTCGGGGACTGGGTGTTTGCATCTGTCTCAACACTCTCCTCTTCATATTTACACAACACACTACACTACCAACCGTCAGAGAAACACGCAATAATGATTACATCCCTCCGTATAGGGTTGGCGTCAGGAGGGGCATAGGTCGTAAAACAGGGCCAAACCCATATGTGTGACGCAGTTCGCACCCGCGACTCCATAGGTGTAGGAAAAACGTTAGGAAAAGAGGAAGAAGAAGAAAGTTGTTATTACAGCACTAAATTTGCTAGACTCAATCTTTACGCCGCTGTCGAAATTCGTTCAGACAGCATTAAAATTCTTGCCGTTTTGTAGCCCCACTCTCCCCACCCCCGTATGCTTAGACCTTAAATCCAGGTACTTTTTCTTGTCTATAAATTTGTGTGCCCCCCCCCACTTCTAACTCCCCTGGCCACTGCTGTCATACATTTACAGTATACACTATTACGCCTTTCAGCGTTCAGTCTGGAAGCTTCTGTGGGATAACTAAGCTCATCCGCAATCCTCTGTTAGTAACTAGCTCCACATCTGTTATCTTTAAAACATTAGAAACTGACTCTAACCATCGTCGCCTTCTTAAAGAACTCCTGCGGGACAAGATTCTGGCACCTTGGCGTCTCTGAAAACCGTAAAATTAGTTGGTGCGACACGTGACCAGTCATGTACAGGAAGATATGTTATACTGCTCATGCAGCGACTATTTCATTTACGAAGCCCGACGAAGCATTTTAGCAGGTGTGTAAATTGTGACGGAGTGTTTAGCCGATTTCGGCTTAAATAACGTTGAAGAATGAAAAACCAAAACAAGAAACTAGAAAGAACTGATTTTAAACACTGCAAAGTAGTGAGGTCCTGTCACACAACGTCAGAGTACTTCTTGATGGCTGAAATAGCAGCTGATTGGGTGTCCATGTTCACTGCGACTATGCGGGAGTTCCATTCGGCTATGGCTGTGTGAACTCCGTTCTAGTCTTGTATTATTATTATTGTTATTTTTTGCTACTGGCTTTAAGTCACACCGACACAGAGAGGTTCCATGGCGACGATGGGATAGGAAAGGCCTAGGAATTGGAGGATGCGGCCGTGGCCTTAATTAAGATACAGCCTGGTGTGAAAAAGGGAAACCATGGAAAACCATATTCAGGGCTGCCGACAGTGGTATTCGAACCCACTATCTCCCGGATGCAAGCTCACAGCCGTGCGCCCCTAACCGCACGGCCAACTCGCCCGGTAGTCTCTAATTAAAATCCTTGGACTGACCGGTACTCGAATCTGGGGTCTGAGGGTAAGAACCAGCGAAGCCTCCCCTATTTCATGAGGCTGATGGAGAGAAGTCAATAATCGTTCAAAAATTCAAGCCCTGTAACCCTGTTCTTGGGATGGATTCGAAAATTTTCACTTGGAATTTGAGTCTGTAGTTTATCCTTGTAGTAATCAGTATCATCTGCCTGGTACACTTCAGTAATAAAATGAATGCTGTGTATTTGTACTATTCCTTAGAACATTATTATAATTATAATGTTCACCTCGAGCGTCCGTGGCTCAGGCGAAAGCGCGCCGGCCTCTCACCACAGGCTTCTGTGGTTCAAATCCCGGTCACTACATGTGAGATTTGTGCTGAACAAAGCGCAGGTGGGACAGGATTTTCTTCGGATACTCCGATTTTCTCCCGCAACACTCTCCAGTATCGTTTCATTTCATCTGTCGGTCATTAATCATTGCCCCAGAAGAGGGCGATAGGCTTCGGCAGCCGGCACAATTCCTATCCTCGCCGCCTCATTCCATTCCTAACACGGACGAATGACTGGAAACAGGCTGTGGATTTATTTATATAATGTTCACCTTATGATGCTTGTTGGGAAGTGTAATTGGTGCCTGCCTTATTGGATGTCTGGCGAAGCTAAGCATACCAATTCTCGTGTCTATATTTAATCAAAACGTACCGTAATATTAAATTTGTTGAAGTTGTTGCCCCCGTGTTCTACTTCCAATAAGTTGAAATTACAGTTCGTCACACACTGAAGTGCTCTGCCATTCTTTGAAGTGGTACAGGAAGGAATATTGACTTGCTTTCTTCCATCATCACTTCTTTGTTGTTCTTCTAAACCGCAAAGTCCGTGCTGACCTACTACTCGAAGGTCGTCTATCCGGGTTTGAGGCCTGTTGCTCGGGAGAATGTCGCCACTGAGGTGTCCTGTTCCACACGAATAGGTAGCTCATTTCCTTTTTGAATCAGATAAAGGTATTAATCCGAACATAAAATCTCGATGGAATATCTTACTGCGTATTCATTATATCGTCTTCTTTAAGAATGGTATCGGTAGCGATAACTAGGGAAGAATATAATAATTATCTCGAGTTCCAAATTCCATGTATTCTTCCAGTTCCTACTTATTTTCATGCAGGTTTTATTTTTAAATCCTTAATTCAATTTATGAGTTCTTCTGAACTCCCCATAACAATGGTTTTGTGCCATGTTTGGAAGAACAAGACTCGACCTTGAGTGTCACCTAAACAACTGTAACGTGGAACTCTTGTAGTAATCAGTACCATCCGTCTGGTGAAAATGAATGATCACACTTCAGTAATAAAATGAAAACTGCTTATTTGAAATATTCCTTAGAACATTCTTATAATTATAATGTTCATCTCAAGCGTCCGTGGTTCAGGCAACAGCCCACCGGCTTCTCATCGCTGGGTTCTGCGGTTTAGGAAATCCTGCTGCTACAAATAGTTCCTTAAGTTCATTCACCACATACTCAGTAATTTAATTTCCTAATTTTGTGTCAAGAACCAATAATGAATTAACTGATATAAGGTGTGAGCCTATTATCTCAGGCTGTTAGGATATTCAATAAATAAATAAATAAATAAATAAATAAATAAATAAATAAATAAATAAATAAATAAATAAATAAATAAATAAATAAATAAATAAATACCTGGATCTCCACCTTTCATTCCATACGAGATCTAAGGACGGCGGCACACTGTTTTGATTTATTATATTATTTTGCTATTTCCTTCCCGTCGGACAAACACAGATACGTCTAATGGCGACGATGGGATAGGAAAGGGCTAAAGCTGGCAAGGAAGTGACCGTGGCCTTACAATTTATCTTAGAGAGGGTCATACATACGTAGTGCAGCTACCTCCTGGAATCTGCCTGTCAAAATTTTGTACCACACTCGTTGCATCTTGACCGCTGCTGACGGGAAATAAAGTCAAACCAATTAATTATAATATTGGTCTGGATTGTGGTTTATAGATGAGGTCTTGAGTATTTGAAGTATGAATGGGTTCACCACTAAGTTAATACTGATCATGGTTTCTGAGTTTTGTGATCATTATCTACAAGAATATTTAATTATATGACATGATTATCTGATAGCCCGCGTGATAGCTACGATCATTAAGGCGTGAACTCTATAAATGGTCCCGTTTGTCGAAACAGTTTTCACCATGAGCGTACGGGAGGTGGTGGTATACAATTTATAGTCACTAGATTGCGTTCCTAAAGCCTGGATTTAATTCCAAACCTCCCTGCAGTGCTCATATGACGCTGTTGATGGTGATTCGTCCGTCGGATGGGGACTTAAAGCCTTGAGCAGACCCCTTCGTGCTATCCGATAGGAGTAGGCTATGTGCCGGCACCGGATTTCAACCCCTTTCCCTTTATACTGTCATATCATGTCATTCATTTAATCTGATTTACTTCTCTGATTCGTTTGACGTCAGGAACGTCATCTGGTCGTAAAAACCCGCTACGAAGTTTCATCTCACCTCAGACCCGACACCGTAGAGAAATGGGACAAGGGTTGGACATGCTTATCTGATAATTGAGAAAACCAAATCCTTTTACTGGCTTTTCGTTTAAGAATGTTTTAGTGATTCCTCCTCTTTTAATTCTACTACACGTTATTTCAACATTTCACGTCATTGCTCAGTATTCTGTACACTGCCGAGTAAATCTTACGATGAAATACAAGGAATTTATATATGTAAGTTAGAGCCTCCGTGGCTCAGACACCAGTGCGCCAGCCTCTCACCGCTGGGTTCCGTGGTTCCAATCCCGGTCACTCCATGTGAGATTTGTACTGGATAAAGCGGAGGCGGGGCAGGTTTTTCTCCGGGTATTCCGGTTTTCGCTGTCATCTTCCGTTCCATCAGCACTTTCCAATATAATTTCATTTCATCTGCCAGTCGTTAATCATTGCCCCAGACGAGTGCGACAGGCTTCGGCAGCCGGTACAATTCCTATCCTCGCCGCAAGATGGGGGCTTCATTCATTCCATTCCTGACCTGGTCAAGTGAATGTGGATTATCATTATATATATATATATATATATATATATATATATATATATATATATAAAAGTTATAAGGGAAAGTCTGTAGGCAGTTTGTTCAATAAGTGGACATATTTTTGTTTAACACCCCTTCAATTGCACTAGAAATTTATCGACATGGAGTTGTCTCATTTATCAACCTAGAATGTCAAAAATCTCCCGTCTGTCGACGACATCTTGCATAATAAATGAAAAGTTAAGACATAAGGGTAGGAATGAAAGCGTCAATAAAACCAGAATGGCATTGCCGTCCAATCAAGTGGACGCATTCAATCCTCAGTTCACTAATGATGGGATGCTCGATTTATTTTACTTAATCGATTCACTTAATCACGTTACTGAATCGATACAGTGATCCGATTCGCGGCACATCAGAGTCACCGTTCCTATTACACCTGTGTAGTGTGCGTTGCTTACGCTATTATACAAGGCTGGGAAATACAAGGCCTCTTTGGTCGTGAAACTGGTTCCCGCTCGGGCTCGTGAAACACATCGTTTTGCCGCTAGGTGTGCGCTTCTTAGTCGTAAAATTGCGCGGGAGAAATACTCATTCAAACAATCACGAGCGTGCCAAGACATACTTTTGTACTTTATGAGCTTTCTTTTTTTGCTAGGGGCTTTACGTCGCACCGACACAGATAGGTCTTATGGCGACGATGGGATAGGAAAGGCCGAGGAGGTGGAAGGAAGCGGCCGTGGCCTTAATTAAGGTACAGCCCAAGCATTTGCCTGGTGTGGAAATAGAAAACCACGGAAAACCATCTTCAGGGCTGCCGACAGTGGGATTCGAACCCACTATATCCCGGATCCAAGTTCACAGCTGCGTGCCTCTAACCGCACGGCCAACTCGCCCGGCAGTAGGCATTTTAAGGACTCGGATTATAGTGTAAGCACAGCACTAAACGTCCTGTTTCTGACGATCATTCCATCCGTATTTCATGATGTTCCCGGTCACAAACAAACACAAGAAGACTACGTAAGAGTAAGGCTAGAGAAGTGGGAAATGATTGAACTTCATATGGAACTAACCACATCTACAGCCAGTGAATAGACTGACCCTCTACCTATAAATATCAGTGAACTAGAGAATCACAGGCATACCGTGTTCTATTAAATTTAAACTGTTTATTTTATTTATTTCGTGTGGCTATTTCTAGCCGAGTGCAGCCTTTGTAAGGCAGACCCTCCGATGAGGGTGGGCGGCATCTGTCGTGTGTAGGTAACTGCGTGTTATTGTAGTGGAGGATAATGTTATGTGTGGTGAGTGAGTTGCAGGGATGTTGGAGACAGTACAAACACCCAGCCCCCGGGCCACTGGAAATAACCAATGAAGGTTAAAATCCCTGACCCGGCCGGGAATCGAACCCGGGACCCTCTGAACCGAAGGCCAGTACGCTGACCATTCAGCAAACAAGTCAGACAACTTAAACTATACTGCACTAAAGTAGGCTTGAAACTGAAAAAAATAGTCAGAAAGTGTAGGGAACAAAGAGCACATATAATGAAGCAGAAAAATATTATTACTACTTTAAAAGAAAGGATGCATGAACTAAAAAATTAGAAAATCAACATGGACTTGACAGTCACCTAAATAAAATGACACCGGGCGAGTTGGCGTGTGGGTAGAGGTGCGCGGCTATGAGCTTGCATAAGGAAGACAGTGGGTTCGAATCCCACTGTCGGCAGCCCTGAAGATGGTTTTGCGTGTTTTTCCATTTTCACACCAGGAAAATGCTGGGGCTGTACCTTAATTAAGAGCACGACCGCTTTCCTCCAACTCCTAGGCCTTTCCTATCCCGTCGTCGCCATAAGAACTATCTGTATCGGTGCGACGTAAAGCCCCTAGCAAAAATAAAATAAAATGACAGGACTAGCTGAAAAAGGTGATTTGAAAGCAAATTTCTTGATTGAACATATTCAAGCTTTTTGTAAAAAGAGGTGTAAATTCAGAGATAATACTATAAAGATCTACCTATTACTGTCCAACAGGTCATCCACAGGCTACAGGTTTCTAAATCTCTTAATATTTTCCACCTACCACACCAAAAACCGACATTGGTCATTCCAGAGGAGAGACAGGAATTACACCACCTCTCTTGCTGCAACATTTTCCTCACAGCTTCAATGTCTTCTTCAGTGACTGATTCAGACGGTCGTCCAGAACGAGGATCGTCTTCAACTCCAAAATTTCCCCTCTGGATCTTTGTACCAACCGAAAATTGTTGTCCGATGTGGGCAGTCTTTCCCCAGCAGAGGAGTAATTTCCTCCAGGCACTGGTCAACAGTTAATCTACGAGCAAAATTGTAGCGGATTATTGCGCGATATTCACCTTTAGACCACACTGACATCGTAACTTGCTTTCAATCCCACTCCTTGGTAACAACTGGTGTGAAAGTCACGCCTTGCTGTCTTCTAGACCGGTTTTCACCCCTCTTCTCATCCCTCACCATAACAGGGGGGGTCCAGCCAACCGTTTTTGCGTATTGCAAAACTTTCCTAGTGCCCTCTGTAAGTTATTAAACATGTTCTGCCATCTGTTGAGTGTATTTAGAATCTGGGGAAAGTCAGAGAATCAAAGAGTATCTAGCAGAGGAATTGTATACTCTCTGGCTTGACAGGTAGTAATCAAACATGGCTGCATGCAGTGACATTACTACGGATGAAAATCACATATATCAGGATATTAACGACGGTGTTTTGGCACATATCAATGAAAGTAGCCTTTAGGATTAATAATTTAAGCAATATTAGCCAATGTAACATACTATTTTATTCCCTAAATTAGGATACATCGGCAATCAGAGTCAATATCAGAACGTCAACAGAACTAAGTCATCTCCCCGCAGTTTTATTTCACGACATCATTTTGGCAAATATTAACGAAAGTAACCTTTAGGATTAAATCATTTTAACAGAAACCTATGTACCATTCTCCATAACTCTAAATTACGATAAATCGGCAATCAAAGTCAATATATTTTCCATAGAGAAGTATGCATTTCTACCTAAATAGGTGGGCCGCCAGCGCCACGTGTCGAGCTGCGTAACTACTCCGATTACAGTGCGTGGCCCCTATTGTCAAGGCCGGTAAGGAGCTAGCTAGAGCGACGCATCAAGTCGGCCGTGTAGCCACTTAGCAACCTGCTAAGTACACAGTGTATTGCGGGCTGGGATAAGCCTTCGCCTGCAATTGTTGGAGTGGTCATTTAGTGATCTGATTTTAGGATCACTCAAAGCTGACTGAATTTACAGACCTGTCAATGTCTAATGATTCACCAGCAGGGAATTCCGGAGAGAATAAAAAACGATGAAAGCAGATCGGTCCAGTAGAACAGCCGGACGGACTGTACAATGCTGTTTACAGTAAACGGTTTAATATAAGGGTCAAAAGGAATAATTTACGAAATTTTGGACTCCATCAAAATGAATTAAATTGATGGAACTTACTTTAACCAATAGCAAATCAAAAGTATTTTAGAGCAGAAGTTTCTGAAACAGTTTTGATTAAAACATGTTCAACACAAGGACACTGTTTTCACCTTTGGTGTTTAATTGTGCATTAAGTTATATAATGAGGGAATGGTACAAGGTCAACCCAAAGGCGTCCGTCTCGTTGGCTGAGTGGTCAGCGTACTGGCCTTAGGTCCAGAGGGTCCCGGGTTTGATTCCCGGCTAAGTCGGGTATTTTAACCTTAATTGGTTAATTCCAATGGCTCGGGGGCTGGGTGTTTCTGCTGTCTCCAACATCTCTGAAACTCAGACACCACACATAACACTATCCTCCACCACAATAATACGCAGTTACCTACACATGCCAGATGCCGCCCAACCTCATCGGAGGGTCTGCCTTACAACGACTGCACTCGGCTAGAAATAGCCACACGAAATTAAATTAACCCAAAGGACATAAAAGTTTGAAGTTCCAAACCAAATTTAAATTTAAACTGTTTAAGATTTGCTGGTGACTTGCCCTATTGTCCAGCATTATTCAGGAAACTCGACACCATTTTCAATCTCTAAAGAAATAGCACGAAAAATATGTCTTAGAATATCCTTTGAAAAAATTAACATCATATTTTCCGATCTCTGGTAAGTAAAATAACAATTGATAGACAAGAAATCAGAATTGTTACAAATTAAAATATTTAGGAGAAATTATAACAAAAATCTTAATGAAAATCCAGCTTGGCATACTGGAATAAAAAGACAAAGACAAACACACCTCCGTACAGGCCATGAAGGCCCTTGGAGGCCTTGGATGCTTCCACCATTGTTAACCGCGGCACGTGATGGGGTAGAGTGGTTAGCTCTACGCCCGACCGCCTTTGCCCCCAAGAATTAACCTGGTACTCATTTTTGGTGTAGGCTGATTGAACCTCAGGGCCATATGCACCTCCGGAAGTGGAAATCTCGTTTCTTAAATTTTACAACTTCCTGACGGGGATTCGAACCCACGTCCTTCCGGGCGAACCGAGCACGCCTTTACCGCCTCGGCCAGGCAGCCCCTACTGAATTAATAAATTAAACAAATCAAATAATATTATCACAAAATTCAGCAAATAGCTTTCCGTTTTTATAATATTGTTATTTGTTTTCCGATCCACTAACTAAATTTTTACGGTTTTTGGAGACGCCGAGGGGCCGGAATTAAGTCCCGTAGGAGTCCTTTTGCGTGCTAGTAAATCTACCGACACGAGGCTGACGTATTTGATCACCTTCAAATACCACCGGACTGAGCCAGGATTGAACCTACCAAGTTGGGGGTCAGAAGGCCAGCGCCTCAACTGCCTGAGCCACTCAGCCCGGCTTTCCTTTCTTTACACGTTGCTTTAAGTCTCACTGACAGAGATAGGTCTGATGGCGACGACGGACTAGGAAAGGGCTTGGAATCGGAAGGAAGCGGCCGTGGTCTTAATTGAGGTATAGCCCCATCATCCTCCTCTGCGAACCATGTGACCTTGCCGCGGTGGGGAGGCTTGCGTGTCCCAATGATGCAGATAGCCGAGCCGCAGGTGCAACCATATCGGATGGGTATCTGTTGAGAGACCAGACTAACGAATGGTTCATCGAAAGGGGGGTAGCAGCCTTTCGGTTGTTGCAAGGGCGGCAGTCTAGATTATTGACTGATACGGCCTTGTAATAATACTCAACATGGCTTAGCTGTGTTGATACTGCTACGCGGCTGAAAGCAACGGTAAACTACAGCCGTAACTACCTCCCGAGGACATGCAGCTCTCTCTGTATGAAGGATGTACTGATGATGGCTTCCTCCCGGGTAAAATATTCCGGAGGTAAACTAGTCCCCCATTCGGATCTCCGGGTGGGGACTACACGAGAGGGGGCGATCATCAGGAAGATGGATACTGACATTCTGCGAGTCGGAGCGTGGAATGTTAGAAGTTTGAATCGTTG
The DNA here is from genome assembly GCF_040414725.1 of Anabrus simplex. NCBI lineage: Eukaryota > Metazoa > Arthropoda > Insecta > Orthoptera > Tettigoniidae > Anabrus > Anabrus simplex. The sequence continues at coordinate 334,205,297 of NC_090270.1, forward strand.
TGGTAGGTTAGAGAATCTGAAAAGGGAGATGGATAGGCTAAAGTTAGATGTAGTTGGTATAAGTGAAGTACGTTGGCAGGAAGAACAGGATTTTTGGTCAGGCGACTACCGAATTATCAACACGAAATCAAACAGGGGAAATGCAGGAGTTGGTTTAATAATGAATAAGAAAATAGGGCAGCGGATAAGCTACTACGACCAGCATAGTGAAAGAATTATTGTCGCCAAGATAGACACCAAACCAATGCCCACCACAATAGTGCAGGTCTATATGCCTACTAGTTCAGCGGATGATGAAGAAATTGAAAGAATATATGAGGAGATAGAAGATTTAATACAATATGTAAAAGGTGACGAGAATCTAATTGTGATGGGAGAATGGAATGCAGTGGTAGGCCAAGGAAGAGAAGGTAGCACAGTAGGAGAATTTGGATTGGGACAAAGGAACGAAAGAGGAAGTCGGCTGGTTGAATTCTGCACTGATCATAATTTAGTCCTCGCCAATACTTGGTTCAAACACCACAAACGACGGCTGTATACGTGGACGAGACCTGGAGACACTGGAAGGTATCAAATAGACTTCATTATGATTAGGCAGAGATTCAGAAACCAGGTGTTGGATTGCAAAACTTTCCCAGAAGCAGACGTGGACTCTGACCACAACTTGTTGGTCATGAAATGCCACCTGAAGTTGAAGAAATTGAAGAAAGGAAAAAATGCAAAAAGATGGGATCTAGACAAGTTGAAAGAAAAGAGTGTGAGGAATTGTTTCAAGGAACATGTTGCACAAGGACTAAATGAAAAGGCCGAAGGAAACACAGTAGAGGAAGAGTGGAGAGTCATGAAAAATGAAGTCAGTAGGGCTGCTGAAGAAATGTTAGGAAGGAAGAAAAGATCAACTAAGAATCAGTGGATAACTCAGGAGATACTAGACCTGATTGATGAACGACGAAAATACAAGAATGCTAGAAATGAAGAGGGCAGAAAAGAATACAGGCGATTAAAGAATGAAGTGGATAGAAAGTGCAAGGTAACTAAGGAAGAATGGCTGAAGGAGAAGTGCAAGGATGTCGAAGGCTGTATGGTCCTAGGAAAGGTAGATGCTGCATACAGGAAAATCAAGGAAACCTTTGGAGAAAGGAAATCTAGGTGCATGAATATTAAGAGCTCAGGTGGAAAGCCACTTCTAGGGAAAGAAGACAAAGCAGAAAGATGGCAGGAGCATATCCAACAGTTGTATCAAGGTAACGATGTAGATAATTTGGTTCTGGAACATGAAGAGGCTGTTAATTCTGATGAAATGGGAGACCCAATTTTGAGGTCAGAGTTTGACAGAGCTGTGAGTGACCTAAATAGGAACAAGGCACCTGGAATTGATGATATTCCCTCTGAATTACTGACTGATTAAGGAGAAACCAGCATGGTAAGGTTATTTAATTTAGTGTGCATGATGTATGAGACAGGAGAAGTCCCATCCGATTTTCGGCAGAATGTTGTTATACCTATTCCCCAGAAAGCCGGTGCTGACAGATGTGAAAACTACCGCACCATTAGTTTAGTATCCCATGCCTGCAAAATTCTAACACGTATTATTTACAGAAGAATGGAAAAACAAGTTGAAGCTGAATTGGGGGAAGATCAATTTGGCTTCAGAAGAAATGTAGGAGCACGTGAAGGAATCCTGACTTTACGTCTGATCTTAGAGGATTGAATCAAGAAGGACAAGCCCACGTACATGGCATTCGTAGATCTAGAAAATGCATTCGATATTGTTGATTGGACCAGGCTATTTATGATTCTGAAGATGATTGGGATCAGATACCGAGAACGAAGAATTATCTACAACCTATATAAAAATCAGTCTGCAGTGATAAGAATCGAGGGCTTTGAAAGAGAAGCAGCAATCCAGAAAGGAGTGAGGCAAGGCTGCAGTTTGTCCCCTCTCCTTTTCAATGTTTACATAGAACAGGCAGTAAAGGAAATCAAAGAGAAATTTGGAAAGGGAATCACAGTCCAAGGAGAGGAAATCAAAACATTGAGATTTGCCGATGATATTGTTATTTTATCTGAGAGTGCAGAAGATCTCGAGAAGTTGCTGAATGGTATGGATGAAGTCTTAGGTAAGGAGTACAAGATGAAAATAAGTAAGTCCAAAACAAAAGTAATGGAGTGCAGTCGAACGAAGGCAGGTGATGTAGGAAATATTAGATTAGGAAACGAAGTCTTAAAGGAAGTAGATGAATATTGTTTCTTGGGTAGTAAAATAACTAACGATGGCAGAAGTAAGTAGGACATAAAATGCAGACTGGCACAAGCAAGGAAGAGCTTTCTTAAGAAAAGAAAAATGCTCACTTCAAACATTGATATCGGAATTAGGAAGATGTTTTTGAAGACTTTTGTGTGGAGCGTGGCATTGTATGGAAGTGAAACATGGACGATAACTAGCTCAGAAAGAAAGAGAATAGAAGCTTTTGAAATGTGGTGTTACAGAAGAATGCTGAAGGTTAGATGGATAGATCGAATCACGAATGAAGAGATCCTGAATCGAATTGGTGAGAGGAGATCGATTTGGCTAAATTTGACGAGAAGAAGAGATAGAATGATAGGACACATCTTAAGACACCCAGGACTTGTTCAGTTGGTTTTTGAAGGAAGTGTAGGTGGCAAGAACGGTAGGGGTAGACCAAGGTATGAATATGACAAACAGATTAGAGCAGATGTAGGTTGCAATAGTTACGTAGAAATGAAAAGGTTAGCACAGGATAGGGTGGCATTGAGAGCAGCATCAAACTAGTCTATGGACTGATGACTCAAACACACAGCCCCATCATTTGCCTGGTGTGAAAATAGGAAACCACGGAAAACCATCTTCAGGGCTGCGGACAATGGGGTTCGAACCTACTATCTCCCGAATGCAAGCTCGCAGTTGCGCGCAAAACAAGGGCTTATCGACAGCAGCAAAATCACGGCATTATAAGACAGTCACACAGAATGTTAGAAATAACTTATGCTAGTGAAACAATATTTAAAACTGCTAATATAGCTGAAATAGATAAAATATTTAAGAAGGAATAATAAGAACATACAGTACTGTTCTTCATTGTCCATTAACTTGATATTGTTTATTCATGCATCAAATAAAAACGTTTGTAACAGAGTTGAATCGGTATTCACCAGTAATAGGAAAAAAACGTGTGATCATTCTTTGGACACCTTATTAGAACACCCGACACTAGAATTAGCAGAAGCATAATTGAAAAATTATGCAATAGCAAGTCCAAGATTAAATGGATTACGGAAATTAAGGATGGTATTAAAGAACTATAAATAACAACAGAAGATCTTAAAAACAACACAGGCGAAATTAAGATATTTCAAGACACATACACCAGGCTCCAAACCAAGATCAATAAAAGGTATAATGAGAGGGTGTTTCCACTTCCAGAGTGGTCCAATGTAGGCCACAAAATGTAAAATAATGAAGTTAAGGGGTCAAAGTACTATTTTCTTCTCTGTTGGAATTAACCTAAATAACAAGCCCCTTCAACTCATTCATTACTTATACGAGCGTATCCTCTCCATCTTGAAAGACAGTGATATTAACCGGCAACCGGCTGTGGCATATTTCTGTCGAAATTCTATCACGTGGCAGCATTAGCTTAAATTTGAAGTATCAGACCATGGCATGGAAGTGAAAATGTGTTTCACACAGACGAAAAAAGCGTACTGCTATAAAAACTAATAGCCATTAGCAGGAAGCAGCTACGCCACTCGTTTTTGTTGTTGTTGAATGTATAAAACGCGCGGAGGACACGTGTATGGAACAAAGTAGAGAATGTGAAACTGGAATTTACGCGTGCCGCTGCATTGCGCTAAGCCTCCGGCAAGAGAAAATACGTTTTGTCATTATCACTTTTGTGCCTCTTGCATCCTTCTGACCATATCTCACATGGGAGAGAAGTGGCTTGTTAAATTAATACAAGCTTGAAATGAAATGACGTTGTTAATAATTCTTCTTCTTACTCTTCTTCTTCTGCCGGGATGAGTGGCTCAGACGGATGAGGCGCTGGATCTCTGACACCAAATTGGCGGGTTCGATCCTGGCTCAGTCCGCTAGTACTTGTAAGTGCTCAAAGACGTCAGCATCGTGTCGGTAGATTTACTAGCACATAAAAGAATTCCTGCGGTACAAAATTCCGACACATCGGCATCTCCAAAAACCGTCGAAAGTAGTTAGTGGGACGTAAAATCAATAATATGTCACACATCTGGATTTGGGCTTTTTACAGCCGGATGCCCTTCCTGACGGCAACCGTATGTGGAGGGCTATTGCGTGTTCCTTTCGAGGTTGGTAGTGTGATGTGTTGTCTGAATATGAACAGCTAAGTGTTGAGGCAAACTCGAAGACCCAATTCCCGAGCCAGAAGAATTATTCAGACACGATTAAAATCCCTGACTAGGCCGAGTATCGAACCCGCGATCCGCCGAACCGAAGGCATCATTGCTGACCATTCAGCCAAGGAGCCAGATGGTCATATTGATTTGTAATTTCCCTCTATACAGCAGATTCATGTGCACATTATTTTTGTGTTGGAATCTTTCATTTTTAGGATTTGAACGTCGCACTTATATGGATTTCTTAAAGAAAGACTAGAAGTGAAAACGTAATGGCTGTGACGTTAGTGAGATCAGTGGGGCATTTGCCTGACGAGAAATGGAAAACCACGAAAACTATCTCCAGGGCCGCCGTTGGTGAACTCAAAATGACTGCAACACACACTGTGCCGCTTAGCCAAGTCACTCGTTAATATCGTCTTTATAATGTCCGGTAAGAATTAGAGCGAAGGGGCTGTCTGGCCGAGGCAGTAAAGGCGCGCTCGGTTCACCCGGAAGGACGTGGGTTTGATTCCCCACCAGGAAGTCGAAAAATTTAGTTTGCCTCTGTGGTGTAGTGGTAAGTGTGATTAGCTGCCACACCCGGAGGCCCGCGTTCGATTCCCGGCTCTGCCACGAAATTCGAAAAGTGGTACGAGGGCTGGCACTGGGTGCACTCAGGCTCGATAGGTCAAATGAGTAGAGGTGGGTTCGATTCCCACCTCAGCCATCCTGGAAGTGGTTTCCCGTGGTTCCCCACTTCTCCTCCAGACAAATGCCGGGATGGTACCTAACTTAAAGCGACGGCCTCTTCCTTCCCTCGTCGTTGCCTATCGCTTCCAATCTTCCCGTCCCCCACCAAGGCCCCTGTTCAGCATAGCATGTGGGGCCGCCTGGGCGAGGTACTGGTCGACTTCCCAGTTGTATCCCCAGACCCAATGTCTCACGCTCCAGAACACTGTTCTTGAGGCGGTAGAGGTGGGATCCCTCACCGAGTCCGAGGGAAAAACCAACCCTAGAGGGTAAGCAGATTAAGAAAGAAAGAAAGAAAGAAAGAAATAAAGAAAGAAAGAAAGAAAGAAAGAAAGAAAGAAAGATAATTAGAGCCCTTTCGGTGATGACAGTGAAAAATTATTGTTATTATTATTATTATTATTATTATTATTATTATTATTTAAACTGACATAGTCTACATTTAGGTTTGTCGGCCAGATGGGAGATTCCCTACAAAATATTTCCATAGCCTTTACTTAAGATTTTTTTTTCTTTTTGCTATTAGCTTTACGTCGCACCGACACAGATAGGTCTTATGGCGACGATGGGACAGGGAAGGGCTAGGAGTGTGAAGGAAGCATCCGTGGCCTTAATTAAGGTACAACCCCAGCATTTGCCTGGTGTGAAAATGGGAAACCACGGAAAACCATTTTCAGGGCTGCCGACAGTGGGGTTCGAACCTACTATCTCCCGACTACTGGATACTGGACGCACTTAAGCGACTGCAGCTATCGAGCTCGGTACTTAAGATTTTAAAAGGTAAGGTAAGGGTTATTCTGCCCGAAGGCAGGTCCGACCTCCGCAGAGGTATTCCTGAGCCGGAGTTTACGTGCGGTAGGTGGCCAGTTCCTTTCCGCTCCTACATTCCCTTACCCCCCACCAACAGCGCGTGGCAACCCATCCAACACCTGACCACGCCCAATGTTGTTTAACTTCGGAGATCTCATGGGATCCGGTGTTTCAACATGGCTACAGCCGTTAAGATTTTAAAAAGAAATGAGAAATTTATCAGTAGCTAATTCCGCTTTCTATGAACGAATACTTGCCCTAATTATTCCTCCTGAATCCCAACTTTATCTTCATATTATGAATTCTCCTACTTAACACTGCGCTCAGACTTACACTCGTCTACTAATGCCATGCATATCTCCTCACACAGCTGGTTGGTAGATGCAGAGCGAGTCTCAGCACACGAGTGGCCACGGCTGGTCCGTGGTCCAACAGCTCTGCACTGTTACCGGCGAACCGATCACAGGAGTGGTGGTCATGGCTCTGCCGTGGTTCTACGCCTCTGTATTCGGGAGACGGGTCAGGGCTGGACCTCACGGCTGACCCAAACCGTCGGCTGTCCTGAGACTGGTTTTTCGTGGTTTTCCATTCGCCTGCACTAAGGCGAATGCCATGACAGTTCCTAGTATTGGCCACGGCCGCCAACCCCCTCACCTTCTCCGAGCATCTCTTTCACTGTAACAAATCACCCGGCCTGAGAGATGGCATCACCGTCTAAGAGGCCCGCCTTCCCCTTCAGGGGAGGAATGAAAACATTTTAGTATTAGAAGTACACAGCTGGCAGTATACGTCTCAGTCTTCTCAGCTATTCTCCTTACTCCTAAATCTTCCCAGCCCAAAGATTCACTATGCCGAACTAAGCGTACTGTAAACTGATCTTCTATATTTTTGTTTGCGTTGACTTGATATGTTTATTACTCATGGGCAGAACATTGCGAACAAGAAATTTGTCATCTAAAAACAAAAAACAAAAAAAAACTTTAATAGTAATAGAGATTAGTAAGACTGATAACTATAATTTTCGACCAACTTCAGAGCGTAGCTGTGATAGAACTGAAATCATTGTAAGACGCTGAAACTGTCCTTTTAGAAAGGAGTAAGGGACACAGCAATGGGTGCATGCATCCGTACAGGAAATAAGTCATAAAGTCGAATAAACACTGACAAACAAGAACACACACCAGAACACCGTAACAGAATTATAAAGTACAGGGAATGTTTTGTTAATCTGCGCACCTTTGGCGAGAAACACGCACAGAACATGTATCAACGTCTACCAAAGAAACCGCACAGCCATAGCGGAACGGAAGAGACAAGAATTGTGAATATTGTACGCTTTGATTGAAGATGTTCATTTGGCGCGGCTTCAGCGGAGACAAATACTTACTGACACTCGTATATGTCAGGGTTCTTCTTCAACTGTAATTGACAGGATACGAAAGAAGATAAATATTTTTGAAATAACCGAACTGGAGTTGTACTCACTCGGATTGATTAAAGTATCACATTGTGAAGAAAGTTAAAATTAATAAAAGTTTATCAAACCAAAAGTAAACAAACACAATTATAATTATCAAGAAATTAACACATGAATACCCTGGTTTCCTTTCTCTAAACTTCGCATTGCCTTCTTGGACCGTGCCTTTCAAAACCTACTAACGAAGAACCTCAAAATTTAGAGTCTGATTCCAAGTGAAACCATAGGTTATTTTGCTTAAACTGAGTTTTCTATCAATTGGACACCATAGCAGTATAACATACAAGCACTGAGTGGATTCTTAGTAAAAACAAGATAACGTCAAGTCAGTTTGATAGATAAATGTCCTTTTGGCGTAGTTAAGGCAATTAGGCCTTGTGTTACACCAAACCAAATGTTGTACATTAGAACCAGGATTAATGCTCTCGGAATTAATAATAAGTAAAGCAAAGTTACACTATCTCAATCAAAATATGTTATAACAGAAATAAAATTTCACTCGGTGAGAGATACTTACGAGTAGTTACCAGATTGTAAAATTAATACTAATAACTAGTAATAATATTGTAATAACACAATGAATGAAAGACAGTTCATATGAATCCTGCTGTAACTCGGTTTTAAATGATGCTCTGCTATGTAATCCCCTGACGTTGTCTGGTAAATGGTTCCATTCTCGTGCTGCAAAGACAGAAAATGAGTTGTTTTTTGTGGCAGTTCTATGGCGAGGAATGACGAGCAGGTTTGATGTTTGAAACCTTGCATATCTGTCATGAACATTCGAAAAGTAATGGAAACGCGAAGAAAAGTAAGATGTAGTAAGACTCTGTGGAGGAGAGACAAGGCAGAATGGTTCCAAGGAACATGGAGGTGTGATCACTCTAATTCTAGGAGAGATGACGACACATGGTAAAATTTTCTATATTTCATGCATATCTCCCATATGCATTTTGAGCGCGCTGGAGACATAGAGACAATTTTGGCCTAACATAGTTGAAAACAACATCATAACAGTCAAAACGAGGCATTACAAACAGCTTCAGTTAATTTATTTTTGAGTTTTATCGGAAAGAGGTTTTTTATTCATTATGACCAAGTAAGGAGTGCGTATGAACTTATTAGTACTTTGTTTGGTCTTTATTCTTATCTTCCTTTTTCTTCTTCTTTTCCCAATATCTCTTCTTCCTCTCGCTATGTTCCTTTTTACGTTGTTCAGTCCATTTTGTATTTGTGTTTGTGAATCAAGGTACTATGATATTTCAGTGCTATGGTACTCGGTCCACAACCACTATATATTACCAGGACCTACTGAATTCCATGAGTGTAAAATCATACTGAAATATTTAACCTACAACACAGAGCACCTTTTTTGTACTTTTATTCCAGACTTTTTAGCATGTGTAGTGTACTTGTATTATTTATTGCTTATCTAATACGTAATATTTGAATTTCATTTGCAGCATTTTAAGCGCTATAGCCCTTGCCCAGTTCAACTACACTTCATATTGTAAATTTTATATTCATAAGATTCCTACTGCTCAGAAACATGTTTTAGGATTTCATCAAATTTTGTGTATGTTTAATATGGCTGATGATGACCCCGAGTAGGGTTGAAACTAGTCCCATGTAATGTAAATAACATTGTAAATACAACTTAGTATTGAATGGAAAACTCGCCTGTATATAATTTATATGCTATCTCAGTTCAATACGGAACAACAATATGAAGTTCATAATCCTTGAAGGAACTCAATGTTTAGAGCATCCTAAGGAAATGAGCTACGAATTTTACGTTAAAAATATGAAGTATAACAATATATTCTTTATTTATTCCTAAAAATTACAATCCTTTTCTTAATCATCGTTATCCGGTCGATTAGATCACGGCTGACTTGGTTAGATTAGCAGCTTGCCTTTTTCTACCACCACGAGCGATAATGTGAATTAATGCATTATTTCGCTTAAGCACCACCATGAGCGCCAATGTGAGTTAATGTATTGTTTCACTTAAGCACCACTATGAGCGCCAATGTGAGTTAATGTATTGTTTCACTTAAGCATCACTACGAGCGCCAATGTGAGTTAATGTATTGATTCACTTAAGCTCCACTACGAGCGCCAATGTGAGTTAATGTATTGTTTCACTTAAGCTCCACTACGAGCGCCAATGTGAGTTAATGTATTGTTTCACTTAAGCACCACTACGAGCGCCAATGTGAGTCAATGTATTGTTTCACTTAAGCACCACTACGAGCGCCAATGTGAGTTAATGTATTGTTTCACTTAAGCACCACTATGAGCGCCAATGTGAGTTAATATTGCTTCACTTAAGCACCACTATGAGCGCCAATGTGAGTTAATATTGTTTCACTTTGGCACCACTACGAGCGCCAATGTGAGTAAATGTATTGTTTCACTTAAGCACCACTATGAGCATTAATGCGAGTTAATATTGTTTCACTTAAGCACCACTATGAGCGCCAATGTGAGTTAATGTATTGTTTCACTTAAGCACCACTATGAGCGCCACTGTGAGTTAATATTGTTTCACTTAAGCACCACTACGAGCGCCAATGTGAGTCAATGTATTGTTTCACTTAAGCACCACTATGAGCGATAATGCGAGTTAATATTGTTTCACTTAAGCACCACTACGAGCGCCAATGTGAGTCAATATTGTTTCACTTAAGCACCACTACGAGCGCCAATGTGAGTTAATGTATTGTTTCACTTAAGCACCACTATGAGCACCTATGTGAGTTAATATTGTTTCACTTAAGCATCACTACGAGCGCCAATATGAGTCAATGTATTGTTTCACTTAAGCACCACTATGAGCGCCAATGTGAGTTAATATTGTTTCACTTAAGCACCACTACGAGCGCCAATGTGAGTCAATGTATTGTTTCACTTAAGCACCACTATGAGCGATAATGCGAGTTGTTTCACTTAAGCACCACTACGAGCGCCAATGTGAGTCAATATTGTTTCACTTAAGCACCACTACGAGCGCCAATGTGAGTTAATGTATTGTTTCACTTAAGCACCACTACGAGCACCTATGTGAGTTAATATTGCTTCACTTAAGCATCACTACGAGTGCCAATATGAGTCAATGTATTGTTTCACTTAAGCACCACTACGAGCGCCAATGTGAGTTAATGTATTGTTTCACTTAAGCACCACTATGAGCACCTATGTGAGTTAATATTGTTTCACTTAAGCATCACTACGAGCGCCAATATGAGTCAATGTATTGTTTCACTTAAGCACCACTATGATTGCCAATGTGAGTTAATATTGTTTCACTTAAGCACCACTATGAGCGCCAATGTGAGTTAATGTATTGTTTCACTTAAGCACCACTACGAGCGCCAATGTGAGTTAATGTATTGTTTCACTTAAGCACCACTATGAGCGCCAATGCGAGTTAATATTGTTTCACTTAAGCACCACTACGAGCGCCAATGTGAGTCAATGCATTGTTTCACTTAAGCACCACTATGAGCGATAATGTGAATTAATGTATTGTTTCACTTAAGCACCACTACGAGCGCTCATGTGAGTCAATGTATTTTTTCACTTAAGCACCACTATGAGTGATAATGTGTATTAATATTGTTTCACTTAAGCACCACTATGAGCGATAATGTGAATTAATGTATTGTTTCACTTAAGCACCACTACGAGCGCCAATGTGAGTTAATATTGTTTCACTTAAGCACCACTATGAGCGCTAATGTGAGTTAATGTATTGTTTCACTTAAGCACTACTACGAGCGCTAATGTGAGTCAATGCATTGTTTCACTTAAGCACCACTTCGAGCGCTAATGTGAGTCAAGGTATTATTTCACTTAAGCACCACTACGAGCGCTAATGTGAGTCAGTGCATTGTTTCACTTAAGCACTACTAGGAGCGCTAATGTGAGTCAACGCAGAGTTTCACTTAAGCCCTTATAACTACATCCGCTGTATACATGTTTCTAGAATAAAAATAAGCTGAGGGTATTGAACCAAGGAGTACATTACAGAAAAGGCATGTAAATAAGTTAATTTGGCTAGAATTTCAATAAGAAGGAAAACGAGTAAAGAAAAAAGCGATTTAACGCTGTCTTTCCGGAACTATATTTAGGCAAGGTGTGAATTTCAAAATGTGTTTTTAGTTTGATAGAGCTGTCTAGAATCATAATTTGAAACCTTTCCGGGTCCTTTAGCCCTGCAACTCTTAGCACGATTGAGGAAATTGCTTAATTTTACGTTTTTCGGTGTACGGGTACCCCTCGTCTGCCTGCTAAGAAATGTTTTCAACATTACATTGATCGACGGAGCAAGTTGTTAAGCTGTCAAAGTGACCTCGGAGAGACTGAGCTCTTCTCTCTGAGCTACTCGCTTCGGAAAGGGTCATGGAAGAGGGACAATTGACACATTCCCCATCACTCAGCATTCCCTTGATGCTGTAAGAAAATAATGAGTTGACAAAGACGACAGGAAGGGCCTGGCACAAGGGAGTGGAAGCAAGATTTAAATCAGTCAAAGCTCACTAAATTCTTCTCAGTATACGCAGTTTGTACTTGTATGTCTGCAGTACGTCCGATTATACTTTCCACGAATGTCATATACATTGATACAGAAGATGGAAGTAGAATCCTCCTTTCAGATACAAGACGGTAATGTTAGGTTAGTGAGACAGCAACCAGATGCAATAAGTTGCCCCAACGGGAGCCGCTCCCATGACTAAGAGGTTAGGTGACTTCCGCTCTCACATTCTCATTTCTAAATTCGTTCCCTCACACAGGGAGACTTTTAAACTTTTCATGGCTAAAGTATCTTCATTACAAGGTACATCCACGGAATTACTGCGACCTGACTTGATGCCACACATTTCTATTTATTTTGGAATAACCTCCTTATTTACAGGCTGCCACTAAGACGAAGGTAAATATATATAAAATGTTTCTGTACTGTTTTATTAATTGAAGAAAACTCTAAATTGTAATGAAACAGTATAATTAGTGCGGCATTTTAGAGCTGTAGAGGAGGTGTCTCATGATGTTGATGGAGGCTCGGAGGACGAGAGTTACAATTTTGGGGATAAGCTTCATTGGAATTTGGAAGCGCTTCCACGTGGCGACAAAGTGACGAGGTGCGGTACCACGAGCTCCGACCATTATCGCTATTATTTCAATTTCCTGAATATGGTATACAATGCACGGTATAGACCAGTTTTTACAATGAGTGTGTCCAACAAAGTGCAAGGAGTGACGAGAACTTTCGCTTATTATTATTATTATTATTATTATTATTAACAAATACAGCGCAATTGAGAAATATCCGTGTGGCAATAAGTTACAGTAGTGCCATAATAAAATAAAGTTAAAACATAAATACCCAACAACAACAAGCAATTCCATGAAAAGAAAATTTTACAAGAAATACTACTAAACTCAGCATCATCATACACAACTTCACACACAACTTAAGTATTTCCAGAGCTTAACACTACGGCTTACTATACTATAGGCTGAGCTTCCTACTACCTTAACATTACAACACCGTCATATACAAGTTCATACGTACCATGAGTATTTCAAAATTTTATACTATGAATTACAGTGGATTGAGTGGTCCAATTACTAACTATTATCTCAGCACTGTAAATACAGCACGTTCATATACAAATTCACACATATCGTAAATAATTCAGATGCCTTAATACTACAATTTACAGTGGGCTGAACGTTGCATTAAAATATGACACCAACACATGGAAATTTACACGCAGTTTAGAGAATGCTGGAATCTATTCTTGAAGCATGTTACATTTTGGGAAGAGGCTCTAAGACAGCTGCAGGTATTGCATCCCATTCATCAATCCCCCGATTTACAAACCAATATTTACCACAGTTCTCTACGATCTATGTTTTACTTTATGTGGATGATCTGTCCTGCTTTTCCAGTCGACTGTTCTACTCTCCCCAAGGTCTCTTATACATGGCACATAACCACCCAACTTTTTCTATCATACTTGTCACACTACTTTAGGATTGAAATCGTTAAGCATGAATCTTGCAAACTTTCGCTGTTCCATCTCAAGTTCCTTAATGAGTCCTGTTTGGTACGGATCCCATACGTCTGCTCCATATTCCAGGACTGGCCTAATGAGTTATATATAGCGCTGCACCTGGGCCTGGCAACTGATGCCCTTTAGCACCCTCATCACCAAGTGTAAAGACTTGTACGCTTTAGTAATTACGCATTTTAGATGAATTTCCATCTCTTACAAGATATTAATTGATTTTTCCTTTTATGTTTTATGTTCATATTTTAACCTCTGCCACTGAACTAATGATGTAGGATGATACGTGCTTATTATTTATTTCATGAAATTTTATGAATTCCATGAAATTAAACAGCTTTTGCTGGCAATATGTTGTGTTCACAGTGGCCTTTGTATCCTGATATCACCGAAAATAAATTTGTTACTTTCATCGATCTGTCTGTCTCAATCTCATCCCTTGACTTGGATAATGTGTATCTGCAGTAAATGTATATATTTAAAGTTCATATATAACTTACAAGGGAACTGTCACTGTTAGACATGAACTACTGCAATAAAACATTGTATGGTGATCAATTAAGACAGCATAAATTAATGGTAATTATCATTCTCCTGTAAAAGTTTACATACTTAAAAAAATACTCACTTACTATATTACCATCCAGGAAGAATGCACAACCTAAATGCTAGAAATTATCTACCTGTTCCAGCTTTGTATCACCAATCTAACATTCAATTCTGTTGAATTTCTCACCTACTGACATTAATTTAGTCTTCGAAAGGCTAATTTTCATACCATACTCATTGCACCTATTTTCAAGTTGCAAGACAGCTCCCGGACGAAACTATCTTTACATCGGCCTGTTTTCAGACCAACCGTGATTTACGGGACAGAAAGCTGGGTGGACTCAGGATATCTTATTCATAAGATAGAAGTAACCGAGATGAAAGTAGGGAGAATGATTGCTGGTACAAACAGGTGAGAACATTGCCAGTAGGGCTCTCGGAATGAGGAGATAAAGGATAAGTTAGGAATTAAGTCGATGGATGAAGGTGTACGCATAAACCGGCTTCGGTGGTGGGGTCATGTGAGGCGAATGGAGGAGGATCGGTTACCTACGAGAATAATGGACTCTGTTATGGAGGGTAAGAGAAGTAGAAGTAGACCAAGACGACGATAGTTAGACTGAGTTTATAACGATTTAATGATAAGAGGTATAGAACCAAATGAGGCCACAGTACTAGTTGCAAATAGAGGATTATGGCGTCGTTTAGTAAATTCACAGAGGCTTGCATACTGAACGCCGAAAGGCATAATGGTCTATAATGATAATGAATGATGATATGAATGATTAAAAAAGTATTTCTTCTGCATTTTTAAGTGAAACGTGGCAGAAGGATTAATAATTAATTATTAATACAGAAGAAAATCACTGTCTGTCATTGTTATACAGGCTGCCCCCACAAAGGATGACAAATGACTGATTCTGAACAGAAATGCGACAGTTCCTTCGTCCGTGCTAACGCAATACTATATTAAAGGAAAATACTGAGTACAGGAGACGCCGTAAAGGAGAACTGTACCAGGATGTGAAAACGATAGAGGACACCATTCGGAAACGGAGGGTCAATTTTTATGGCAACATAATGCGTATGAGCTCACAGAGATTGACCAAGTGACCTTTTCCTACTTTGTACACAAGAAATCGAAGAGACCCTGGTTCACCGAAGTTGAAAGATGTTTCAAGAAATAGGGATCACCCATGAAGACATCCTGGAACGTGTTCGTGTCCAGATTCCAAGAAAGTCCGAAGTGGATAACAGACAAGAAGTGGACTGATGAAGGCTTGGAGGCTCCCAGAAAGCGAATGAGAGAAAGCTGGGAAATAACTAAAGCTCAAGGATGCAAACGGTTGCAATAAGGTGGTCGAAACGAAGCAGAAGTAGAAGATGATTTAATAATTATAATAATAATGTTATTTGCTTTACGTCCAATAAGTACTTCTTGTACAATTTTCGGAGACAACGAGGTGCCGGAATTTAGTCCCGCAGGAGTTGTTTTACGTGCCAGTAAATCTACTGAGACGAGGCTGACGTATTTGAGCACCTTCAAATATCACCGGGATTGATCTAGGATCGAACCTGCCTAATTGGGATCGGAAGGCCAGCGCCTCAACCGTGAAGACCTTCCATGCATTTAAAATCTCTGCTGACAATTTGTTGAAGGATTGCATGGAAGGAGGATGAAAAGAAAAGAGGGCAAAGAGGGTAAAATTCATAGCTGCTCTGAAAGATGCTAGTTACGGGAATTCAAGGTAAGGAACAATGGAAGAAGAAGAGGTACACACAAATTGCCATTGTGCCTAACACTAATTTTGATGTAGTACTGTGGAAGCAGACGTTTGAGATTGTTTGGCAATATTTTGATGAACAGGGCCTTACTACTTAAAAACCTAGATGGGCAACCGGAAGAGAAATATATGTTAATCATTGTTGAATTATTCTATTATTTCTAAATTATTTTCAACGAAAGGAAACCACTTTTACTTTTGCGAAAATCAAGTGATCATTGTCTCCCGGTCATGGCCATCCAATAACAGCTGCTAATTTAAGATGTCAACCAGTCATAAGCCGTACCCTGCACGGTTGCTAGGTAGCATTGTCTGACCATCCATCCATACCTTACATCACAACCTGCACGGTTGCTAGGTAACATTGTCTGACCATCCATCCATACCTTACATCACAACCTGCACGGTTGCTAGGTAACATTGTCTGACCATCCATCCATACCGTACATCATAGCCTGCACAGTTGCTAGGTAACATTGTCTGACCATCCATCCATACCGTACATCATAGCCTGCACAGTTGCTAGGTAACATTGTCTGACCATCCATCCATACCTTACATCATAGCCTGCACGGTTGCTAGGTAACACTGTCTGACCATCCATCCATACCTTACATCACAGCCTGCACGGTTGCTAGGTAACATTGTCTGACCATCCATCCATACCTTACATCACAGCCTGCACGGTTGCTAGGTAACATTGTCTGACCATCCATCCATACCGTACATCATAGCCTGCACAGTTGCTAGGTAACATTGTCTGACCATCCATCCATACCGTACATCATAGCCTGCACAGTTGCTAGGTAACATTATCTGACCATCCATCCATACCGTACATCACAACCTGCACGGTTGCTAGGTAACATTGTCTGACCATCCATCCATACCTTACATCACTGCCTGCACAGTTGCTAGGTAACACTGTCTGACCATACATCCATACCGTACATCATAGCCTGCACAGTTGCTAGGTAACATTGTCTGACCATCCATCCATACCGTACATCATAGCCTGCACAGTTGCTAGGTAACATTATCTGACCATCCATCCATACCGTACATCATAGCCTGCACAGTTGCTAGGTAACATTGTCTGACCATCCATCCATACCTTACATCATAGCCTGCACAGTTGCTAGGTAACATTGTCTGACCATCCATCCATACCTTACATCACTGCCTGCACAGTTGCTAGGTAACATTGTCTGACCATCCATCCATACCTTACATCATAGCCTGCACAGTTGCTAGGTAACATTGTCTGACCATCCATCCATACCGTACATCATAGCCTGCACAGTTGCTAGGTAACATTGTCTGACCATCCATCCATACCGTACATCACAACCTGCACGGTTGCTAGGTAACATTGTCTGACCATCCATCCATACCTTACATCACTGCCTGCACAGTTGCTAGGTAACACTGTCTGACCATACATCCATACCTTACATCATAGCCTGCACAGTTGCTAGGTAACATTGTCTGACCATCCATCCATACCGTACATCATAGCCTGCACAGTTGCTAGGTAACATTGTCTGACCATCCATCCATACCGTACATCATAGCCTGCACAGTTGCTAGGTAACATTGTCTGACCATCCATCCATACCTTACATCATAGCCTGCACAGTTGCTAGGTAACATTGTCTGACCATCCATCCATACCGTACATCACAACCTGCACGGTTGCTAGGTAACATTGTCTGACTATCCATCCATACCTTACATCACTGCCTGCACAGTTGCTAGGTAACACTGTCTGACCATACATCCATACCTTACATCACAGCCTGCACGGTTGTTATGGTTAGCCTACATTTCCATCACACATTTTGTCACGTCACGTTGCACAAAGTTTCGGATTACTCCCAACCATAAGAGACATTTATGTCAAAATAAATAGCCTTTTTGTTCACCTAGGCTTTGCTTTAGAAACGAAGTCACTCGTGAACTTCAGAAAGTACGAAGGTTTTTTGTTATTTGTTTTACGTCGCACCGACACACATGAGGTCTTTTGGCGATGAAGGGATAGGAAAGGCCTAGGAGTGGGAAGGAAGCGGTCGTGGTCTTAATTAAGGTACAGCTCCAGTATTTGCCTGGTACTTGTACATGGGAAACCACGGAAAACCATTTTCAGGGCTGCCGATAGTGGGGTTCGAACACACTATCTCCCGGATGCAAGCTCACAGCCGTGCGCTCCTAATCGCAAGGCCAACTCGCCCTGGTAGTTCGAAGATCTGATTAGTCCTAAAGATAAGATCATCACAATGATTTTTTGAGTGAGAGTAAGGCACTTTTTAAGTTTTGAATGGTCATAGTTAAAATAGTAATTATTCCAAAACAGGGTGATGAAAACTAGTAAATTGGTAAAATAATTTTATCATCAAGTAGCTTAAGTTCTGTTTCACCGTCGGAGTGCTTCTTAAACTTGTAAGGAAGATCGATTTTATAATGGCTGTATCAGGTATTTAGTTTCCTAACTCTGGTGAATGAGTCTGTTTACAAGTATTAGCAGTGAAGTAATTTAAATTAAGAGACTAAAGTCCTACTATAGATTTTATCGGAAATAAAAGGAAGCTTGCAGATTTACGTGACTTATTTGATCAGAAACTTGCCATTTCATGTGGAAATCTAATAACGACATGATTAGTGTTACTCAGCTTTCACTCACGGTGTTCTAACCGACTTAGCTTGGTCATCAAATGGAAATTTTAGACATATGCTTTCGCGATAGCCGCTGTAGCCTTAAGGGATGGGGAGGTTGTCGTGATTCATGTATCATACATCATAGTGTCCAGCGGGGAGGTAAACTCGTCCGTTATCGCGGTAAGATAGGAGGGGGGAGGGCAAAGTAGTGTAGCAGTGGGAAATATAACATCATGTGGGCTTCCTGGTCAACTAAACGAGTTACTAGACTTAACTGAACCATTAGTGATAAGCACTGTGAATTGTAAATTAAAGAACATGGTAACGGTAATAAGACATAAGCAGCAAACGAGTGTGAGAATTAAAATGATGAATGGTTCTGCAAGCCGATGAGTTACATATTTTCATGCCTAATGTTCTTCTACCGTAGTTAACGCAAAGGAAGCGAAAAACCAAGAGCAAAGACGGAGATTCAGAAGATGAGCAACTTGCCTTAGCAACGTCAGAGACTGGACTGGTATAGATCTGGAGGTCGAACAGCTGCATCATGTTGCAGAGGACAGAAAATTGTGGTGAATGGCAACGTCCGGATAACTAATGACACACAGAAGAATAACAAGAAGGAGAATAGACGAATAAGACTAAATATCTGAAGGATTGTGAGCAGCTGCAAAAAGATCTCGACAATATTCTGAGATCGACAGCAGGCAGACAGGCAGGTGGTAAGTTTCAGAAATAGGAAAAGACCTCTCAGTTTTAATTACTGTGTTAATGGGATGACAGTAACTCATGGAGGTCACTATAAGTACCTAGGTGTTAATAAACTCACGTGAACACCCGTATTTTACAGAAAGGATATAAAACGGATTATCTGATATTGCAAACAATTTGAAGTGAACACAACTTCCTGTTTTCGGAACCTCTTAAATACACTTCTCTGTCAATAAATCTTAATTCATTTTTTAAACATTTGAGAAAAGAAAGTGGTGGTACTGCGTAAACGAATGAAGAGAAAAGAAATGGGATTATCATATGAGAAATACGGTGAAGTTTCTAGAAATATTTCACACTATTTAACATCGGGACAAGTAAGTCTTAGAGAGTGGCCATGCGATCGACCACGGAATCTAAATTGCACGTAGCGACTCTTTCATTTGGAAGCAATCGAGATTGAAATTAATAGGTATATTAGAGTCGAGTCCGCCCTCGCAGTCGGTCAAATTGACTGCTGACGGTAAAAGGGCCCGTGTCAGAAATATTCCGAAATTCTTGACCGAGGCTCCCACATGATTGGAATTTTGATGCTAACACGACTTTGAAATGCAAGTGAAGAGTTACTTCAACCATGCATACGTCGCCAACGAGTGATTCTTTGCCTATAGTTCTACGTGACATGTCCCTCATTTCAGAGAATAACAAGATAAGTCAAAAATTAAAGTTTTCATGGGAAAGTGTTCTTGTTTACAAACAGCACGAAATTACCGATGCACCAAGTGTTATCAAACCATTCTGTGTTACATGAAACAACATTTTAAATAATGGTTTTGGTTTGATTTTGTTTAAGTCAACAGAATTAATGAAGTATCTGCTTTGGATAGTGAATGAAACCGACTTGTCCTGTATTGAAAGAACATTATTTTCTTATGTAAATCAGTAAAATCCAAAGCGTGCAAGTCCCATTTGTG
The DNA here is from genome assembly GCF_040414725.1 of Anabrus simplex. Classification (NCBI taxonomy): domain Eukaryota; kingdom Metazoa; phylum Arthropoda; class Insecta; order Orthoptera; family Tettigoniidae; genus Anabrus; species Anabrus simplex. Next base: position 334,225,461 of record NC_090270.1, read on the forward strand.
TGTTAGTACCTAGTAAGATTTAATAGCTTTCATTAAGAAAGGCAGCTGTGTAAATTCACTACCAATAATTCATTTACGAGGTAATAATGTCCACGTCCAGAATAACTACAGAAAGTATTTTTCACAAACTGACTTACCTTGTTCATGCCGGGGACTGCTTTGCATTCTTTAATATTATGAAAGTAAAATTTGGTCACTTATTCAATATTATGACGAAATGACTCTGTTCTGTCACCAAATTCCAACTTTTTTTTTTTTTTGCTAGTTGCTTTACGTCGCACCGACACAGATAGGTCTTATGGCAACGATGGGACAAGGAAGGGCTAGGAGTGGGAAGGAAGCGGCCGTGGTCTTAATTAAGGTACAGCCCCAGCATTTGCCTGGTGTGAAAAATAGGAAACCACGGAAAACAATTTTCAGGGCTGCCGACAGTGGGGTTCGAACCTACTGTCTCCCGAATACTGGATACTGGCCGCACTTAAGCGACTGCAGCTATCGAGCTCGGTAAATTCCAATTTACACGCACATCGTCTCAGTTAGGGCCTTATGATCAACCTTTGAAACTGACAGAGTGTGAGCTTCTACGAAGAAAATTTCATTTCTTAGATTTAGGGAGTCTTAAAATTGTTTTGCTACTCACGGCCCTTCAGCTTCCTTGTCGATAACTGTGAACCTTCGACATTTCAGAACTCTCTTCTCGTTAGTCCTCATTAGCAAAAAATGGTGGCCTCAACTTTAACACCAGTTATACAAAGATCAATAGCATTCATTATTCTGGTGATACCGTTTTGCCGGCTAATGGCCTGTTACAATATAAGCTTCTTGCTGAAATTCGAACACGTCAGGGCATCATCTGTTCTTACTATAAACGTTAAAACACCAAATGATATGATAAGAAGTGGAAATAAGAATCTGCACACAACTAAGTTAGACACCGTTATCGAACGGGTAATACATTAAATATTTGGGCACTTGAGTTCATCAGGATTTCAACTCCACAACAAAAAAAATAAATGTTGAATTGAAATGGCTATCCGTTCTTTTTTTAAATATAGAAAAGGTTTTCAAAATCCCGGGATATTAATTTGAAATAAATACGTTGCATATGCGATGCTGTGTGCAATGTATGTACAATTAGAATCCCGTGACATATAGACAGACCATCGTCTATGGGAAGTTTCCTGGACTCATCCAGTACGGAATTATGGCATCTTAAAACGAACGTGGAAGGAGATCGTTATTTTCTTCTTTTTAACAATTTCCTTTAAGTCAGGTAGGTCTTACGGCAACGATGGGACATGAAAGGCCTAGGAGAGGGAAGGAAGCGGCCATGGCCTTAAATAAGGTACTAGACCAACTTTTGCGTCGTGCGAAAATGGGAAACAACGGGAAACAATAATCAGGGCTGCCGACAGTTGGGTTCAAACCCACTACCTCCCGAAAACAAGCTCACAGCTGTGACCCTAACCGCACGGTCAACTCTTTCGGCGAGAGAGAGAAATAATCCAGATAATTAAACTCAGAAAACATCTTAATTACCGGGCAACCTGGCCGCGCAGCAATGAGCTTGCATCGGTGGGAAGGATGTGGGTTCGAATCCCCGTCAGGAAGTCGTAAAATTTAAGAAACGAGATTTCCACTTCCGGAGGTGCACATGGCCCTGAGGTTCACTCAGCCTACACCAAAACTGAGTACCAGGTAAATTCCTGGGTGCAATGGCGGCCGGGAGTAGAGCTAACCACTTTACCTCATCAAGTACCGAGGTTACGGATACAGGAAACCCCATCACCGGCAGCTCTGAAGATAGTTTCTCACGGGTTCAATACTGGGGCTCTACCTTGCTTCGCCGGAAACCTTGCATTCGTTAATACGATGTTTAACTACCAGCAATCAGTTTTGACTGTAAAACCACACAAGATACGAATGAAATGCAACTTGTAAACCTTTACCACTGTTGGCAGCCCTGAAGATGGTTTTTCGAGGTATCCCATTTTCATACGAGGCTGTAACTTGTTTAAGGCCACTCTCGCTTCTTTCCCTCTCCTAGGTCTTTCCTGTCCCATCGTCGCCACAAGATCTGTCTGTGTCGCTGCGACGTAAAGAAAAAACATCTTACTTAGGCTACACGATGAGAAATTGCAAATGTGTGGCTTCATGGTCTGTATACTGGCCTTCGATTCACAGGGCCCAGCGTTCGATTCTCGGTCGGCCGTGCTGAGGATTTTAACTGCATACAGATAATATCTATGGTTCAAGGAGACGTTAGGAAGGGCATCCCGTCATTAACAGAAGGTTAAATCTACATTAATTTACGATCCCAGTGATTTGGTAAAAATGTTAATAATAAATATGAAATACTTCAACTAATTCTCTGGGTCAATTAAATTTCTCTTCTTCCTGTTCTCATTTTGCCAACTATCTTTTCTTGGATAAATAAGTAAGCTGCAGGAACAAGAGAAGTGTAATTGTCCGAGCGAACTGCTCGGGTCACACAGCTGCGAGCTTGCATTCGGGAGGTAGCGCGTTCAAACCCCATCACCGGCAGCTCTGAAGATAGTTTCTCACGGGTTCAATACTGGGGCTCTACCTTGCTTCGCCGGAAACCTTGCATTCGTTAATACGATGTTTAACTACCAGCAATCAGTTTTGACTGTAAAACCACACAAGATACGAATGAAATGCAACTTGTAATCGCCAACGTTGGATTATAGGCAGAAGAGGAAGGAAAAGAGGAAAAATAATACATCAATGATGCCAATATATCGCTCAGTTCTAATTGTTCTTACGTTGTTTTAAGTACGATAGCCGGAATGTGGACTTATGGTCAGTAATGCGAACTAGAACCGGTTTTGAGACTTGTCCGCTTGATTCAAGGAAATGATGGGACCTTTACCCACTCTTCAATAACGAGACCGACAGAATGTAACCTGACCTTTCTCCTTTAACACTGACCGCGCACATTTCTGGTTTATTGCTGCTGTTTCCTGTTGACCATGTACCACGTTACACGCACGGCAAGTTGTGTATATCTTATGTTATAAATGTATAATATTTCATTATGGGAGAACATATCGACGCATAATTAACGCCATGAGCCACCGTGGCTCAGGCGGAAGTGCGCCGGTCCCTCACCGCTGGGTTCCGTGGTCCAAATCGCGGTCACTCCATGTGAGATTTGTGCTGGACCAAGCGGAGGTGGGACAGGTACTTCTCCGGGTACTCCGGTTTTCCCTGTCATCATTCATTCCAGCACCACTCTCCAATTTCCAATTTCATCTGTCAGGCATTAATCATTGCCACAGAGAAGTGCTACAGGCTTCGGCAACCGGCACAATTCCTGTCCTCGCCGCTTCATTCATTCCATTCCTGACCGGTCGTATGACTGGAAACAGTCAGTGGATTTTCATTCAGTTAATGCCATAATTAATTTCCGTTAATACGATGTCAGTTTATGCATACATACATACATCTTCATAGACTGTTATGCCTTTCAGCGTTCAGTCTGCAAGGCTGTGTGAATTTACTAAACGTCGCCACAATCCTCTATTTGCAACTGATGCTGTGGCCTCATTCAGTTCTGTTACCGTGTCTTCGTGGATCACAGAGAGGTGAAAGAAGGTACTGGTTTGAATGGGTCTATCTACGAGAGTCAAACATTAATTTAAAAGTTTAAAATAAAGGTTATATTTCTTTTCAGATATTAAATTTTATCAAACAACAAGATTTCAGGTACAGAGGTAGTTTGGTACAAAATAGAAAAACAGAAAAACCAGGAATTGATAAGTTACAATTTGAGTTTCAAGCTCATAATTTACAAAGGTCCCAACATCACTAATGTTGCGTTTAGTTAGATAGGCAAGGAGACGAATCTCCCAATTGTTTCACAGGAAGTTCTAAATCACAGAGCACATTGCTCCAAATGTTACAAGTTATGGCCTTCTCATAACACCATTCAATATCACACAAATATATTGTACATTCGAAGAAAAGAGCCTCAATGCCCTACAATTCTACCAAGGAGACTACGCTCCCAAACCCTTGCAGCCTACTCAAGGCAACCATTAATTTTTACAATTCGGATAAGAGCGTCCTTGCTCGATAACTTTTACACTTTGAGGCCTCTCTAGGCACAACCTACAATTTACAAGACCAATGACCTTTTAAGTTTACATAGTGGTATCTAGTACCCATTCTACTGGGCCTTCATGGAAATCAACAGGTTCAATTACTGGCCCCAAAAACAAAATGTGTGGAGGCGGACACTTCCGCTCTTGGAAATCAAGAGGTTAAAACCCTACTTGGGCCTGTGGTCCGACGATGCAGAGGCTAATCCTAGACTACTGAGGTGACTAGATGGACAAGTTAAGTTAAAATTTACAAGCGAATATCGTTACAAATTCATAGTCACCTCAAGGTTAATTGAAAGGGAATTCGAGAGGGTAACGCACTCTCTATCCTCGGTTTTCAGTTTAAGTACTTATGACTTACTTGAACTTTTACATGAGAAGGAAGAAAGATTTTAGGAAAGTGACTGTTACATAGTTAAAGACTGGAACCTTCCCCTCGAGTTTAGCTGGCAGAGATACGTATAGAGCTAGAAATATGGTGGCCAATACCCTAGCCGATGATCTGCTCGCCGACGTATGAGGCCCCGGCCTCCTCTCTTAACACACACACTCAGTAACACGACGATCAATAAGACAAGTTAGCTCGAAAAAGCGTCAGCCTTTATACCCGAGAGGAAGGTTCGAGAAGGCTCTGGACTAAAACCAGACACACTCTCTCACTTTATTGGCCGATAAAATAGGTACAATAAGCGTTTGATTGGCTGAAAAATTAATACACAAAATTTCTGATTGGCCAGACTCCAAAGCTGGCGAGATGATTAAGAAGTGTTGCAAACCTGAAGTATCAAAAACAAGGAAAGTCAATTCGTTCAGGAAACCTATGAACACAAAATTTCTTCAAATTTCTAATTATTCCACTTTGCACCAGAGTGCATGACATCAGGTCTTAAATGGAGACATCCATGGAGAAAAGTCCAAACTTCTTGAAATAGTTGCTGCATACTGTAATACACCCCCCAAAAAGAAACAAAAGAAATCCAGTCAGTTTAGGAAACCTTAAAATAACACATTACTCTATCACATTAGTAGTGACATCTGTTGATCAACGTCCCAACTTCTTGCACTAGTTGTTTCAATTTTTATGTGATAGATAGCGTTCTTCAAGGCGCTTCACTTAAATGCACACGGTAGAGGTGTACCTCCCGGTACAAGTTCTATACCTCTTAACTTTAATTCGTTAGAAACTGAGTCTAACCATCGTCATCTTGGTGTCCTTCTACTTCTCTTATCCTACATAACAGAGTCCATTATTCTCCTAGGTAACCTATCCTCCTCCATTCGCCTCACATGACCCCACCACCGAAGCCGGTTTATGCTTAAAACGCATTCCGAGTACCCTCCTGCCGTTGTTCCCACCTGTTTGTACCAGCAATCATTCTCGCTACTTTCATGTCTGTTACTTCTAACTTATGAATAAGATATCCTTAGTCCATCCAGTTTTCACTTCCGTAAAGCAAAGTTGGACTCAAAACAGACCGATGTAAGGATAGTTTCGTACGGAAGCTGACTTCCTTCTTACAGGATAGCGTTGATCGCGACTGCGAGCTCACTGCATTAGCTTTATTGCGCCTTGATTCAATCTCACTTACTATATTACCATTCTGGGAGAATACACATCCTAAGTACACTAGTGTCCAAAAGTTAAGCATGAGTTACGAGTAAGCAGGGCAACTGGGAACAGACCACAAATCGCACGACATATGCACCTACCAAACTTACGTGTTCGCTCTGTAGAGGAAAGTAGTGTTCCCTGCTTTGTCCAGCGGCGTAACCGCAAGGTAAACACAGCCAATGCCTGCGCCCTATATTCCGTCATTCGTCTTTGCCCTGTTATAGTGTGCGGAGTGTAGCCTCGTGGTGAACGTGACAACATAATGGCCCCGTTTTTCAGGGTAGAATACTCGGCCGCCTGGAAGCAGGCCAGACACTGACCGAAGTCGCCGTATCCTTGAATGTGTCACAAAGTGTCATTTCCAGGCTTTGGGGATGATTTCGAGACACAGGAGATGTTAGTCGTAGGCCAGTACCAGGTCGACCAAGGGTAACCACCCCACAACAGGACTGATATCTGGTCTTAACCGCCCGACGAAATCAGAGTGCACATGCAAGACAATTGTCGGCGGAGCTTGCAGCCGTCTCAGGGGTTGCCGTTTCCCGGCAAACTGTCTACCGGAGGCTCAGAACAGCAGGATTGTTCGCCCGACGTCCAGCGGTGTGCGTCCCGCTCACTCCAGCACAGCGACGGGCCTCTTTACTATGGAGCCGTCAACATCGAAACTGGACCATGAATAAGCGGAGGCATGTGCTCTTCACAGACGAACCCCGCTTCAGTTTGCAGAACGAATGCCATTGCACATAAATCTGGAGAGAACCGGGTAGCCGATACAACCACGGGAACATCGTGGAACGGGACCAGTATGGTAGTGGTGGCGTCATGGTGTGGGGCGGCATCATGTTGAATGGCCGTACGGACCTGCACATCTTCTTGGGTGACCCGAGGAACACTGTTAACGCTCGGAGATAAAGGGGTGAGGTACTGAGACCACATGTTCGACTCTTCAGAGGTGCGGTTGGTCCAGACTTCCTCTTAATGGACGATAATGCCCGACCGCACCGTGCTGCTCTGGTGGATGAATTTCTGACTGGGGAGGACATTTATTGCACGGACTGGCCAGCGAGGTCTGCGGATCTGAATCCTATGGGACATGCCTGGAATGCATTTGGGGAGGCGAATTGCATCCCGTCAGCCTCCACTAAGGACCCTCCAAGACCTTCGCATTGCCCTTTCGCAGAAATGGGGTCGACTGCTTCAAGAGTTCTTGGGCCATCTGATAGAGAGCATTCACCGTCGCTGCGAAGCATGTGTGGCCGTTAGGTGTAACCATACACTCTATTACCAGCATATTTTGTTGTGGAAGACATTGCCAAGTTTTGTTAGTTGTTGCCCAAGGTGTATCTTAGCTATCATAACCTTCCTGGCACTGTTTTTTGGACAAGTTGTGTGATATATTGTGTGAAATTCGCTTCCGTTTTTTTTAGCAATCCGTCTGACATTCATATCGGGCGGTATGGCCTTGTTTAGTGATTATTTTTAACTTTTGGACACTAGTGTACTTGAAATTATCTGCACGTTCCAGTTTTCTATCCCCAGTCTAAACTGTAATAATTAAACAGCGCATTTCTTGTTAAAACTCTATATGTATACTTACATGGTAAGAATCTGCCAACCGGGCGAGTTGGTCGTGCGCGTAGAGGCGCGCGGCTGTGAGCTTGCATCCGGGAGATAGTAGGTTCGAATCCCACTATCGGCAGCCCTGAAGATGGTTTTCCGTGGTTTCCCATTTTCACACCAGGCAAATGCTGGGGCTGTACCTTAATTAAGGCCACGGCCGCTTCCTTCCAACTCCCAGGCCTTTCCTATCCCATCGTCGCCATAAGACCTATCTGTGTCGGTGCGACGTAAAGCCCCTAGCAAAAAAAAAAAAAAAAAAAAAAAAGAATCTGCCAGCCATTTTTCGGGATGACTCAACTGAGCTTGCTTGTGTACGAGATTTACGATGGCCATCAAATCATTTTTGATGTAACTTCTGTCATTCGTAGAGAGAAACATTTTATACCTAGAGTAATTCGTGAGGTGATAGAAATTGCTAAACGCACGAGTAATTTTAACACTGGGGAGGACTATTCAGAGTGTTCCTGGAGGAAGGTCAATACTGAGGGATATGAAGAACAATTATTTGAAGCACAAAACTTCATATGGACATACACCCTATTTTGAATGGTTTCCGAGTTAGAACACATTTAATGTACATTTGTTATTGGACTAGTATGTGTCTTGCGCACCCAGCCTCTGACGTTTTGAAATGGGTACAAGTAATGCTCACCATACAGGTGTTCGTGTGCTGGCAGTAGAACTACGCTGCACCATTTCAACAATGTGTTGCTGTTCCTGCACAGGTTCTTGGACTGCACGTTCAGGTAAAAAATGGGAACTTAGAAGAATAGCTGTTTCACGTAACGTGCCGCAAACTCTGGTAAACACCCTACGATCAGGAATTGGAGGTGTCGGAAAGCGCCGACGGTATTCCTCGAGAGCAGCCGGAGCACTACCATCACAAAAGTGTATACATACTCTAAACCTGCATATTCTTCATTAGTGTAGATGTGTGGCATTTTATTCAGCGAGTGTACAAACACAGTTAACCGATGCTTCTGTCTGGTACACTCTCAGTCGTTCACTTACAACACAGCGGACTAGTTTAATGCCAGAGAGACAAGAGGTTGAAAGCAACAAGTTAGGTTCATATGTCCATATGAAGTTGTTTACTTCAAATGATCCTTCCTGCCATATCCGGTAATATTGACCATTCTTCCTGGACACCATGAATATTGAGCGGATCATGAATACCCTCCATACTTACGTCTTCAACATATTTCTCCTTGACTCTGGAGGCTATAGAATGAAATACAGGGTCTCGGTATCTCGAGTCTATTCACTATATAGCAAGAGTTGCTACTAAATTATTTTTTATTGCTCTGAAGACGACCCAGGTTCGAAGCGCGTCAGCATATACAGTACCGGTCAAATGTTTAGGACCACATAAAGAAATCACGAAATGTCATTTAGAACCTAAAATTATGCCACTAGACCTATGTAATTTTCTTTCTGATATCTCACATCTAATAGGATATATGTCACCTGATTTCATTGAGTTAGTTCAAGTACTGTAGATGTTATGAATTTTTAACTCTTGGAAGGTCACAACAAAAAATCAAAAATTTTGGTAGTATAATGTACTGAATACTCTAATTGGTTGCAAGTATCACCACCAAGATTTTTCTGTAGACTTAGGAATAGGTGGGGGCCATTTTAGTAGAAATATAAAAATTCCGAAAATATGCGGCACCGGTTTTTTTCTTGTTTTATTTTTTTGAACCAGGGCCAAAATTGTTGATTTTTCTTTGTCTTTTACATGGATGGCCCAAGGTCTCAGTGTGAGCTATCGGCGTCAAACTTATCTGCCCTGATAGTTTCATTTCCACTCTGTGGATGGCATCCAAGAATACGTTTCTGATGTCGATAGTTCACACTGAGACCTATGACAAGAACAAGGAAAAATTGACTATTTTAGCACTGGTTTGAAAAAAAAAAAGTAAACCCACAAAAATGGGTGCTGCATTTTTTCGAAATTTTCAAATTTATACGAACATGACCCCCAACTATTGCTAAGTCTCTACAAGAATCTTGTTGGTGATACTTGAAACCAATTAGAGGATACAGTACATAATATTTCCAAAAATGCTGACTTTCTGATGTGACCTTCTAACATTTAAATTTGTATAACTTATACAATACTTGGCGTAAATCACTGAAATCAGCCGATGTATATCATATTAGTTGCAAGAGCTAGGAAAAAAAGATACAGAGGTCTAGTAGCAAAATTGTAGGTTCTAGATGGAACTTCATGATTTTTCAATGTGGTCCTAAACTTTTGACCGGTACTGTAGAAAGTATTATGCGACGGAAAATCCCCAAAATACTACAGTGAGTTTCTCTATTCGGTTGGCCGGCAGGAGCGCCAGCCTATCTGCGTACCGTTGACTCATCAGTTCCCGTTACACAGCGCAGCGACAGCACGGGACGCCCGTACTTCACAGTTCAGGTCCGTGCTTATAACGTGTACTAAATGTTGATCTGTCGCTCCAACTGTTCTCGAGTTGTGAAGTGTTACTTCGGGGTATAATTCTCATAATGCCTCCACATGTGTACACGGTAGAGGGAAGGGTATTTATGAATGGTAATTATGTGAAAACAGAGTCTTGGAGGGAAGTCGCAAGGCGATTTGTAACACAGTTTCCAGTTGTACACCCTCCACATAGAGAGACCGTGCAGAAACTCGTAAACAAACTGAGAGGAACTGGTTCTTTACTCGATAAGAAGCGAAGTGTTAAAAAACGTGTACTTGAAGAGGAAAAAGTAAAAGAAATAGCAGAATGATTGGAACATACACCTACACAATCCCCACGACTACTTGGACAGGAAGTCAGGGTTTGGAAGAGCTCAACATAGCGGGATACGACAATGCTACAATGTTAAAATTACCTCAGTTACGGAATACGAACTTATGCGTGTGGATCGGCGTTTCCTAACAATATTGTCAGAAATGTTTGGATGCAGCAGGAGAACATTTTCAACATCTCCTGTCAAAAGGTACGAGGTTATTTTCTTAATTCTTAATTACTGATTTTCTTAATTCTAACTTTATTAATTTTAATTGTTATCTCATGTCATGGACGGATAACGTAAGTGAAGTGCTCTCCTTGCTGCTATGCTGCGGAGCGGGCAGTGATGAGTCAACGGGAGGCAGATAAGCTGGGCGCACCTATTGGCCAATCGACGACAGAAACTCACTGTATAATGCCATTACTTCTTTCAACGAGCCAGCAGATGTTATAGCATACTATTCAGCATAACCATCAATGTATTCTTAGTAACTAACCTTACATTACAGAAAACCCTAGATTGCGTTTTCCATATCAGGGTTGACGTACGGCGGTTCCACATAACGCTGCGTAAGGAGAGTGTACGTGGCGAGCTTGAGTGACGACATTCATTCGAATGAGGCTTTAATTCAGGCTCGTGTCCACTTCGCATTAATGGCGAGAATACACTGCAGAAATGTCTCATTTGTTGCGGTATCTGTGCAGGTGGATGCCAGCCAGTGCATGCCGGTGCCATTTCTGTTGATGTGGAACCCAACGGGAAGCGATTTTTCTCACGTTTAGACATTTCGTCAGCATGTGCCACACCGTGTGCCTCTACGGGCAGTCCATCGATGGTCTACGGAAACGAGACCATTCGCGATGTCGATCTGATCTTGAGGAACGGACGGCCGACTTGTGCGGTGAAAATCCGCAGTTTAATTCCGACCCGCACGAAACGCCTTGACCCATTGTAAAACCGCCCTATGCGGTAATGCATTCTCGTCACAGGCTTCACGTATTCCTTGATAACGTTCTGATGCATTTTTGCTACGGGTGACTTAGATTTTAATCCAGGAACACTGATCATCTTTTGAAAACATGCTATAGAGAGGTTTCAACACTCTTCACTTCAACGCCACACAGCAACAACAATCGCAAATGGACGCCAGTCAAATGCTCACTACACATCGATAACAGCGCCACCTGACTGTTCCCATATCATTCTCGATCTCCTGTGAGTGCTTGGCACTACTTTACTTACAGCCCTCGTACAATGCACTGCCAACGTGTTACTCACAAGGGATGCATTTGGACAGTATTTAAGCAGTAGCAGTAATATTTTGTACATCAACTCATTTGCAAGAGACTAATTCATCATTAGGGATCAAGCTGTGATCTGTAGCACCGAAATAATGCCGTGGAACTTCTCACATTTATCACCATTATCACCGCTACAGAACTATAATTTATTAAACATTCCCATCTGTACTCTGACCTTCAAACAAATGGATAGCGATCTAATTATATTTAGAGAACGCTTTGATTAGTTCGCTCACCTGCTGAGAAACTCGCTTACACATGTGCAGAGAACACAAAGTTGTGTTAATAGGATATTTCCAGAAGCCATCTTAGCGGGAGGTCGAAATAAAGGGTATCAGCCTGCTGTGAGAACCTGCCAAGTGTTGAGATCAGAGCTGCTGGCAGTCTGTATGGTAATACCTGCCATTACGACCTTCCGGAACATCAGCGTTGTTTGGTTCACGGGCTGATAGCATCTTCAACGTTCGACACATCCTACCAGGGTGTTGTTCCTTTTAGATGCTAGTTACGTCTTGACGATCAGTACTGTGAACTTGTTTCTGTGTAGACTGTCCCTTCACAAAATATATTTTTCTTATTTGAAACAAAGACAATTGTGTTCGATCTAGTGTTTCGTTCCTCTGCCAACTATTGCGCAGCGAAACTTCCCTGTACACTGGAACCTAGACGCCTGAATAATAGAATGAAGTTGCCCGTGGGGTATGACTAAGTGATGTGCGCAACCAATTCAGGGCCTGTCTACTTTCCTACGTCCTTCCCCTTCCTACTTACCTTCGAATTTTTATGACTATCTTTCTACCTACATATTCACCAGCCTAGCTACCTACACACTTAACTATCTACTTAACCAGCCACGTATCTGTGTACCTGTATGTTTTCCTACCTACCTGCCTGCTTCGTCGATACTCTTATATGTACATTTCTATGAGTTTGGCAAGAGAATTTACATTTCATGCACTCTTTGAACTGTAATTGGTACGAAGTACCCTTCTTTCCAGCATTTTGTCTATGGATTCCTGCGACGTTACACTGGGTTTTCTGTAAAGGTTCTTTCCTTTTGCATATCCTGTTCCACTCTCATAAAAAGCTCTTTCTTAATTCGATTTACGTGCGAAGATCATCATAGCTGTAAGGATTCTACTTCCGTCTGTAGTAATATAATTTAAAAAAATAATCCTCAATGTCTGATTCTCCAGTGTGTGTCGTTATATACCCCTTTTTTCTCAATGAATTTCACCATCATTTATTTTACTGGAGTGCTTCGAAGGCAATGAGCATGATTCGTATCCATCATGTACTGTAAATGCATTCAGTAATATATGCACTTTTTTGCCTGCTGCCATTTCTTGATGGATACAGTAGTTTTGCATCCATTTCTTGGCACAGGCCAGAGTAAAGTGTAGCTTCCACCGAAGTCCCAGTCTCATCCATGGCTGTGACAATATGGACGCTGCTGGGGTATGGGTGGCATTGAGTAATGACATTCAGAGCACGACTAGTGCATCTGAGTCTTATGAAAGGTGCTGCTCATAGGGTCAGTCGTGCTGCAATAGCACTTTCTGACCCAGTGAGGAAACCAATGGCAAACTACCTCACTCCTCGTCTTGCCTAGTACACCTCATTTTTGTGCTGCCATTGGTTTTTGCGGTTTCCTTATAACCGCATAACCTTTGGTGGTGCTATTTGAGAATCCAACCAGCCTCTGGGCTGATGACCTAACAGACAGACAGATGCACTTATAATTCCTACAAAATCATTTCATTTTATTAATGCCACGACTGCTGATTTGTTAAGACAACACACAGGCATAAATCCTATCCAATGCTACGCCAAAATAAATGCTATTGTGCTCACTATTATCATTCAAAATGATACAGGCTATAATTTTATGGTTCAGCATAAAATGTGTTGAACTCCTGAACTAAAACAAATATTTTAATCACGTCTGTACACTTTTGAATAAAGAATATTTTGAACTAGGAAAGGTTTAAAAGGCAAGATTAGACACAATAGCATTGTCAATGGAAACGTAGTGCACCGTCCCCTTAGGAGAACGTTTAGAGATCTATTTTCTTTTATCGCTGCATTGTCCTACACAAGAGGTTTGCAGTGGTGTACCAACGGCGCACTAGTCGCCAGCGTCTTGGAAAGGTGCACCAATCAACTGATGAGCCCACTGCTACACTGGGGCGAAACGCTGCTAATTTCACTATTTAAAAATCCTAAAGAGTTAAATGTTTTAATTTTCCTTTATTCAAATATGTTCATCGATTACAATATGATTGATTATTAAATGTCCTTAAACTTAGTCGCACGTTGATCAAAGTTAAAACCATTGGAACTAATCCGGTGAATTAATTCTGGCTTGCTTTGAAAAGAATGACTTGAATAATGGTTGTTTCCTAGAGAAATATAGATAAATATAGAATTTACCTCAATATGGGACTGACAAAAATTTCATCTCTCAGAAAAACGACTTATTGGGTGGAATTAAAGTGTAGCACCACACGAAGCAATAATAGTATGTATTGTATTGTATTTCCTAAAACCGAAAAGAAAACATATTCATATTTGTTTTTATTTTTGCCAAACAGGTTTGGCGTCATATCCGTTGAGAGCACTGCGTAGCATAAGGCGTATCATCTCGCTGGATCGAGTTGTCTCCTACCCAGCTATTGGAGGTGTACCAAATGATCACCATTGACCTCCAAACAGAGTTGAGAAGAGCTGCTGACCGTCAGACTCTCTCTAGAAGATTACTGGGTATTAGAGATATTAGTGTATAAATAGCTACCGCTGTGGCCACTATACAGCTCCCTAGTTCTCCTTATCTAATGCAGTATTAGAGTCGGTGGTTTAGTGGTCTGTGTGCTGACATGTGATACCAAAGGTTAGAGGTAGGTGGATGTCTGATGACAGGGACCTCTATACAGAATAGAATACAATAATTGCGTGCACCCCCCCCCCACACACACCTTTCAGATCACCTTATACGCTACTGGGGAGGGAGAAATAATTTATTGTAATCCACAATATGTTTTGATACATGAATTTATTCCCTATTACTATTTATCTACTACTACATTAAACATTACAATTATAGTTATTAATTATTTCAAAAAGGCAGGCAGTTATACAATTGGAGGCACATGCTTCCCCTTGTGCACCGCCCCTGCATTGTCCTACATAGGAGGCTGGCAGTGGTATGTCATCGGCGTGCTAGCGCCAGCGTGCTGGAAAGGTGTAGCAATACAACTGATGAGCCCACTGCTACACTGGAGTGAAACGCGTGTAATTTCACGATTAAAAAATCCTAAAGAATTAAAGAGCTTAAATATTTATTTTTCAATCCAATTTCTAAATTTTAGTTTTGTCTTTATTTATTTTGTCCCAGATGTTAACAGTGTTATATAGTCTACAACAAACATGTAAATTACCCTCCATAAGTTGTATTAGTGCTCATTTTTCTTCTTCTTTTCCTTCTTAATCTGTTTACCCTCCAGGGTAGGTTTTTCCTTGGACTCAGCGAGGGATCCCACCTCTACCGCCTCAAGGGCAGTGTCCTGGAGCGTGAGACATTGGGTCGGGGGATACAACTGGGGAGGATGACCAGTACCTCGCCCAGGCGGCCTCACCTGCTATGCTAAACAGGGGCCTTGGTAGGGGATGGGAAGAGAGGAAGGGATAGACAAGGAAGAGGGAAGGAAGCGACAGTGGCCTTAAGTTAGGTACCATCCTGGCATTTGCCTGGAGGAGAAGTGGGAAACCACGGAAAACCCCTTCCAGGATGGCCGAAGTGGGAATCGAATCCACCTCTACTCATTGACCTCTCGAGGCTGAGTGGACCCCGTTCCAGTCCTCGTACCACTTTTTAAATTTCGTGACAGACCCTGGAATTGAACCCGGGCCTCCGGGGGTGGCAGCTAATGACACTAACCACTCAGAGGCGGACTATTACAATTATACTTATTAATTATTTCAAAAGAGGAGGCATTTATACAAGTGGAGGCATATGCTTCCCCTAGTGCACCGTCACTGCATTGTCCTACATAGGAGGCTGGTAGTGGTATGTCATCGACGTGCTAGCGCCAACGTCTTGGAAAGGTGTAGCATTCCAAATGATGAGCCCACTGCTACACTGGGGCAAAACGCTGGTAATTTCACGATTGATAAAGCCTAAAGACTTTAAGAGCTTAAATATTTTTATTTCAATCCAATTTGTAAATTGTAGCTTTTTTAAAAGTTAATTAATTTATTTTGTCCTAGATGTTAAGAGTGTGACACCCTCAGTAAGTTGTATTAGTGATTACTTTTAATGTTGAAAATACAACAAAAGTAAAATAAATGAATTTTCTCAATTGGGCGAAAGTTGAAGGACCAAAGGGCCCAGTAAGGTTTGAAATTGTGAGTCTTGGATAGCTTTATCAAACTTTGAAAAAATCGAAAATCACATGCGGCCTAAATGCAGTTTTGGAAAAACAGCCTAAAATCGCTTGTTTCTTCACTCGTTTTCTTTTTGATTCAAATAGTAGCCAAATTAACTTCCTTACATTATTATTTCTGTAATGTGTTTCTGTGTTCAATGGCTTGAGTCCCTTTTTTGACTTTTTGAAAAATGTCCACTCCGAATGTAGTTATAAGGGCTTAAGTGAAACTCTGCATTGACTCACATTAGCGCCCATAGTGGTGCTTAACTGAAACAACGCATTGACTCACATTAGCACTCGTAGTGGTACTTAACTGAAACAATGCATTGACTCACATTAGCGCTCATAGTGGTGCTTAAGTTAAACTCTGCCTTGACTCACATTAGCACTCCTAGTGGTGCATTAAGTGAAACTCCGCATTGAGTCACATTAGCGCTCATAGTGGTGCTTAACCGAAACAACGCATTGACTCACATTAGCGCTCGTAGTGGTACTTAACTGAAACAATGCATTGACTCACGTTGGCGCTAGTACTGGTAGAAAAAGTAATCTGCTAATCTTATCGACGGGATAACGATGGTTTTATTTTTTAGGAACAAATAAAGAATATATTATCATACTTTATTATATTTTATTTACCTAAAATTCGTAGCTCATATCCCTAGGATGTTTTCAACATTGAATTGCTTACCTGAAGGGCTAGAATTGTCGATTTTTGTCATCAGTCTTTATACAGTTATCCTATAATTACAACATGTATTTTGAATGAATTGAATGAATGAAAGGAGGAATGAGTGGCCGTATGAATTGGTGAGTGAATGCATTTATGATCGAATTGTGTTCATGCATGAATGTATAAACACTCTTCTCATCCAGTCACGGATAGCCGCCAACTTGGGAGAGAGTTGTATGAATGAATGCACGAATTGAATTTAATGAATCCCTTGAATCGAATGAATTATTTCATGATTGAATGAAATGAAATGGCATATAGCTATTAGTGGCGGGATTGTCCGAGGACATGTTCGGCTCGCCAGGTGAAGGGATTTTGATTTGACGCCAGTAGGCGACCTGCGCGTCGTGATGAGGATGGAATGATGATGAAGACGACACATACACTCAGCCTCTGTGCCAGCGGAATTAACCAATAATGGTAAAAATTTCCGACCCTGCCGGGAATCGAACTCGGGACCATTGTGACGAAAGGCCAGCATGGTAACCTTTTAGCGATGGAGGCGGACATAAGTGAATCATATTCGAGCATACAGGAGTTAATAATAACCACGAACATGGGAGAAAGTTTCATTACTGAAAATGAATGTTCTCTTTCAATTCATATGCAATATAATAAATAACTTCATTCGTAATCTGTTTACCCTCCAGGGTCGCTTTTTCCCTCGGACTCAGCGAGGGATCCCACCTCTACCGCCTCAAGGGCAGTGTCCTGGAGATTCAGCCTTTGGGTCGGGGATACAACTGGGGAGAATGACCAGTACCTCGCCCAGGCGACCTCACCTGCTATGCTGAACAGGGGCCTTGTGGAGGGATGAGAAGATTGGATGTGATAGGCAAATAAGAGTGAAGGAAGCGGCCGTGGCCTTAAGTTAGGTACCATCCCGGCATTTGCCTGGAGGAGAAGTGGGAAACCACGGAAAACCACTTCCAGGATGGCTGAGGTGGGAATCGAACCCCCCTCTACTCAGTTGACCTCCCGAGGCTGAGTGGACCCCGTTCCAGCCCTCGTACCACTTTTCAAATTTCGTGGCAGAGCCGGGAATCGAACCCGGACCTCCGGGAATGGCAGCTAATCACGCTAACCACTACACCACAGAGGCGGACAATAAATAACTTACGGAAAAAAAGGATAATAACGCTAGAGTACAATTTATCTATTGCTACATTTAATATTTTATTTGAACTTCCTAGTAATTATATTCATTTTCCCTGTTATTTGCTTTCTGCACTGTATGTAATACATTGTCCAACATGTCTCTAATCTTTCATTATTTTCGCCAATGCATGTTTTGTTTCTTATTACCTTTTGCCACATAATTTTAGAATACAAAAACTTTTTAAAATACAAAAAGTTGAAGTTATTTCCGGTGCAATCCATTCCTTATTCAACAATTTCTCTCTTTCTAGTGTTCCTTTATATTCTCTTCCTAGATATTTTACTCTAATTGCCTCCGTCTCCCAACAACCTCTCAATAGATGCATCCCCTCCATTATTTCCGTACAAAGTGAACAGCGGTTCTCGTCATGTTTTTCCTCTTTCTGACCCTTATTCTTATATAGTCCAATTAGCCAGCACACCGTATCTCATCTTTTCCTGTTTGGAAGCCTTTCTTTCGTAATTGACACATTTTGAGTAAATTCACAGAATTCGGATAACGTCCTTTTATTCTTACATTCTGCTAGGAAATGTATATAACCCCATGCAGTTCATGTCGGCATAGAAAAGAACATTTTTAAACTTAGAGTACATTAGACCATATGTTTACAGAGAGGTCGGAAAGAACGTAAACCTGGAATATGAACGTTAGAGGGTTGGTCATATTGAAAAATGACTTGGAAAATCATAATCCGACACCTCGCGTACTTGTCATTCTACCAGCTGCTGAAATTAGGCAATCAGATCACTTCGCGGACTAATTCAAATGGGCTTTGTGAGGCGGTGTTGTTAAATCTAAACGTGGTTTAAGCTTACCTTGATAAATCACCATCAAACACAAAAACACTGTGCGTTCCAGCCAGTATCACCGTGCGATCCTGTCAGCTCGGAGGTCCGTGTTCAAAACCCTCCGCTGGCGAAGTTTTTCCTATGATTGACGTTATAGTGTGCCTCAGTTTCTGCAACGCATCTTCATATGATTAGGGTACGAAATGTTCTACTATACACTTTCGCAGGGGACCCGTTTTTCATTAGACTGCCTCTTATATTGGAATATTGGACCAGGATCAACAGCTGTATTTGGCAGAGATACGAATGCTACACTGGTCTACTGACATCACATTGATCCGAATGAACACCTGCGAGGAAGTCTAGGGCAGAAGTCCACAACTTAAATTGCAGGTGTGGGGGGGGGGGGAAGGGGGCGGCGGGCGAATGGCAGATTGCTAACCCAACCGCGGGTCATAGAATTCTCCCCGCCCCCAACTCCCATCGTCCTTCCCTAACACACAAACACATCCACACATCCAGGTGCCCCTTCCTTCAATCACCGACCAATTAACCAACTAATCAACGTGACACACTAAACAAAACAAACTGAGAAAAGTAAGGCTTTTCGCGGATGATGTTATTCTCTATAGAGTAATAAATAAGTTACAAGATTGTGAGCAACTGCAACGTGACCTTGAAAATGTTGTGAGATGGACAGCAGGTAGTGGTATGTTGATAAACCGGGTTAAAAGTCAGGTTGTGAGTTTCACAAATAGGAAAAGTCCTCTCAGTTTTAATAACTGCGTTGATGGGGTGAATGTTCCTTTTGGGGATCATTGTAAGTATCTAGGTGTTTATAGGCCTATAAGGAAATATCTTCATTGGGGTAATCACATTAATTGGGGTTGTATATAAAGGGTACAGATCTCTACACATGGTTATGATGGTGTTTAGGGGTTGTAGTAAGGATGTAAAGGAGAGTGCATATAAGTCTCTGGTAAGACCCCAATTAGAGTATGGTTCCAGTGTATGGGACCCTCACCAGGATTACCTGATTCATGAACTGGAAAAAATCCAAAGAAAAGCAGCTCGATTTGTTCTGGGGGATTTCCGACAAAAGAGTAGCGTTACAAAAATGTTGCAAAGTTTGGGCTGGGAAGAATTGAGAGAAAGAAGAAGAGCTGCTCGACTAAGTGGTATGTTCCGAGCTGTGAGCGGAGAGATGGCGTGGAATGACATTAGTAGACAAATAAGTTTGAGTGCCGTTCATAAAAGTAGGAAAGATCACAATATGAAGATAAAGTTGGAATTGAAGAGGACAAACTGGGGAAAATATTCATTTATAAGAAGGCAAGGGAGACGTTCAATACATTTCCAATTTCTTTGAAATAATTTAGGAAAAGGCTAGGAAAACAGCAGATAGGGAATCTGCCACCTGGGCGAGTGGCCTAAATGCAGATCAGTATTGATTGATTGATTGATTGATTGAACAATACTCTAACTTCGCTTGAAGTAACAGTTTTGAAACATCTGTAGATAGGTTTTACACAGCGACTCTCAGAATGGAATGTAGGTGTTCATCACTGATCCGGGAACGTAAATTTAATTTTTGAAAATGGTTGGTGTCAAACGTAAGAACTAGCAAACGCCCACAAGTATATCTTCGCAAATTGTAAGAAAGCCGGAAAATTTTCATTACTAATGGCCCTGTAAAGTTAATGAGATTTCACTAATTTCACTAGTTCAACTAATTCGATCTGTAGTAATAATTACAACAAAGTTATGACTAACTAAGTTGTTCGCCAAAAACTGAAACTGGAGCACATTATAAAACTCGGCCGTGGGGCCTTCGCGGGCCACATGTTGACACACCTGTCAGTGACAATCTTAAAGAGAAGCAGAAACAGGGATATTATAATTAAGTGAAGCGATGGATCCTTGGACATGGAGGAACGGAACAGAGGAGGGGAAATCCACAGACGACTTAGTGCTGATCTGTTGAACTTTTTCTCGGAAAGAAGAGGTAGCGTTAGTGAAAACGGAACACCGAAATTGACATGCGAGAAGCTCAGCTCAATAGAGTTTCATTTCGACAATTGAGGCCGTACGATATTATTTTATGCATAAAAACATTCGTAACAGAATTAACAGACAAGTTTCACATAAGTGAAACAATACACAAATCAACAATGGGGTGGAATCCTTCAGTAGTTAAGTTCAAGATAAAGGGGAAGAAAATTAGTTGCCAATTAAGCACAATTTACTTTTGTTTCTTCCCCAGTCTCATCCATAAGGTTAATAAATCAACTTATTAATGTTAAAGAAAGGAATTAAATACGTAGTCTAATTAATCACATAACTTTCACTCATCACAAGACAAGTACTAAAGACTAAGTACAAACACTGAAAACACACGGAAACATAATTAGACGACTTCTCCACAACAGTAATAAGATGCCAGGATTCACAGAGTAACGGATCATGCGTTACACGTACCAGAGCGACTCTGAAGAAAAGTGAAGGAAGACAACAAAGCGATGGCTGTTCTCATCATTGTGCGTCCTCCCTGCCAATGTATTTATGAAATAGAAAAGCTTCAGGAGTTATTGTAATAAAGCACGGGCATAAAATCCTCATCCCTTTCTTTTCTTTCTTTCATAACGCGATATAACTGATATTGTAATATCCCTTAATCATGATAAATTATGGGAGTTCCTTGTAGGTCCATAACAGCAATACTGTTTTCTTAACATGGAATGATCTATAGTCTTGAAATTTTACATACAACGCCATATCAGTGGCTAAGGTTGTTCTACAGAAGGTTTGTTGCCCTGGTCATTTCACTGCAGCCAGTAAATTAATGAACAGATCCGTTACTTCAATTCTCAGACGAATTATGAAATTACCTAGTAATGAGAGTCGAGCACGACTCAGTGTCTTGGTCCGGGACAGGGGCGTGATGAGTGGGCTTCTTGCTCTTGTCCAAGGTGACCTGTGTTGCTACTGCTTCCGGACACAACAGTTCATGACTTGAAGCATTCTCTTAGTTAAGGCGGAAGATTGTCATCTATGTAGATTGATTCACGATAATAATGGACTTTAATACTGCGATTTAAGATAATGCCGATAATTTATAGAAATGCAGTCAATTGGAAGTTGTGGTAAAATATGTTCATTCTATAGTGTATAGAAGTTCATTAACTCTCAACTGTTCACATAGAATAAGTATCAGTGGTGTCTGTCAGACTCCAGATATTTAATATTATGTTAGAATTTTGTCTTAAATTTTTGTTGTTGACTTAAGTCCTTGAAACATTTTTTCGACTTAATTCCTTCAAATATGTTTTCTATCAGGTCATAGTAAAAGGTTAAAAGGAAAATTAAAAATACAGAAGGACACACGAAAACATCGAAATGAATCTCCAAAATTGTGGACCTTCCTATTTTTCTTAAAAATCTACAAAAGAAACATTATAATATAATTTCTCTGCTATGCCAGTCTTTTATTCAGAAAAGAGAATTGGTAAAAGAAACTAAATTACTGGAAAACTCAAAACATTAAATGTCCAAAAACCATGTTGGTTAGATTGTACGACTTTTCTTATCAAAAGGTACGCTACGTTTTATTTAAAAAGTAAATAACTACCGTCCGCCTCTGTGGTGTAGTGGTTAGTGTGATTAGCTGCCACCTCCGGAGGCCCGGGTTCGATTTCTGTCTCTGCCACGACATTTGAAAAGTGGTACGAGGACTGACACTATGTCCCTCAGCCTCCCGAGGTCAACTAAGTAGGGGAGAGTTCGATTCCCACCTCAGCCATCTTCGAAGTGGTTTTGCGTGGTTTCCCACTTCTCCACCAGGGAAATGCCCAGATGGTACGTAACTTAAGGCCACGGCCACCGCCTTCCCTCTTCCTTGTCTAACCGTCCCTATCTTCGCATCGCCCACAAGGCCCCTCTTCCGTATAGCAGGTGAGGCCGCCTGGGTGAGGTACTGGTCCTCCTTCGAGTTGTATCCTTCCGACCAAAGTGTCACGCTCCAGGACACTGCCCTTGAGGCGGTAGAGGTGGGATCCCTCGCTGAGTCCGAGAGATAAACAACCCTGGAGGATAAACAGATTAAGAAGAAGACTGTGCTCGACGTAAGCCGTGGCCTCTTTCAACTGTTTATTAGGGAAAAAACCAACACAGGGGTTAAATGGATAAGAAAGAAAGAAATAGTTAGGCATTCAGTAGGACCCCGGGCGGAGAAGGGTTGGTCGTGGAAAGGTTTGTCAGCCGCCTAAGGGACGTGTGATATCAGTTAAATATTGAAAGTGTGGCCTACATAACATTTTCACCTGAAATACTTTACTACTAGTTGCAGACAGCGATAGATGGTTTTCACCTAGCTGAATGTTGGCCTCACGTGGCGTGACGGTTGGTGTTATTGTTGCCGTCCTCAGTGCCCCGAGTTCGATTCCAGGTACTTCCAGAAATTTACAAATGGCACAAGGGCTGGAATGTGGTTGAAATGGCGCATGCAGTTCACCTCCATTGGGGTGTGGCTGGAAGGAGCTGGACCACCTGGGGATGATGACTTCCGGCTGAATGGTCAACGTAGTTGCTTTTGGCTCAGAGTGCTCCGGGTTCGATTTCCGATCGGGTCGGTGATTTTAACGTTAAATGGTTAATTCTCTTGGCCCGGAGGCTGGGTGTTTGTATTGTTCCCAACATACCTGTAACTGACACACAACACTATCCTCCATCGCAACAACACGCAGTTTTCAATACACGGCAGTTACCATCCACCCTCGTCTGAGGGCCTGCCTTGTAAGGGCTGCACCAGGCTAGAAATAGTAACACGAAATTATTACTAGCTAAGTGAATAACTATCAAGGTCACGCTAATGAACGTGCGATGTGTATGTCCCGTGCCTTAATAACCACAGAGGTGGCGATATCAACCAACCAACCAACCAACCAACCAACCAACCAACCAACCAACCAACCAACCAACCAACCAACCAACCAACCAACCAACCAACCAACCAACCAACCAACCAACCAACCAACCAACCAACCAACCAACCAACCAACCAACCAACCAACCAACCAACCAACCAACCAACCAACCAACCAACCAACCAACCAACCAACCAACCAACCAACCAACCAACCAACCAACCAACCAACCAACCAACCAACCAACCAACCAACCAACCAACCAACCAACCAGTAATCAAAGCAGCAGTTAAAAGTAATAACCATCGTTCTCGATAAAAACTTTGCATCGACATGATTAAATAATAAATAAACAAATGAAAATCCACAGTCTGCTTTATGTCATTCGATCCGGTTAGGAAACGGAATGAATTAAGCCCCCATCTAGGCCGAGAATAGGAACTCTAGCGGCTGTCTAATGATTGATGATGAAAGATGAAATGATATTGGAGAGTATTGCTGGAAATGAAGATAACAGGAAAACTCGGAGTACCTGGAGAAAAACCTGTCGCGCTCCCTGTTTGTCCAGCACAAAATCTCAAAAATCAATTCAAAATCAATTTATTTGCAAATGACGTGTCTACCTCGGTGGCAAATGGTACAGTAAAATACATTATTATCAAGCATTAAGTTTAAAAATTAATAAGATGAGAAGACATTTTCCTAGAATACAGTATTATACAGTTTACACTAACATTTTTGTCTATTAAACACACAGCTCATCCTTAATACATTTATATTGTTTACAAAATTCTACTTATAATATATCCTGTTCTTACAAACATAGTCAACTCATGTACAGTATGTGGAATTACTTCAAATAACTGCAATAAAATTAAATTGTACATTGC
Source organism: Anabrus simplex (assembly GCF_040414725.1). Classification (NCBI taxonomy): domain Eukaryota; kingdom Metazoa; phylum Arthropoda; class Insecta; order Orthoptera; family Tettigoniidae; genus Anabrus; species Anabrus simplex. Next base: position 334,249,812 of record NC_090270.1, read on the forward strand.
ATTTATTTATTTATTTATTTATTTATTTATTTATTTATTTATTTATTTATTTATTTATTTATTTATTTATTTATTTATTTATTTATTTATTTATTCATTTATTTATTTATATTTTCCATTTTGGAACCTAAGTAGCATAAAAATCTGCTGCGTCTTAACCAAAGCCCCTTCTGCCACCGCTTCTCAGAGTTTCCGAAGGGCCTTCACAGCTACCGTAGCGGTCCCAGGGCCCTCTAAGTCCCCACTGTACTTCAACCCTACAGGCAGTCCCCTACTTCAGCTGTCCAATCTCCATAGAACAGGGGATGGATTTAATTTATTCGCAAAATATTTTATTTACAATAACCTGCACTGGTCAAATGTCCTCTAACATTTATTTTCTCTGTTGCTGTTTATTCTCCTATTGAATATATGTACAGATTTTGGAAAAGGATCAAACACTACACCTGGTAAACTGTTCCACTCCTTCGCGCCCTTCCCAATGAATGAAAATTTATCCCAATCGCTTCTGGTAAAATCCCTTCTAATTTTATACTTGTGGTCAGCCCTGCCGATATAATTATTTTCCAACTGAAGCCTCTCACAGATTTCTCCCCATGCTTCCTCTCCTTTATAGGCTCCATATAATCGTATAAGTCTAGTTTTCTCCCTTCTCTTACTTAAAGTTTCCCACCCAAGTTTCTCTTACATTGCTGATAAACTACTTTTTCTCTTGAAATCCCGTTACAAATCTTGCTACTTTTCTCTGCACGCCATCTATTTATTTTATTAGGTATTCCTGGCGAGGATCCCATACACTGTTTGTATATTCCAATAATGGACGAACCATACTTAAGTAACTTTTCTCTTTTAATTATTTGTTGCATCCTTTAAGTAGCCTCATTATGACTTGTAACGATCTGTATGCTTTCCCAACAATGTCATCAATATGACCCTTCCAGTGCAAATTACTTTCAAATCTCACACCTAAGTATTTGCACTTGCCACCTTTTGGGATAATTACCTCATCCAAAGTATATTTAGATTCAGTTTTAAAGCTCCTGTTTGTAAATGTTGTAACAGTTAATTTGACTCTTTTAACCTTCATATATTCTCTTTAACCCATTGTTGGATACTGTCAAGGTCCCGTTGTAGTTCTGAACAATCCTCAATGATATTTATTTCCCTATAAACAATTATGTCATCTGCATACAATGTTATTTTTGATGTAATATTGTTCCCTAAATCGTTTGCGTATGTTAAGAAAAGTTATGGACCGATTATACTACCGTGCAATTCCCTTTCAAACTTTCCCTTCCTGTGATAAATTATTTCCTACTTTGACATCTGAACCCTTGAATTTAGAGGTGCTCTTTTCCAACGTATAACCCTTATGTCCAATCCTATTCCCTCCAGTTTCTTTAATAATATTTCATGTTCCACTCTGTCCAAGGCTTTGGAAAGGTCTATAGCTATGCAATCTAACTGGCCTCCAATTGATCCAACTGATTTGATAAGTCCTGCTGAAATCCCACCAGTTGTGCTTCACAAGAAAATTTCTTTCTAAATCCATACTGGCTCGTCATGAACCAATTTTTATCATCACATATCCCTCTGATGTACTTTGATATTAAACTCTCCAGTATTTTACAAACTGCACTGGTCAGGATGATTGGTCTGTAGTTCTCAGGTATCCTTTTATTACACTTTCCTTTATAAATTGGTATTGTTATAGATTCCTTCCATTCCTTTGGTATTACACTATTATTTATGACATAGTCAAAGAGACATTTTAAATGAGGCACTATGTACCACCCCATTGTATTTAATACCTACCCAGTAATTTGATCACTCCCTGCTGCTTTTCCTTGCTTAAGCAGTTGGATTTCTATGGAAAATATCCTCATCCGTGAATGAGAAGTTTCTTGTTTCCTTTGGTGTCTCTCCCTCTCTATCTTCTGTCTCGGTTTGCAACTCCTGACAATCTCCTACTGTATCTCTGAATTCCCTACTAAATAGATTTGCTTTCTCAATATCTGATAAGAAGTGTTCAGTCCCTTCTCCCACCATTGCGGTAATTAGGATTCCTTTTCCTTTATGATTAATAATATACGAATACAACCTTTTTCCATGGAGTGACCGGGATTTGAACCACGGAACTCAGCACATCTGTGAGAGGCTGGCGTGCTGAAGTAGGAGTTACGGAGGCTTAAATAAATAAAAAAGTAAATAAATGAATAAATAAATCCGAAACCCTCATTCTATCTCCACCTCTGGAAATTCGCGGTCGTCCAACTTCAAGTACGTGGATTGTTATTGTACCGGGCGGTACACCTCCACGCCGCTAATTTAAAATTTGCGCCAGTTGAAACTCCTCTGCTGGTGGAAGTCTGAACTTTATCTACGGTATTAATTTTCAAGTTTCTCAGAAGATGTCACTACTTGGAAATTTTGGAGTTTTTGATTGTGTCATTTTTGATGTATTTTTGTTTTACTGGTAGTAAGAAGTGTGAACTTTCTCTTCTAGAGGACACTACTGAAAAACTACAATGGTGCACCCTAGTGCAAAGTGAAAGAACTGTTCTTTGGAGAAATTTTTATTTCAAAAGTTTGTTTCTTGTTAAATTTCTTTCAGTCATTGTTTAAGTTGGCAATATTAACCCTTTCTTTCCCCTTGTTTTGAATGTAGCCAATCCCGAATTTCTTCAATTAATTCTCCACCAATTATGTGTTTCTTCTTCAGATTGTGTAGGGGTTTTCTTGGTTAGCCAATAAAGTGTTTTGGGAGGGTGTTTTCTTTCCCCTAACGCCTCGAACTTTCCGCAAGAGTATATAAACTGCTGATTTTTGGGTCTCGGGGCCACTTCTGTACCACCTTTCAGTGTGTAAAGTACATAGCAGGGGGCGGGTAGCGCCTCTTTCTTCACCAGCAGTTCAACAACCAGGTAATGGCCTATTAATAACTTCTTTTCTTGCTTGGTCAGCAGTTTAACTCTCGGGGCGGGTCCGAAGCATTTCCATCATGTAACCTTTTTCTAAAATGTAACTACTCTTAACATTTATTCTCTTTTAAAGCTACATATTGGGATAGAGAGTGCTTAACCCTCTCGAGCTCCCACTCATATTGTTTTGAGGTGAACTTATTTCTCACAACCGATTCTTCCTTAATGTAATTGCAAATTGTTCCTTTCTAAAGTCACCTCTTTAGTATGGGATTAGCCCTTGTATTAACGGCCTAGTGCCAAGTAGGGTTTAAACAAAGTGTATTAGGAGCGCAAGTTCGCCTCCTCTCAAATTGTTATTTTAGAGGTCATGTAATTTATCCTTTTCTCACTTAACAGACCTCAGTAGGTTGGGTATTTTACCCCTGTGTCTATGTCCTGAGAGGACAACTTGAAGGTGGAGTTTGGTGTGGCCTTTGAGAGGCTTAAAGTTTGAGAGCGAGTGGCTCTTTCTTGAAAATTGAGTGTTGTATGCCTCGAGGAGGCTTTTCTGTGTAATTTGGAGCAAGTGCTCCTGAGCATGAATGGGGTTTTCAGCCCCTCTGTTAAAACTTATTTTGGAGTAAGGTTGGGCTGATTGCCCAAGAATTGTGAAGTCGGGGCGCGAAGCCCAAATCCGGTAAATATTGTAACTATACTTTGTTGCCTTGCTACTCTGTACCTGCCATGCTTGTTATCTCTTAATTTTGAAAAGAAAATATAACCTTGTAAAATTTTACTTTAACTTTAATTTCGTAGTTTGAGACCCGTTCACGCCCGCACCTTCTTTCACCTCTAACTACCACAAAAACACGGTAACAAGTGGTAGCAGAGCGTGGTTGAATGGGTCGCAATTTAGCCCCTTTTGACGGCTAAACATTGTTTTGATCCGAACTCTAACAATTTTCTCAGTTGCTGGAATTTTTGTTTTTTCAAAATTGTTCTGTCTTCATGCCCGGCCCTCGCGATGTTCTCCATCTTAACTATTTGCGCAAGGAGGAGTTGATCTATGAGTTAACTATCAGAAATGTGCAATCTGGAGGCACGGTTGCGATAGACACCAACAAGCTTAGAGAGTCCCTTGATTTGCCCATTTCCATCCCCAATTTGGGAGAGAAAGAAATTGACGACTCTCTTTCCACGATCACTGAGAATACTACTGGGCTAGCATCGGTAGTTAGTTTTTTTGACGAAAATGATCCTTCTCCTAACCAAATTAAGCGTGTGCAAGCCAGGCTATATCATTTTTCAAATAGAGTTAACGATCTGTTGTCTCTGAAGTTGAATGACGTCCAGAGGAAGGAAGCTAGTACGTTGCTTGAAAGTATTTCTTAATTATCTAGTAAGGTCACTCAATTGTTAACTGGGGAAGTTCCTCCCAAAATTGATCAACCCACCACGATGAATGTAGGTAGCGAGGAAGAGCCTCCTAAGGGAGAAGTCAATAGGGTAACCGTTGCTGCTCAAACTATCTCTGCCCCATTGGACAACGAGTCTGAACGCCGTGCATCGTTGAATAATATACGTTCCGAATTAACTTCCTTGCCACTGAAACCTTTACCTACTATGTCACCCGGGTTTAGCAGCTTGCCTCATCCATTGGCAATGTTGCTCAGAGGTATCTCTAAGTTTTCCGTTAATACCACCAGTGAAGTAATTTCATTTTTAAGATTTTTAGTTGAATTTCAGGATCATGCCCTTGTGTTTTCTCTTTCCCCATGTCAGATTTTGCAAATCATCTATCCCTATGCAATAGGTATCCTCTCAGACAAAATAGTAAGAGCCATTGCCGAGCAATCATCTATTGAGGATTTCCACGCCCACTTGCTAGCTAACTTCATCCCGGCTAGGGCCAGGTCCTCCCTTATTCAGAAGTACTATTATCGTGTGCAGCGTTTGGATGAAAACTTGGCAGACTTCATCCAAGATATTAAATTCTATACTAGGGTGTTTGCTCTTCATTTTCCGGAAGATCAGATTGTACAGGCTATTGTAGAAGGAATTTCACCATCCTATAGGTCATATTTGTGTTTCGCGGCGTGCCCGCAAACCTTCTCTGAACTTGAAGCATTGGCCGTCTCAGCGGAAGGAGTTAGATACGCCGATTCTTTGCGTGTCGCGAAAGAACCCCCGCCTTCTTTTAGTAATACTCGGCCTCCACCTCGCCGATCAGTCACACCTCGTAAATGCTATGCTTGCGGGTCGCCCGACCATCTTCGGAACAAGTGCCCATCGCTCAAGTCTAGTGGGACAAGGAATGGAGCTGGTTCATCACAAGGCTGTTTTAAATGTGGGGCTTTCTCACATATCGCCAAGAATTGTCCCTATTCGAATAGCACCCCCTCCTGCTCAACTTCCGGTGCAACTTCCAATAACAATCAAAAGTGACTAGTATCTTCGGCTGAGTCGACTAATCCATCTTCCCGAGTCTCAGCCCCTGGCAAACAGGTCGTAAATTCAGGGAATGTTCAATCTGCAAATTAATCTTTTGAATGCCCCAAAGAGTGTCTTAGGATTGCGGCGGATACCCCCGCACCGGTCCCTTTTCTCAAACTTGAGTTAAATAATGAACCTGTAAAAGCTCTTTTAGATTCAGGCAGTGTTTGTTCGATTATTTCGGCTGAATGGTATTCTAAATTGAAATCTGTTTGTAAACTACCTGACTATGACTCATCTCCTGTCCAATATGTTTCGGCTAATTCATCTCCATTGGAAATTCTAGGTTCTGTAAATGTCAAAATTCGTATTTTTAAATTTACATGGAAAATCAAATTGTTTGTGGCTAAGCACCTGTCTTGCCTCATCATATTGGGAGCTGACTTTATTTCTCACACTGGTCTTGTGCTCGATCTACAGAGTAAGTCGTGCACATTCAAATTTGCGTCCAATTGTAAAATCCCCTTGTTAAAGTGTAATTCTGTATCATGTTCATCTATTTCGCCTACCCAGGATGAGATGTTGTTAGACCTTAGACATCTACCTGAGGAGCAGGCTGATAGTATTCGTAAATTATGTCAGTCATTTCCAGAGGTGTTCTCTGATACTCTTGGTGTTACTGATCTTATTGAATACAAAATTGAGGTCACGGATTCAATTCCTGTCCGTTTTCCACCTTATAGGCTATCTCCACCTAAAATGAAGGCTCTGAAAGAAATCATCGATCAGATGTTGAAGGATGGTATTATTAGGCCCTCCAAGTCGGCGTATTCGTCACCTATTTTTCTAGTCCCGAAACCCCAAGGGGGCTTCAGGCCTGTCATTGATTATAGGGCTCTCAATCGGAAGGTGGTGTTACAATCTGTGCCCTTTCCTGACCTTCATTCTTGTTTTTCATGGTTCCGTAAGGCCAAGTTCTTCACCATCTTGGACTTGAATCAGGCCTACAATCAAATTCCCCTTGCGGAAGAGTCTAAACATCTTACAGCGTTTGCCACGGACTGGAATTTATACGAATACAACCGCGTGCCTTTCGGGCTCCCCACGGGAGCAGCTGTACTCACTAGGCTGCTAGATAGGGTCTTCTCCGACATCAAATTTGAGTACTTATATCACTACTTGGATGATGTCGTCGTATTTTCGGAAACCTTTGAAGAACATCTAGATCATCTGCGAGAAGTTCTCAATCGCCTTCGTAAGGCCGGGTTAACTGTTAAGTTGTCCAAGGTCGCCTTTGCTAAGCCTTCTATGTCATTCCTAGGGCATATTGTGTCACCTGATGGTGTTGCAGTCGATCATTCGAGAACACAGGCCATCCGTGATTTTAAACCCCCTAAGGACATCAAAGGTATCGCCAGGTTTATTGATATGGTGAATTTCTTCAGGAAGTTTATTCCTAACTTCGCTAATAGAGCGGCGCCCTTGAACCTTCTTCGTAGGAAAGGCATCAAATTCGAGTGGGGACCTTCTCAACAAGCCGCTTTTGAAGATCTTAAATTAGCTCTCTGTAATGCCCCTGTACTTGCTATGCCTGATTTCTCGAAGAAATTCATCGTCCAAACTGACGCGTCGTCGTCAGCAGTTGCTGCAGTCCTTCTTCAAGAGACTGAACTAGGGAGGCGACCCATCGCCTATGCATCTAGTACTCTATCGGCTCAAGAAGCCAAGTATTCTATCTATGAGCTCGAAGGGTTGGCAATCTTATTTGCCTTAGAAAAGTTCCGTCTCTATCTGGAACATGTCAAATTCGACCTGGAGACAGATAATCAAGCCTTAAGCTGGGTCTTAGGTAGACCGCGTCGTACTGGTCGTATAGCCCGTTGGGCCATCCGTATTTCTGCCTTCCAATTCGATGTCCGGCATATCAGAGGTACCGAAAATGTTCTTGCTGATGGACTCAGCCGTATGTTTTCCAACGACGTCGAGACCCATGAACCGGTCGACAGTTCATCACCTCCCGAGTCCATACTATCTGGTGTTAATGTCATCTTAACAGATGCTCCCATGCTCTTTAGGGATATCGAGAAATACCAACGTGAAGATCCGACGCTGGCTCCGATAATGGAAGCCCTTTCTTCTGGGGAACATGTTGTCCCTTATGTTTTGAGGAATGGTGTTTTATGTTGCCCATCGAGGCATGATAAGGTCATGAAGGTTGTCGTTCCAGCTGTTCTTCTACCTATGATCTTCAAGTACTATCATGAGACCCCATTGGGGGGGCATCTCGGAATCTTTAAAACTCGTGAAAAGATTCGTGAAAGGTTCATCTGGAAAGGTATGGACGGTGACATCCGTGAACTAGTAAAAGCTTGTAAATCTTGTTTGCTCAGTAAACCCACCATGTCCACCAAGGTAGGCCTTTTGTCTTCGCATCAAGCGTCGCGCCCCATGGAACGCCTGTATATTGATTATGTAGGACCCTTCCCTCAGTCAAAGGGAAATGCCAACAAGTTCATCTTTGTATGTGTAGATGGTTTTACAAGATTTTCCTGGTTATTTCCGGCTAAGCTGGCTACCGCTCAGTCCACCATTACTTGTCTAAACTCTATCTTTGCTTCTTTTGGTCCGTGTCAATATATTGTGTCTGATAACGCTAAGGCGTTCACATCAAATCTTTTTCGTAAATTCTGTTTTGAATTATCCATCTCGCATGTGACTACTTCTGCTTATTACCCTCAACCATCTCTGGCTGAACGGGTTAATCGTAATCTCAGGTCCGCGCTTATTGCCTATCATCATGAAGACCATTCTAGGTGGGACACGTCCCTGCATTGGTTAGCTTTTGCTTTGAATTCGGCGGTTCATGAATCTCATAAATTTACTCCAGCGTCTTTGATGTTCAAGTTTGTTCCCAACACGCCGCTCTCTAACCTCTGGTCTCTGAGTGACATTCTACCGGAGACAATAGACCCGGACAACATTAAAGATCTTTGGAAGAAGGCTAAAGCCAATCTTAAAGTGTCTCATGAAAAGGTTAGGGAAAGATATGATCGTGGACGGAGACCCACCAATTTGAAGGTAGGTGACCAAGTTATGGTCAAGAATTTTGTTCCCACGGGCAAGCTTGCCCCCAGATTCCATGGGCCGTGTATCATTCTCGATTTCCTTACGCCGGTTACTTTGTTATTAAGTAATCCAGCCACCGAGAGGATATTTAGGGTTCACCTGTCACAGGTGAAGCCTGTATAAATTCTGTGCTAACTTGCCTCATATTATCTTGAAAGGAATATGAAGGTTATATTTTTTTGAGTTTTCTCTTTTAAGGCATTCTGCCCCTTCTATAATTTTTTTTAATATTTAAGCATTTTTGTAAACCTCCCCCGATTAGTTAAACTGCCATCCTGTCGTTGCCACGGCCATTACCACGCCCCCGTCTCCTGCTATCATAACACTCAGTGGCTTGCTTATATAAAATACCATGGATATCTGCACGCCGCTGGCCCCTCAACCTCTCCACAAAGCCTGTACCCTCAAAAAGATGATGGTCCAACAAAATTCTGCCGCCTAGCTTTAATGTTTCAGTGCCCCCGCAGCTGCGCGGCGGTGTACCGCTACTGGAATAGAGGAAGGGCCCCCTCTCTTCCAGCGAGGTCGACCAGTGTACGGCGAGCCGGAGCCCTCCTCCCGGCCAAGGCTGATGTGCGGCGCACGACCTGCTACTTGCCCGCAGCCTGTATATGTTCCCCGCGGGTGCGGCGTGTTTCAACACCACTGCTCCCCTCATAGTGCGGGCGAGCGGTATCTCAGGGTACTTGAGGGGCCCGGGCGGCCTCCTCTGAACGCAAGCAGTGGCGGCTGGTCTGGCCGTTAAAATCATCAACGTTTGAAGTACATATCCAGCTATATGGACATTCCAGTTCAACATTACTACCTTTTCTTGGATTTTTCTGCAATACCTGGTGGACTTAGAAAATTTTTCCTCAACTTTAAAAACTAAAGTTTTCCTTCTGACATTACTTCAGCTGATTCTACAAAAATTTTGAAACTAAAGCAAACCAAATTAAGAAAATTTTATAAATGCTTCTGCGATTAATCTCCATATCTACATCATAACTTGGACCTGGTTTTCAAACAAATTTCATGTGTCACCCCTGGAGGAACTTTTGGGGGGGGGGAGGTCTGTACCGGGCGGTACACCTCCACGCCGCTAATTAAAAATTTGCGCCAGTTGAAACTCCTCTGCTGGAGGAAGTCTGAACTTTATCTACGGTATTAATTTTCAAGTTTCTCAGAAGATGTCACTACTTGGAAATTTTGGAGTTTTTGAATTGTGTCATTTTTGATGTATTTTTGTTTTACTGGTAGTAAGAAGTGTGAACTTTCTCTTCTAGAGGACACTACTGAAAAACTACAATGGTGCACCCTAGTGCAAAGTGAAAGAACTGTTCTTTGGAGAAATTTTTATTTCAAAAGTTTGTTTCTTGTTAAATTTCTTTCAGTCATTGTTTAAGTTGGCAATATTAACCCTTTCTTTCCCCTTGTTTTGAATGTAGCCAATCCCGAATTTCTTCAATTAATTCTCCACCAATTATGTGTTTCTTCTTCAGATTGTGTAGGGGTTTTCTTGGTTAGCCAATAAAGTGTTTTGGGAGGGTGTTTTCTTTCCCCTAACGCCTCAAACTTTCCGCAAGAGTATATAAACTGCTGATTTTTGGGTCTCGGGGCCACTTCTGTACCACCTTTCAGTGTGTAAAGTACATAGCAGGGGGCGGGTAGCGCCTCTTTCTTCACCAGCAGTTCAACAACCAGGTAATGGCCTATTAATAACTTCTTTTCTTGCTTGGTCAGCAGTTTAACTCTCGGGGCGGGTCCGAAGCATTTCCATCATGTAACCTTTTTCTAAAATGTAACTACTCTTAACATTTATTCTCTTTTAAAGCTACATATTGGGATAGAGAGTGCTTAACCCTCTCGAGCTCCCACTCATATTGTTTTGAGGTGAACTTATTTCTCACAACCGATTCTTCCTTAATGTAATTGCAAATTGTTCCTTTCTAAAGTCACCTCTTTAGTATGGGATTAGCCCTTATATTAACGGCCTAGTGCCAAGTAGGGTTTAAACAAAGTGTATTAGGAGCGCAAGTTCGCCTCCTCTCAAATTGTTATTTTAGAGGTCATGTAATTTATCCTTTTCTCACTTAACAGACCTCAGTAGGTTGGGTATTTTACCCCTGTGTCTATGTCCTGAGAGGACAACTTGAAGGTGGAGTTTGGTGTGGCCTTTGAGAGGCTTAAAGTTTGAGAGCGAGTGGCTCTTTCTTGAAAATTGAGTGTTGTATGCCTCGAGGAGGCTTTTCTGTGTAATTTGGAGCAAGTGCTCCTGAGCATGAATGGGGTTTTCAGCCCCTCTGTTAAAACTTATTTTGGAGTAAGGTTGGGCTGATTGCCCAAGAATTGTGAAGTCGGGGCGCGAAGCCCAAATCCGGTAAATATTGTAACTATACTTTGTTGCCTTGCTACTCTGTACCTGCCATGCTTGTTATCTCTTAATTTTGAAAAGAAAATATAACCTTGTAAAATTTTACTTTAACTTTAATTTCGTAGTTTGAGACCCGTTCACGCCCGCACCTTCTTTCACCTCTAACTACCACAAAAACACGGTAACAGTTATAATACACTTTCTTTTTTTAAAGTTCACACAAAAAATATTGCATTGCAGGGCCACAAAAACGACGTAGAAATTTGCGAAGCGTCCTGTCACGCGATTTGTCTTTTGGGAGAAATGTTTCAACTAGAATTATCACTTGTCCAGTACTACAATGATACCTAACACAGATAACACTGAACATCAAGTGAGGAATGGGCTGGACTCACCGAACTGCGCCACCGTCTAAGACTTCCCAGTATCATCTTTTTCATTCTACGAGATGGTGAACAGTGAGCAGACCTCGTCATCTGCTTTATGAGGGATAGTGATCTGTTTTATCGTGTTTAAGCGCAGAATTTTTATTCTTTTGTTTTAGTTTGTTAATCATGTTTTTATTATTTTAACCCTCTCTTTTATCTTTGTGTATTTTTAGTCAGCCTGCCTGCGTAAATGGTTAGCGCGCTGGCCTTTGGTCACAGGGGTCACGGATTCGATTCCTTGCAGGGTCTGAAATTTGTATTGGTTAATTCCGCTGGCACGGACACTGTATGTGTGTTTCCTCTTCATCATTGTTTCGTCCTCATCATGACGCGCAGGTCGCCTACGCGCGTCAAACCAAAAGACCTGTTTCTGCCAATGCAAACTTGTTCTCGGACACTTCCAGCATTGAAATCCATACGCTATTAAATTTCATTTGTGTATTTTTGACATGTTCTTTAAACGTTTGATTTAAATGTAATATTTTACTGTAAAGGTATTGCCTTATTTAATTTAATTACATTTTAATCCAATTATAAGTCATTTTATGAGAAAATAAGACATAGCAAATTAGATCCAATGGTTATGAATTCAATCATTCTTCATCAGCATTTTAAAACTCTAGTCAGTGGAAAACTTTTAAAATTTTACTCCATGTCGCTTCATCTCGTACCATTAGGGGCCGATGACCTAGTCGTTAGTCCCCTTTAAAGAACAAGCGTTATCATCATCAACAACAACAGGTGTAGAAATGCTACTGTAATAACATGCGTTCAATAATAACTCTACTCGTAAACCAAAGAATCATTCCATACACTTACCGCTATCCAATCTCCCTGCGCTAGCTGACCGCTCGCTCCATTCCTGCCACTCGGAAACAAAGTAAGCGTTTAGGCATTTCACATGTGCTGCAGCACCGGCTTAAGTTCCGGTAACTTTTCTCTCCCTCTAACTGTATGTTCATGACAGCACTCTACGTGGGTGAACTTCTGCGATCAGTGCAGTGAATGGTTCTTCACTCGTGTTATAGATTTATTTTTTGTTATTTTTAGGAACTCTCACCATGACCACTTTGTGCAAGTAACTCCTATTCCTTATTCACACCACCCAAATGTTTTCTTACAGAATAGGTTTTTCCTGCTCATGTCAACTAGACGTTGTGCATTGCTTTTAATGACATCAACAAAAATATAAGTTTCCCGACCTCGAAGTGCGATGGACTCCTGATTAGTCACAATTAAACTGTTTCCAGCGTCACATAATGGTCCACAATCTCAGACCAGTATGATAAATTATGGGCAATTACATTCCTTTTTATGTTTCATCAAGGTTGTTTGTTTCGATTAACCGTATTTAAATGCAACATTCCTTCCCTGATATGTGAGATCAATTCACATTTTAACATGGACATCTTGCACATAATTACATCGTTACGTTCCATAAGTTATTGCAAATTTCAGCTGGAGTACTGCAGTTGGAAAGTGTCAGCAAGAGCTCTAGGCCACATTAGAGACTACTGTGATTAAGGAACTGATCTGTACGACTCATTATTATCGTCTTCTCAACTAATATATTTCGTTTTTAACATTCCACTTATTTTTCTCAGAGATGAGCTAATCATCATCGTTTAGTGTTCTGCCTAGCGGCAAGTTTCCACTTGGTCGACCTTCATTCTTCTCTGTTTTCCGCCCTCCTCTCCCTTCTGTTCTGCTTGTATCGTCTAACATCTCATGACTACTTTTTCCTCTGACACTTTTTCCCGGTACCAAGCCATCGAGTTCCTCCACTAGAAAGCATCCCCTTCTTAAATTGTGTCCTGTTCAGTTCCTTTTGACATAAATATGTCTTATGTCTGGGGGTTATCGCAAAAAAAATTTCCCTTTTCACAACCTGTAAGAAGAAGAGGTAATTAAGGTACATATGTACTATAATTATGCGAGTCCACCTCTGTGGTGTAGTGGTTAGTGTGATTAGCTGCCACAACCGGAGGCCCGAATTCGGTTCCCGGCTCTGCCACAATATATGAAACGTGGTAAGAGGACTGGAATGGGGCCCACACAGCCTTGGAAGGTCAAATGAGTAGAAGGGGTTTCTATTTCGATTTTCCGTGATTTCTCTCTTCTCCTCCAGGCAAAGGGATGGTACCTAAGTTAAGGCCACGGCCGCTTCCTTCCCTCTTCCTTGTATTGTTATCTTCCCACCTTCCCCCCGCCACAAGGCAATTCATCATAGCAGGTGAGGCCGCCTTGGCGAGGTATTGATCCTCCTCTCCACTTGTATCCCCTGCCCAAAAGTCGCACGCTCCAGGACATTGCCCTTAAGGCTGTAGAGGTGGGATCCCTCGCTGAGTCCCAGGCAAAAGGCAACCCTGGACGGCAAACGGATTAAGAAAGAAAGATGTATGTTTTTAGCCGGCCCCGTGGTGTAGGGGTAGCGTGCCTGTCTCTTACTCGGAGGCCCCGGGATCGATTCCCGGCCAGGTCAGGGATTTTTACCTGGACCTGCGGGTTGGTTCGAGGTAAAGTCAACCTACGTGATTAGAATTGAGGAGCTATATGACGGCGAGATAGCGGCCCCGGTATAGAAAACCAAGAATAACGGCCGAGAGGATTCGTCGCGCTGACTACACGACACCTCGCAATCTGCAGGCCTTCGCGCCGAGCAGCGGTCGCTTGGTAGGCCAAGGCCCTTCAAGGGCTGTAGTGCCATGGGGTTTGGTTTTATGTATGTTTTTAAGTCGGAGGCTGCTTGGCCGAGGTGGTAAAGGCGTGCTCAGTTCGCCCGGAAGGGCGTAGGTTCGAATCCCCGTCAGGAAGTCGTAAAATTTAAGAAACGAGATTTCCACTTCCGGAGGTGCACAGGATCCTGAGGTTCACTAAGCCTACACCAAAAATGAGTATCCGGTTAATTCCTGGGAGCAAAGGTTGCCGGGCGTGGAGCTAACCACTTTACCCCATCGAGTGCCGAGGTTACGGATATTAGAAGCCTTTACCTTCCACCCCTCCAAGGGCCTTCACGGCCTGTACGGAGATGACTTTGATTTGCTTTTGCTTTTTGTATGTTTTTAAATCAGGGATAAGAAGGCTGTATGACTCAGATATTTGCTTTTGAATCAATATTTTAGTTTGAAACGAATTGCTGAAGTAATAATACCCTACATTTGCAACTGTACGTAATGGAGACCTTCATTAATCATATATAACTAGACTACTTGTTTTTCCAAGAGATCCGCCTCTTAGAAACGAGAACATAATCTTAATTTGAGATAAGTTATCGCTGACGTGTAAATAACATACCGGTACTATTTTTACTGTGGAAGTTATCTGACCGAAATGGATGACTTTTCAGTAACAGCTCACATCGCATCGTGACGGCAGCACCTATATATATATATACTAGACCAATGCTGTATTTACTGATCAGAAATTGATACTCATAGCGCAACGATGAAAAATTGCCAAGGGAAAAGTGGAGATCTGAAGGAGCATGTGTTATTTAAGACCGGTTCCAATATCGTGAAGATGGAACACTTCCTATCTCTAGACTCTCAAGCATATTGTCTCGACACAGTATTCCATGCCTCCAGCACCACCATATTTGTTGAACCTTTAATCCATGCTACTTCGCACGATTTCTACTTAACAAACAGGTTAACTATCAGTGGACATGCGTGTTTGGATTTCACGGGAACTGAATTTAACTCTTGAACATACCAAATGAGACTTGGCTTTCGCCCAGAATATCCATCATTGGAGACAGCTGAGTGCAGATTGCCGCTCTTAGTCTCGGAAAAAATTATAGCCTTACCAAGTACGAGGAAGCTTGCGGCTAGTAAGATACATTCAGACCAGAGAGATTAATTTGTAACAGCTCTCTTTATGTTTCCGTCCTTTTTCTACGGATGAGGACGGTTATGACATGAATTATATCCAAAGGGAGACACATGATCTCGGAAACTTCCAGTAAAACGTTGGAATAGTACTTTCCTAAAGAGCGCGGCTTCCTAATCTCCCCTTCATTTAATTACAGATGGACTGAATAGCTCAGAGTTGTAGCTCTCGCTCGCTCTTTGGTGGGTTCGATTCTACCTCAGTCCAGCGGTGTATTAAAGTGCTCAAATACGCCAAGTCTCATGTTGGTAGATTTTCCGGCACGTAAAAGAAGTCTTGCGGGACGAGTAGGATACCTTACCGTCTCCAAAGGCAGTAAAAGTGATTAGTGGGCCCTGAAACAAATAAAACTGTATTATTATTTAATTTGTGAATTGACCACTTAAGATGATGCTCCAATTTGATTTTGTTCTTTGTCTGAAGTTTCTTCTTCCTCCAGTTCTCCTTCATATGCATGCCACTCTGTTCTTCTCTTCATCCGTCCAGGCTCTTCCCGGCTGCGCAGTTCTTTCGACTTGAAACCCTTCCAAATTTGGAACCGTGGTCCGGAATATTTTCCTGTCTAACATCTGAACCTCCTGGATATTGGACTTCTCTAGATCTTTACGAACTTCCTTATTACATACCGTTGTTGTCTTCTTGTTCGACAGGTAGTCGAATAACGGTTTGGTAAGTCTGGTTTTCTCCATTCTGTACAAATATCAGAGAAATAATAACCTCCTCTTTTTCATGGTCTGTGGAATTTTCTTCACATTTTTATACACTTCATTGTTGTTCCGAAGTTTCCAGCCGGTTTCAGTCTGGATTCGGCCCAATAATTTCCGTATTATACTTCTTTCCAGGAGCTCCAGCTTCTCCAGCTTGTAATTCATCGCGAGGCGTTTGCTGGCATACAGACGTTCTGTTTTTACTACAGTGTGGTAACGCCTTGTTTTGGTATTCCATGAGATGCATTTCTTGTTGTACATGTTTTTAGTTAGTATATAAGCTCTCTCCATTTTTGAAATACGTTCGTCTAAAGCAGCTTTCTTTAGTCCGTTCTCTTGTATGATTTCACCGAGGTATTTGAACATTTTAATCCTCTGAATCCATCCAGTCTCTGTTTCAAGGAATTGTGGTCCATGTTCGTCGTTCACCATGAACTTGGTCTTCTCTTTCGAGATCATAAGTCCCGTCTTGCTAGCGATTTTTTCTAGAAGATTGATCTGTATGACCGCTTCCTCTAGGTTTTCTGAAAGTAACGCAAAATCATCAGCGAATACCAAGCAGTCGACTATGATTCCTCCCGATTTTCTTCCTAAGCAGATCCGGATTATCCCTTTATGTTCAAGTTCGGAATTCCAAATTCTCACAGTACTATATGACATCAAAGAGCACAAAAAACAATTACATGAAAATTAAACATTTTCTTACAGGTATTTTTGTTCTTCTTTAATTCTTGTTATGCCATATCCTCATCCGTTGTAAGCCGTCATCTGAGGAATTTGCTGGTTATTCTTTGTAACGCAGAACAGTGTGGAAGTGCTCAATCAAATTATCAATGATATGCATACAGGGCTGTCATCCAGGTGGCAGATTCGCTATCAGTTGTTTACTTAGCCTTTTCGTAAATGATTCCAAAGAACTTGGAGAATTATCGAATATTTCGCTTGATCAATTATTACTCCTCGTCTTATGAATTAATATTTGCCCGTTTATCTAAGATATTCGTCTTCATACACGGCCTATTCTTCTCTCTATTATACTTTGAATGTTAATTTAATTTCGTTGGTACGCCTACTTGTACTCATTATGAATTCAAAGTACTCATTTTTATTTTTATTTGTATTTTTTATGACCTCTAATTCAAGGAATTGTGGTCCATGTTTGCCGTTCACCATGAACTTGGTCTCCTCTTTCCAGATCATAAGTCCCGTCTTGCAAGCGTACTTTATTCACCCATGATAATTTTAGTAGGCGTCTGCAGCACCACAATTCAAAATATTCTGATCGATAATAATATAATAATTACAATTAGTTACATAGGAATTCAGACGTGATTTGCATAAAATTTCTTAAAATATTCCCTCGCAACTAATTACTTAATTACAAAACACGCGACAAAGAACTGACAAAATTATTTCAAAATATTACTTGAAAATTCCCTTTGCAATATTGGAATAGCATAATAATTACACTGCAATCACATATACAGTAAATATGAAATATTTGCAATGCCTCAACAGTATGTGATAGACTAAAGGGAGCTATGTTCGTGGTAAATGTTTGAATAAGTAGCACCTGCCTGTTAGAGCGACGAAGACCAGTGCGAGTAGCTAGAGGTCTGTTGAGAACTCAGAGAACTACTAGTAATGTTGAAAGGCTTAGGCTGCAAAGGGAAGTTCATCAAACTTATTCAAATGTTTGTCACGAACTTACCTGTATGGCTTTACCCTATAGAGTCAGAGCTGTAAAATGCCTTACATTGTAGTTACAATATCACAATTAATTTTACCCAAACTTTTTACCCAGTATACAGTATTCAAGTCTTGTCCGCTGTGGTATAGTGGTTAGCGTGATTAGTTGCCAACCCTGGAGGCCCGGGTTCGATTCCCGGCTCTGCCGCGAAATTTGAAAAGTGGTACGAGGCCTGGAACGGGGTCCACACAGCCTCGGGAGGTCAAAGGTCAATTCCCACCTCAGCTATCCTCGAGTGGTCTTCCGTACTTTCCCACTTCTCCTCCAGGCAAATGCCGGAATGGTACTTAACTTACAGCCACGACCGCTTCCTTCCCTCTTCCTTGTCTATCCCTTCCAATCTTCCTGTCCCCCACAAGGCCCCTGTTCGGCATAGCAGGTGAGGATGCCTGGGAGAGATACTGGTCTTCCTCCTCAGTTGTATGCCCGACCGAAAGTCTCACGCTCCAGGACACTGTACTTAAAGCAGTGGAGGTGGGATCCCTTGCTCAAACCTAGGGAAAAACCAACCCTGGAAGAAAAACAGATTATGAAAAAAAGATATTGAAGTATTTTTTTATTCATGCCACGTTTTTTGGAAAAGATTTTCCAATTGATTTTCAATTCTCCGATCTGCAGACTAATATTTAGAACATTTTCCATTCTGAATGGCAATAGAGATGGTCGCATCACTACGGAATTGATCATGTTGATGTTAGATATACGCAGATAGAAGAGCGGAATACTGAGAAAGGAACCAACTTGATCTAATGATATGTAATGGAATTCAAAGACTCTTTGATCTTTGGTCATTTAGTGACGGTTCATCCGAGACCGGTCGTGATCAGTGTTGGAAATAAAGATGTAGCAAGCAAGTTGGCTTCACGGTGCGGAGCCCGTATTGTAACCTTGGATACGGGAGATGCTGGGTTCGACCTCCACCGTCGACTGCCCTGCTTTCTCATTTTCACACTGGACACTATCTTCATTTCAAGCACTCTCCTTCATGAATGTCACCAGAAAAATTTCTAGTCAGCATTGTGGTTTTCATTTTAGAGATGCTCGGTTCGATTACGACCAGTTGGGGAATTTGCGGTGCATTTGTATAATTCCACTGGCTCGGGGACTGGGCGTTTGTCCAAATACACACCTCTTCACGCACACACAGCACTTCAATCTACCAACTGCAGAAACATAGAACAGTAAAACATCCGTTTACATGTCAAGAAAGGCATTTGGAAGTAAAACTTGGTCGAGTTCACATGTGCGATGTAGTTCGGACTCCATCACCGTGTGGGAAAAGCGGTAAGAAAAGACAAAGTGCGGCGTAAAATCGACATAAATATTGAACGGGCCAATGTGGACGTCGCGGGTTGAAGTTTTGGCTTAGGATATGTTCAGCGTAAAATAATAATAATAATAATAATAATAATAATAATAATAATAATAATAATAATAATAATGATGATAATAATTGTTCCAAGGATTTCATGCAATGCAGGGGTGTGATAAAGTGCCGGGGTGAAGGGGTAGACAGGGAAATGGCCAGAGCATAATTTGAATCACTAAATTTTGAAATTTTATGTCTTTCCTTCTTTTTTAATTTAAAAATTTGGTAATTAGAAAATTTGATTGAACAACAATAATATAAGAAGAGCTCGTCAGTTCCCACAATAACAATGACTTAAAGTAAAAAATCAGGCACAATAGAGAAAATTATCGACACAATAGTTTACAAGGGATGAACATTGTAGCTCTGAAGGTACATTATTTTGCTCCACTCATTTACATTCCAGAAGGCTGACCTCCAGAAGGTTACTGTAGTCCAGCCTCTAAGAGGCACAAGCTTCTTACAAAATTATGTCTTACAACTTTCAAAAACAGTGTTAGCAGTTACTTCTGCTCAACAGTGTCTTACACACTCGTTTATCACTGAGTGCCCATACTAAATGGCTTTAATATAAAATGGAAAGGTTTAAGACGATCGGCCGTTAACAGAAGGCTAGGAGGCGAGACACTTGCACTCCATTTAGAAAGACACTTGAAATACTAAATGGGCTTATGGCCCGAAATTTCGGAGGGATGACTAAAAGAAAAATATTCAGTACCAAAGGCGAGTGAAGAATTTAGAGTTTTGGAAAATTTTAGTCACCCCATACCAAGTTGAATGAGAATCAACAGAGGGTGAACACTCTTTGTTGCCTTAATTTACATGTTTCTCGGCAGGGGTTTGAACAGAGTCCTCGTACTTAAAGAATGAATTTAGAACTTTGCATTAAGAAAAGAAGTTTGAAACCTTCCTCTCAAGTTATCTGCCTGGAGCTATCATATGTTAAAAAAAATCTGGCATTACCTTGAGTAGTTGGACCTTCCGAAAGATGGCAGACAGCTCCTGCCTCCTTATTACGCCGAACACACGCTAGACCGGAGCGATGAAGATGACGACACGCCCTAAAGCGCCCAGCTTTTATAGCATCTCAAAGCAAAGCAAAGTTAAGTCATCTCCTCAGACCCTTACACACCTGGCACTTTCACTCAACGTAACGGTAATCTGCACTGTCTCCCTTCCACTCAGTTGAGGAAGGATATCTCTTTTCCGTCAAGTGCCTCGATATTAAATTCGGGCTAATACAGCCCCTTACAGTTCAACTCAAACATATTTACTCTCGTATGATTTTGTTCAACCTGATTCCATCATTATTAGCGTGGTACGATTCCACACACTTTACATAAATTATCTCTGACACATTTCCATCTTGCTTCAAACTATCAATTGGTGGCATATTAACCGACCATCGTTCCCAGCTCGACACCCCAAACACACACACATATATTTGCATAAGAACTTATTATTCGGAACATTCTTAAAAATGTACATATTATGTCCACGATCTAAAAATTATACTTGCATCCGAAATTTTATTTTTAACTTCTCAAATACTCTGTTTTACGCATGGAGTACAAGTAATCCACGTACTCTCTGAAGATACGCAACGCCTCATTTCATGATAATACTTGAGATTATCTAATTGGATACCACTTCCATTCATTATAACATTTCACGAAGAAAAATATCAATACTAAAATCTTATAATTAACATGCATTAATCTTCCAAGGAGTTTCAACTAAATGCTGTTTACCAGTAAACAAAATTCCTACAACATTAAGCTAAGAGAATATAATCCTTTGAAATAGCCTGCGATCATCATTCGCATTTTACCTAATCAACATGCAAAATTTAAATATTTCCAGGTGGGGTATGACTTTCAAACGTAATAAATTGGAATGTACTCATCTGTTGTGATCATTCTTCTCCAGGAAGGCACATCCATAATGATTTAAGCTATCATCTCGACGTCTTCGATGTCGCAAAGCTGACTCTTCCAGTGACTACACGCTTGTATTTTACAGTAGGTTAAGTCGAGATACCAGGATACTTTAAAAAGGATATTGTATATTAAAGAGTAACTGTACTAACAATACACATTTCATCCCAGGCAAATCAATATTTTACACTTTGTGCAAACACAAACATAACATAGATTTCTGCATAACTTGTGTAGTGGTTAGTGCGATTACCTGCCACAACTCGAAAGCCCGGCTTCGATTCCCGGCTCTGCCACAAAGTTTGAAAAATGGCATGAAGGCTGGAACGGAGTGCACTCAATCTCGGGTAGGTCAACCGAGTAGAGGGAGGGTGGGGGCGTTCGATTCGCACCTCAGCTATCCTCGAAGTGATTTTCCGTGGTTTCCCACTTCTTCATGCAAATGCCGGGATGGTAACTACGTTAAGGCCACGACCGATTCCTTCCCTCTTCCTTGTCTATCCCTCCCAATCTTCACATTCCTCCACCGAGGCCCGTGTTCAGCATAGCAGGTGAGGCCGCCTGGGCGAGGTACTTGTCCGCCTCCCCAGTTGTATCCTCGACCTAAAGTCTCAAGCTTCAGGACGTGGCCTTGAAGCGGTAGACGTGGGATCCCTCGCTGAGTCCGAGGGAGAATCCAACCCTGGGTGGTAAACCGGAAAAGAAAGAAAGAAAGAAAGAAAGAAAGAAAGAAAGAAAGAATAATTTGTCTTATTGTCTGAAGAATTTGAAGTAAGCTCAAATCCATGAAAAAGTGTATTAAAGAAAAGAACGAAAGTGATACAAGGAAGTTAATTTACAAGAAAGTACAGTATATGCTATATGTTCAGTAAAGCTACCAGAATTTCTAAACGAATATTCTAAATTAATGTGCAGCTATATTAACGATTCATACCAGGTGGGAGCCGGTTCGATTTTCGACCTATCCATGGATTTAATTTCTAAACTCTGGGCTATAACGGGGTTTACTCATTCTCCTGAGACTAGCATAGGAGTGTCCAGAACGATAGGCAGAGGGCGTTTCCAAAAATGTAAGCAATATGGCTGGCGATGTAATCACGTAACACTGACCACTTGGTAGGCAGGCAAGGCTCTAATGGGCTGTTGACCCACGGGTAGGGATGGCAACGATATATCGGTTTTTACGAAATACCGATATTTTCCTTTCGATTTATCGGTACATCGATACCAAAATTTTGATTCAATTTACCGAATAATATATAAGTTTTTCCGTAAATGTATCGTTTTTCTTTGAATTATTATTTTCATAAATACATCCGCACTAGAGAACGCCGATAATTCTTCAAGGGATGGTGCTAGTGAAAGTGGAATTGCAGCCAGGAAATACCCAATTTAATCAATACCTTGTTCTGAGCCTCTGATAGGCTGGATTATAATTCGAATACAATCGGTGGAACATGTAACACCGTTGCCTACGTGATTAGTAATAAGGCCTCCGCATGGCAGTATACACAGCGCGAAATACGTTTTAATTCCAGAGTCGCCGCTAGACTTCCTGTTAGCCCTCCATTGTTTAACAACACAGACGTATAAGGAAACTGTGAAGCAAAAAGGTAAGTCAGTGCGTTTTTAGGTGGGATAACCCTTAAAATTAATTATAAGAGGCGTTGATTTGCGTATTCAGCTTGGGGTGAGTATATGGTTTATATTTAAACGTAAGAAAATAGAAGCCTCCGTGACTCAGGTGGCAGCGCGCCGGCCTCTCACCGCTGGGTTTCGTGGTTCAAATCCCGGTCACTCCATGTGAGATTTGTGCTGGACAAAGCGGAGGCAGGACAGGTTATTCTCCAGGTACTCCGGTTTCCCCTGTCATCTTTCATTCCAGCAACACTCTCCACTATCATTTCATTTCATCTGTCAGCCATTAATCATTGCCCCAAGAAGTGCGATAGGCTTTGGCAGCCGACACAGTTCCCATCCTCGCCGCTAGATGAGGCCTTATTCGTTCCATTCCTGACCCGGTCAAATGACTAAACAAGCTGAGGATTTACATTAAGAAAATCTTTTGTGCATATTGATAAATATGCAAGAGCCGAGAGAGGTTTTTTTTTGTAAACATTATATTCACAGGATGTTTAATGCGGGTGATAAATAATGGTTTATTGCTGTGTACCATTCTACCAAAGTAAACGTCTTTCCACGAGCAAATGTAGAACTACGAGAAAAATGGGTCAAAATTATATCATGTCGGGGTGACGAGAAGAATAGCATGTGGCAACCTTCCTCGAAGTCTTTAGTACCGGTATGTAGTGAACATTTTGAAAGCACATGCTTCAGCATTTCTACTAAAACTAGCCGCATCAGGGTATCCATCATATTTGCATGTACTACTACTAAAATGTTCTCATTCCTCACGTGAAGGAGGAGGCGGGCCTCAAATATACGCTGACGCCGTCTTTCAGGCCGGGAGATTTGTCAGGTTGAAGGAGATGCACGGAGAAGGTGAGGGGGTTGGTGGCCGTGGCCTATACTAGGAATTGTTCCGGCATTCGCCTTAGTGCAGGAGAATGGAAAACCACGGAAAACCATTCTCAGGACAGACGACAGTGGGGACCAGCCCTGTCCCGTCTTCCGAATAGAGGTGAAGAGACGTGGCCATCCCTCCTCTGTTCGGTTGGCCGGTCGGAGTGCAGAGCTGTGGGACCACGGGCCAGCCGTGGCCACTTGCGGACCGAGACCCACTCTGCATTCATCGACGTACGCTATGTGAATACTGCAGTGTTTTAAAATATGCTATGGAGTGTTTTCATTTTTATTAGGACGTGAACTTTCCGGTTGCAATGATACTACCTGATTCGTATGACCTCATCTTGAATTACTGGGTGATAGGCCTACATTTATTTTTCTTCATTAAACGTCATGGATATATCACTTTTCTACTCAAAACGCAATGTTTTATATTTGTCATGTGCTTTTATCTGCAAGCTATTGTCGTAATGCCAATTGGAATCGTGCTGAGGAATAGAGGGAAAACCTGACATCCAGCGGCGCTATTTGAACTGCTACTACTCTGTCAATTTAGTACTTGAAGAGACCGTGCATGACCGGGCGAGTTGGCCGTGCGCTTAGAGGCGCGCGGCTGTGAGCTTGCATCTGGGAGATAGTAGGTTCGAATCCCACTATCGGCAGCCCTGAAAATGGTTTTCCGTGGTTTCCCATTTTCACACCAGGCAAATGCTGGGGCTGTACCTTAATTAAGGCCACGGCCGCTTCCTTCCAACTCCTAGGCCTTTCCTATCCCATCGTCGCCATAAGACCTATCTGTGTCGGTGCGACGTAAAGCCCGTAGCAAAAAGAAAACAAAAGACCTGCATGCAGAGTCCTTTACTTATCTCGTAGGTAACGATAACATATAGGGACGTTCCGGTATACCGTACTAAAATATCGATATTTCCTTCGATATCGACAACATGCCGATATTATCCTACTATCAAAACAAAATATCGATATATCTCGATATCATTTTTTTCATAATACAAGGATTTGAAATTATATTGAAGTTCTATAAAACGGGGACCACGACAGTTCCAAGAAAAACAAGATAATAAAGGGAATCAAATATAATGACCAAAATATTTTGTGTAAAATGGTATCAGCAGTAAAGTACAAAACATCAAAACCTAATTCAACCATGAATTATAACACTTTAAGTGTCTGAGTTATTGTTATTCACCAGAAAAAAAGACCAATGATATCTTTATTCCCAGAATGCAATGATAAAGTCATAAATACTTGCACGGTAGATTTTGCATCATATTCTTAACTATTTTCGGCCATTCCTACTCATTTACGAGGTTTATACGGACTTCATCAAGCATTACTGACACTATTTTTTTCACTCTCTTTCACAGGTGTACTTAGTTCTTTCAAAAAGCTAATTATTCAGGGTCTATGCCTCGACTGTTGGCGCCTATTGACATAAGTATATCTTGTGGCTGAGGGTCAATGAAAATTTGTGTTTCGGAAGTATAACCCTAGCACCGTGCAGGCTGGTGCTCATCTGAAATTAGCAGCCGTTGATGGATATATTTCATGGATAATTAAACCGCGAATTCCAGTAGCAAGATAAACTCAACCAACCAGTCGCGTGCACAAGCAGAATACCAATATTGATATATATGCATTGAGGTCTGATGATATTGTTGGTCTTGGACTCTTAGGTTATCATTAACGATAAATCGATATCGTTTGAGTATACCGATATATTATGTGCAATAAATATCGATTATCGAAAATAAGTTTTCAATATATCGGTATTTAAATTTTTTTTGCCATCCCTACCCACGGGTTTATTGTTTTGTTTTATTATATTAATGGTTCAATACTGCGCAAAATCCATACTTAATTATGACGTGACTATGTTGAGTCTCATTACACGCCCACGTTATTTATTATTATTTTTTGTTGCTTTAAGCGTAATTTGCAATTTGTATCACTATTTTAATTAATTAATTATTCGCCTAATGGCATTGTGTAGCTTCCCCTATGCAACTGTAATTTCTGCTTCTCGCGAGAGTTAACTTGGTTCTTAAAAGTCCTCACTGTCGCTCTCACACACTCTTGCAGAAGAAAGTGTATTTTGTTCTATACTGTGGCGTACTCTGGCATCACTCATGGAAGTATCGTGGCTGAGATTCACGTGACACATTGTTGTGATCAATGTAATTAGTCGACGGTCACTTGAGACTAGCTTGTTTTGGAGCAAGATGTTTTGCGATGTTGTCGAAAGGAAAGCTTTACCAACGAAGAGGAGGATGGAATGGGCAACTAATTTTGATCCTGGGTAACAGCACATTTGCACTATCGTTGTACTGGGTCAGCATTTGAGAGTTTCTCAAACTATTTTGGTGTTTATTTTTTACGTTAAATCCACAATGCATTCCGGAGGGAATATATTTTTATCTACTTACTAGTTCACTGGGTATTTTCGAGGTCCACTACATACTCAGAAAGTTATCATTTCCTTTTATGTCCTTAACGACAGCATTTTAAATTTCCTTGAGTATGAACATTTGTGATGTGCATAATCTCCTAAAACTTGGTGAACCGGGCGAGCTGGACATGCTGTGACCTTGCATCCGGGAGATAGTAGGTCCGAATCCCACTGTCGGCAGCTCTGAAGATGGTTTTCCCTAGTTTCCCATTTTCACACCAGGCAAATGCTGGGGCTGACCTTAAGTAAGGCCAGTTCCTTCCACTTCTTTCCTATCCCATCGTTGCCATAAGACCTATCTGTGTCGGTGCGACGTAAGGCCACTAGCAAAAAAAAAAAAAATGCCGAAACCTGCAATCAAATCCTCTTCACATTTATTCTAACTGCTTCAGTATGTTCCTCGATTCAGTTATGTTGCCCAAGTGATTCCAGATTATGTTTTTACTTTAGGGGCGTTTGAATGGATTCCAATCCATATGTATTGTGGGTAACTTGTTTGATGCAGCGCTCCATGCCCCCCATCCTGTGCTAACATTTTCATTTCCACGTAACTACCACATCCTACATCTACTTTTCATATTCATACACTTCTTACCACCTACACTTCCCTCGCAAACCAGCTGAACAATTCCTGGGTGACTTCAAATGTTTCCTGCCATTCTATCTCGTTTTCTTGTCAAATTTAGCCAAATAGATCTCCTCTCACCAGTTCGATTCAGTATCTCTTCATCCGTGATGCTATCTACCCATCTCATATTCAGCATTTTTCTGTATCACAACTTTTATGCAGTGCCACGCTCCATACAGAAACATCTTCCTAATTCTCTATCAATGTTCGAACTTCTTTTCTTAGGAAAAGCCTTCCTTGCTTGTGCTAGTCATATCCTCGTCAATTCCATCGTAGTTAGTTATTTTACCATTCATCCACTTCCTTTAAGACTTCATTTTGTAATCTAATATTTCTTGCATTATCTGACATCGTTCGATTTCACAATATTACTTTTGTTTTGTACTTATTTATTTTCATCTTGTACCCCTTACCCAAAACTCTGTCCATACCATTCAACAATTTTTCCATATCTTATGCAGTCTCAGATAAAATAATGATATCTTCGTCAATTCTCAGAGTTTTGCTTTCCTCTCCTTGGATTGTGATTCCCTTCCCAAGTTTTTCTTTGATTTCCTTTACCGCCCGTTCTATATAAACACTGAAAAGTAGGGGGGAGGACAAACTGCAGCCTTTTATCACTCCTTTGTCGATTGCTGCTTCTTTTTTAAAGCCTTCAATTATTATCACTTCCGACTGATATTTTACCCAGATTGTGTATAATCCTTCTTTCTCGGCAACAGATTCCGATCACCTTCACAACCTCAGATAGCTCCCAAAATAACACCGAATGCACAGTATATTGAACTATTTTGGAACTGTCTTGCAAGCCCAAGCACATAATAACAGGATAGATTAAATTAGATTTAATTACGTTCGGTTAAGTAATATTAAGTAAACATTATTTGTAATTTCACTCTGTATCATAAAGAATGATACTGTAATTGGGATGAAAACCCTATAGCATACAATAAAGTAAATTAAATTTCTATGATTTGTTTGTGCGCCTTTTAGTCGGCTCTATATCACTCTGAACACATTAGCGGAGGAGTGGAGTTGTACGGAGGGATTGCTCTGTTTCTTCAGTCCAATTTCTACTCCTCCTTCTTCCATATTTCATTAAAAATAAAAGTTCTCAGATCTCTGATCATCATCAGTCGGAAACCTCTTCCTGAGCGCAAGTTTACTGGATTACTTAATGGCTGTCCAACGCATATTACAAAATGAGGTACAGCTATTGGAAGTATGTTGAAACTACCGTAGCACTAATTATCCGGCGCAACATGTAAGCATTCCGAGAATTAGGGACGGGAAATTTCGAAGTAAAGTTTAATATTTATGGCTTCAGAATAACAGATTATTTCCATTACAGACGGACATTTTAATGGTCAACTTTTCTGCTGAAACTACTTGACCAATAGACATGTATTGAACTCGGAATAAGATATGATGCCATTACTCGTTCCGTCGATAAATGTTGTGTGTGTCATGGCAGAAATGATTTATACACCTTCTTCGCTGTTGGTCCTGTTTAAGTCTACGAGAGTGTAACACATTCATGTTCGTCACAGTAGTTACTGGCTGGCTTTAGATATTCAGTCAGATAGTGTGCGGCGTCTGAAATCTTTCCTGTGGAAGGTCATGGAACTCTGAAGGTTACGTTCGTTGAAAACAAGACATGAGCTTGGGATGTACAGAGGGCATTTATCGAGCAAGTGACTATGCAGCTATCAGCCTGGGTTCGAGCTCCACTGTCGGCAGTTCTGAAGGTGGATTTCCGTGGTTTCTCATTTCCACCCTGGACAAATGCTGCGGCTGTACCTTTGTTAAGGTCACGGTCGCTTCCTTCCCACCCTTAGCTCTTTCCTATCGCATCGTCGCCGTAAGACCTTTCTATGTCGGTGCGACGTAAAGCCAAATGGAAAAGAATAACTGAATACGTTACGGAGAAGAAAACAAAAATACAATTGAACAAAAACCCGTTCGGGCCTTTCCCATGCAGAGAGGTTTCAGATTCTAGAGTGCCGTGTGGTTACTTGGTGACATCTTCAGTCATACTCCTTGGCTTTCTTGAACGGGTTGGCTACATCTCGTAACAGTTAGTTCCTCGGCTGTACTCACGAGCTGAATAAACGTCATTCTGACCTCAATTCAGAATTGAAGTTCGTGGACTGATCGGGAATCGAACTCGTGACCTGCGGATAAGTGGCAGACACACTTTTTCTACACCATAGGACTAGCTCTTTGGAATAAATACTACTACTACTATTATCAGTCCGGTTCGGTAGCGCATGATCAGACTACCGAATCATAACTGAAAAGGCCCTGGGTTCAACTTCCCGGAGGGCCTGGGATTTTGGTCACGTCTGATTAATTCCTCCAACTCGGGGGCTGGGTGTTTGTGTTTGCTTTAATACACACAATACACCACACAACCTACTACCATAGAAGTGCGCAACAGTGAACACAAACCTCCACACACAGTTAACGTCAGGAAAGCATCCGGCATAAAACGGGAACAAATCGACATGTAGTGCCGGTCTCAAATAATCAGAAAAACGGCAGGAAGAAGAAGAGATAATAATATTATTAATAATAATAGTAATCAGAAGAAAAATCGGAAGAAGAAGAATGACCGAGGGTGCGTCAACCTCTGTAACGAGTTAACCGTGGTAAAATGCGTAGGTTACTATGGTTAAGTTGAATTTCTGTCGCATTAAGGCCGGTTTTGAAATTTCCCACGTAATGAATATTCCCTGATTGACTGAACTAAAAGTAAACTTCGATTACATAAGAATTATCCTGAAGTAGCATGAAGATCAGAACATTGTTTCCATGACAGATACCATGGGTCTACTTTCAACCTGATAAGTACCATTATGATGGGCCGATGACCTGGATTTTGGAGCCCTTTAGACTGCAAGTGTTATCGATTCAGTATTGTGCTACAGAAGCAGTCCCTTAGCCAGTAACACTATTGTTTTACGTCCGTTTCTCTGACTGAGGCATTGCGGGCCGGCTCCACATATCCATCCATTCATTCTTCGTCTTCACGTTTTGAATTCTGGTCAGTGGAGGATTTTAGACTTTTATTTTGTCATTGCATTTCGTAGCATTAGGGACCGATGACCTAGATGTTAGGCCCCTTTAAACAACAAGCATCATCATCAAAACCTTGCTTAGGGTACCGTTACATTGTATGTTTATACATAAATTAGCAAAATACCCATTTTTCCATGATTTTAAATTGAAGGTTCTCTTTCAAATTGTTTTATTTTGGACACTACACAGTCAATGTAACCGGTAGAATACACCATCAGTTCATACTTTGAAAGGTTTTGGCGGAATGAATGTATTTTTTTTTTCCGGGACTTAACCTCCTGAGGACTGAAGTTATTTCAAACCTTGTCTTCTTTAACGCTTAGGACATAAAAGTGACTTTTATGTGAAACTTTAGCTTCGTACGCCAAGTGGTTTAGCAGAAATTCATATTTTTGCTCTCTGAGCCAGCCGCAATTTGTTTTCACTAGGATGGAATATTAAAATATATTCCTTAATGACACGTGCGACATTAAAGAGCAACATCTCGTAATATTTCATCTCCGCACAGCAAATAGTATTGGGAGAATGAACATGTTTGTTTTCGAAGTTAAACCCCGAAAGAATTGAGATGCTAGCCGAGAATAAGTTTTGGTACGCCCAAAGTTCTACCCGGTAGGAGACCCATTATAATACTGAAACAGCATAGAGCGTAAAAGGGAAGGAACGACAACTCTAGGAATACATTTAGGAGTTGGCTCAAAAAACAGTAAATTATTATGAATACGAAAAGGTCCATCACAGTTAGCGGTAGAAAGAGAAGTCCTAATGTCTTTACAATAAGAATCAGTAGATCGATGTTGATAACAGGAATAAAAAGATAATGGAAAATCAATGAGAGAGGGAATAGTGTTAACTTAATAAGAGGGAAGTTGATCCAAGGATAAAGACGAGGGTTGGTCAAAGAGACGAGAAAGAGTATCAGCAACTGAGTTTTGATAGCCAGAGACAAATTTAATAGAAAACTTAAAACGAGAGAGGCGGAGCAGCCATCGACCGGTCCTGCCTATTTTAGGGGCATTGTTCAGTAACCAGGATAGCGCCTGATTATCAGTTTGAACAAGAAATTGTCGATGATCGAGATATTCAGAAAAATGATCAACAGTAAGAATTAACGTTAATGCTTCCATTTCATAAATAGAATATTTACGTTCAATAGGCGATAGCAAGCGGCTAAAATAAGCAATAGGAAGGCGCTTACCGTCTCGGTTTTGATTTAACACTCCAACATCAACGTCATAGGCGTCAGTAGAAACTTCAAAAGGTAAGTCAAAATCAGGTATTTGAAGAATAGGGGCCCTGGTTAAATCTGATTTGAGAGAAAGAAATGCAGTTTGCTGCTGTTCTCCCCAGTGAAATTTCATACGTTTCCGTTTAAGTAAGTTATGTGGCTCAGTTATGTGGGAATAGTGGGGGATAAATTTGCTATAAAAGCCAACCATACCTAAGAATGTTCGTAACTGTTTCAGATTTTTAGGTGGAGTAATACGATCAATTGCAGAAACACGATCAGGGTCAACAGAAATGCCGTTACCAGAAAGAATATGCCCCCAAAAATAGAAGTCTGAGCTACAATAATTTTGGAAGGATTGACGGTAAGATTAATGACAGCTATGAAATAAAAGAGCAATCATCATGTGAAATTTGAGGAATCCCAGGAGAGTAAAATGTTTTGAAACCTTGATTGTTTCTTCTTGTAGTGTTTTCTCCATTACTGAAAGTTGGCGACAATCACAGCGAAGTCTGTCCTCATCATTCTAGAATCTAGTCCTGTCCAATCCCATAAGTTGCTCAGCCAAGACCGCGACCCCTATGTCCATCAATTATATCCAGCGTGGTCAATTTAAGTAGGTTGTACTTATCTTTACTCATAATACGCCCAAGGTAGGCTGTCTTTCTATTTTTGATTGTACACATCAACATTCATTCCCCACTCATGCGCACTGGGGATGTAGTCCGTCCACATCCTTCGGAACACCCACATCTCGAAGGCGTTTATTCCTTTAACCGTGTTTCATTTCAGAGTCCATGTTTCAGCGCCGTACAGAAGCACCATGTATATATCATCTGACGAAGATGTGACGTGTCTCCAAACTGAGTCGTCTGTCACACAGTGACAATGGCAGTAACAAAATGAGGCATACTAGGTAAGGGGAGGAGTGAGGTAGTTTGCAATTGCTTTTCTCACTGGACTAGAAAGTAGTACTGCAGTACGACTGACCCTATGAGGAACACCTTTCATAACACTCATACACCCTGGTGCTCATTTTAAGAAAGCTAGCACGAGCCATTTCTATTCGTACACGGATCTCAATTTACATATAGGACATAAATGCGACCGTCTTGTGAAATTTCAATTTCGAACGTTCTCAAAAGAATGAATATTTTGGTTTCCATATCTAACCCTGATATAATTCTCTTAGGGGTTAGACGTCTCCAACAATATATTTAACATCTAGGAAATAAATGAGCAACCATAATGCGAAATTTCGACTTCCAAGTGAAACGGTTTTAGAGGAGTAAATATTTCTGTTTTCGGGTCTCAAATGCCATATAACACACTGAGTTGTGAAATACATGTCGGGATTATATGTTTTAATATCTGTCTGCTAGATTGTCAGCCCAGAGGCTGGTTGGATCCTCAAATAGCTCCTCCAAAAGTTATGCGGTTATAGGGAAACCGCAAAAACCAATGGCAGTAACAAAATGAGGCATACTAGGTAAGGGGAGGAGTGAGGTAGTTTGCAATTGCTTTTCTCACTGGACTAGAAAGTAGTACTGGAGTACGACTGACCCTATGAGGAACACCTTTCATAACACTCATACACCCTGGTGTTCAGAATGTCATTACTCAGCACTACCCATACCCTAGCAGCTTCCATACGGTCACAGCCATGGGCAGACTGGGACTTACATTGAAGCTACATTTTGTTCTGTCCTGTGTGAAGTGACAGATGAAAACGTACTGCATCCACCAAGAAACGGCAGTATGTCGGACATATAAACGACCGTCATGAAATTTTAAACTTCGTACGTCAAATCATTTTGGTGAAATGAATATTTTCGTTATTGGCCTTATTCCCCACTCAAACGCCTTAGGGGTGGAATGTTTTAAGACCATTTCCTATATAACGCCTGATACATAGAAAGGAAACCGTTACGTGAAATTTTAACCGCGAATATCAAACAGTTTCGGTGGAAGGAATATTTTTGCTTTTGGAGAGAAACCCCTTGTAATCTCCACAGGGATGAAATATTTAAAAGTGTTTATACTCTTGAAAGAAACTGGGCAACTGCCATATGAAAATTCAAATTCGTACGACGAACGATTTTGGAGAAATGAATATTTTTGTTTTCGGGGTTTAACACCCTTTTCAACATCTTAAGGGGTCAAATGTCTTCGAGCATTATCTTACTTCTAGAACATAAAAGATTTGAAACGTCAACCTTGTACGGTGAGGGGTTTCGAAGGAATGAATAGTTTGGTTTTCAGTCTTTAACCCCCTGCCATTTCATCCCCTTACGGTTCGGAATTTTTCAAATTCTTTCTAAGTGGGCTCCTGAACATTAGAGCAAGTATCATAAGAAATTTGAACTTCCTATGTTAGGGGATTTCAGAGATACAGTCAGTCAGTGAGTCAGTGGGTTTTAAAAGTAGTGGTTAAAGGCACAATAGTGGTTTTTGACACTGGACAAGCTTACATACAATGAACTCCAAGGAGTATTCACCCGTACGTCCTTGTCTTTTTAATCTCGCTTAATACAACTTGTTAGAGTTTTAATTTATGTCACATTTAAACACGACTCCCAGACGCAGGCGTCTACCATTGTTTAAGTTCATCTCCGGAAAACATGTATAATATCCCCAAGATATGTAGGATTTAAAAACAAAACTGAATGTAATGCGTTACGGCTGGTGCCTGCGAAGCCTCACACTGCATGCGAAAGATGCTCTATACGATTAGCAGGCCATTGTCATGGGTACCTTGGCGTTCAGTGACACTAAAACAGGGGATGCTGGGCGTACTCGTAGCCTTCTGAGGCTGATAGTACTCAGGAGTGGATCTCCGGGGCATTCTGTAGACAGGCTAGTTGTGAGAGAAGCTGTTAAATTAACTAGGTTTAGGCCGGTGGGATTTGTCTCCTTAACGACAGTTAGTGATAGTTACCCCAACTAGAGTATGGTTCCAGTGTATGGGACCCTCACCAGGATTACCTGATTCAAGAACTGGAAAAAATGCTAAGAAAAGCAGCTCGATTTGTTCTGGGTGATTTCCGACAAAAGAGTAGCGTTACAAAAATGTTGCAATGTATGGGTTGGGAAGAACTGGGAGAAAGAAGAAGAGCTGCTCGACTAAGTGGTATGTTCCGAGCTGTCAGCGGAGAGATGGCGTGGAATGACATTAGTAGACGAATAAGTTTGAATGGCGTTTGTTAAAGTAGGAAAGATCACAATATGAAGATAAAGTTGGAATTCAAGAGGACAAACTGGGGAAAATATTCATTTATAGGAAGGGGAGTTAGGGATTGGAATAATTTACCAAGGGAGATGTTCAATAAATTTCCAATTTCTTTGAAATCATTTAGGAAAACGCTAGGAAAGCAACAGATAGGGAATCTGCCACCTGGGAGACTGCCCTAAATGCAGATCAGTATTGATTGATATGGCACGTGCATTTCTGTCTTGAATTGTTATAGAAAGCTGTTGTAGATTCAGATCAGTCCACTGTGGTACCAGGTGTATGCCACGGCCGACTTGATGCGTCGCTCCAGCTAGCTCCTTACCGGCCTTGACGATCGGGTCCACGCACTGTAATCGCAGTAGTTTCATAGCTCGACACGTGGAGCTGGCGACCTAAGTTTTTGCGGTAGAAGTACATACTCTTCTATGGAAAAGATATTGACTTTGCCAATTTATCGTAATTTAGAGGTATGGAGAATGTTACATACGTTAATACTGTTCAAATTATTTAATCCTAAAGGATACTTTCGTTAATATTTGCCAAAATAATATCGTGAAATGAAACTTCGGAGAGATGGAGTAGTCCAGCTGACGTTTCTTAACTGTGAGGAATAACAGTAATCACTTTTATTGTCATAGCATTTAGATACATAGCAGAACTTACTACAATACCTTTGTCTTCTGATGTTAATCTTGGGATTAAGAGTCATTGTTCAATTAGAGTTTTAAAATTCTTCAAGTGCTGCTGTCAGGAACGGGGCTGGACAAAACATAATACACGTCTTACTTTTTATACATTCGGTGTATGGATAACATAAATATTATGACTCAAATATGTTAAAATTTTAATTTAAATATATATAGTTTCGGATTACGTTTAATTCATACCTTGCACTAGAATTTTTAATACCGGGCAAGTTGGATGTGCGGTTAGGGGCGCGCAGCTGTGAACTTGCATCCGGGAGATAGTGGGTATAAGACCTGTCTGTGTAG